>NW_012267260.1:1830650-1839775 GCF_000151885.1 Dipodomys ordii | reverse complement strand
CTGTGCTGTGCTGTGGAGCACCGTGCTGTGCTGTGCTGTGCTGTGGAGCACCGTGCTGTGCTGTGCTGTGCTGTGCTGTGCTGTGCTGTGCTGTGCTGTGCTGTGCTGTGCTGTGCTGTGCTGTGCTGTGGAGCACCGTGCTGTGCTGTGCTGTGGAGCACCGTGCCTGCAGGGAAGGCCCGCTCTGCGGCATGGCCTGAGGGAGAGATTTCTGACCCCCGAGCTCCTCCAGGGGCACCGCAGCCTGGTCTCTGCTGTGTGTTCGTTGTCTGCACAGCTCGAAGGACCGGCTCCTGAGAGCCTGTGTTTCCCAGTTGTACTGGAGAGGCCTGGGCTGCAGTGACTGCCTGGGGCCACCAGGGGGCGCAGGACTGCTGCTCCTCACACTGAATCGTGGGGGGATGTGTGTGTGTGTGATTAGTATATGTGTGTGTATACACACACACACACCTTGTGGAACTCCAGATTGTTGGCTGGGATGGAGCTCAGACATCTGCATTGAAAGAAAAGGACCATGCTAGCCAGGTTTGGGAAGAGCTGATCTCTGGAGCCAGGGATGAGGGAGGAGGGAGGGAGGGAGCCACGCCAGCCTTCCCCCCAAGGCTCTTTTCCCTCTGGCCTCCTGAGGCCAAGGGCTGCGTGGCCGGCCCAGTGGGCAGGGAGGGGTGCATATCAGCCTCTGGACGCAGAGCAGGGGGAGAGATGCAGACAGAGAGAGGCGGGGCGAGAAGGAGAGAGCCAGGAATATTTAACCGCTCGAGTCAGAACAGCCTGAGTCCCCGATGCTTTCCTGTGAGGCCCTCATTAATACCAGCACGGCCGGCCGCCAGGCACAAGCTTCAGCATTTCATGTATTACCTACACTGGAGTTTCCAACTTAGTTATTTCACCAAAAGAGCCAGAAACTCACAAGAGTGGGCATTTTAAGCTCCCTTTATTGTCTAACACGTGTCCTTTAGTAGCTGGACTTTCCCACATCCGCGGCGGTGGGAAGGCTGGTGCAGGTGGCCGTGGGCTGGTGCTGGGGAGGAACGTGAGAGGCCGCCACCCCTCGGCGCCCCTCCCCATGTGTGGCCTCAGCGACCAACCGCAGGGCACACCCCATCGCTGATTACCTGAGGGGACAGAAGGCTGCTCCCGCTACCGTCAGGGCCCAGCTGCACTGATGAGCTACCAACGTGTAAGAGCTGTGTGGCTCCCCTGCCGTTCTATCGCTCTTTCCCGCTTCTTACTCGCCAGTCCTGCAGCCGCGGCCCCCTGCAGACAGGGAGACGCTCTAAGAATGTTATTCACCCCCTTGGCTGCACCCAGGTGGCTGCGTTTCAGCTGTCTGTCTGTCCCCCGTGAAAGCCTGGGTCGGAAACAACATGCCAACCGTGTTTTTATGGGAAGCCTGATGCGCCCACACACGTGTGCCGTGCAGAACGTATCATTTCATGTTCTTTTCTAATCTGTATGAACTCTTACATCTATTTTTAGCAAAATAATTTAAAGACTGTGGAAAAGAATTCATGTGAGCTCAAGCTCACTTTTTCACATTTTGTCTTAATTTTTATTGTCATCTGATCACTAGTTGCTGGAGAAATGAAGGTTATAGATCATAAACAAAACTGAGAGACATTTCCACGCAAGCTCCTCTCTCTCTTACACACACACACACACACACACACACACACACGTGCGCACACACGCACGCACACACACACACGCACCACACACACACACACACGCACACACCCTTTTTTTATAGCCAACTCATATGTTAGTGTTCCAGGAGCTTTATGTTAAGTTTTGGCTTTAAATAAATCACTTCATCTAGCCAAAACCACTGACTTTTTCATGGTTTCTACACAAAACGTCAATTCAAGTCGAGCTTCTTTCAAATTCAGTCCAGGTGCTAAAATAGTCTCCTGGTTTCCCAGGGAACATTCAACAGCATTCCCGACTCTGTGTTCATATTTATAATGTAGTCTCTAAACAGCCCAGTATTTTGTATTTTCTGGATTAACCTGGCTCCAGGGCGAATTTGTAGGCCATCAAATCCATAGACACTCACTTATAAACGTATGTTTTACCTTTTAGAAGTCAGTGATTGCCCCTTTAGGATCTTGTTTTTCATTATTTGCAAACTCTTTGGAATTCTTTAGAGAGCAGGCATGTGCATTTTACGTTAACAATAAAAAGAATAATAAAAACAAATAAACCATGTATGTAAAATGAGCTTGGTTACCACGCGATGGAGAAATGTACATCCATGGTAGGTTATGTAGCTTTTGGCTTTCACGCTCTTTAATTTATTGACTTAGAATTCTGGATATTTCCTTAGGGTTGGTCCTTGGGGATAAATCACTGCATTTAACCTTTATTAGCTTCCAAATCTAAAATATAAACAGAAACTCCTCTCCTACTCCCTCGGCCAACATTTGAATTTTGACTAAAAACCAGATCAACAAAGCTGCCCCTAACAGTCAAAATGTCATGTTCGGAAGTGTTAACAGAGCTTCTTAGAGACAACACTCTAGACAGGCAATAGAACACTAATATCCTGAGATGGAATTCGAGCCATCACCTCTAATGCAGAAGGATGGTACAAAGATCATAGACCTGATTGATGGAAGGGGTCTGTAACATGGTAAAACTCAGCTGCTCTTACTGTAGCTGCTGAGGTATTTGGAGACATCAGGAAAATTGGAGGTCTGGTGTAACTGCCGCAGCGTGACAGATGTTGTGGGAAGATGGTACTTTCTAGAGGAGCTGAGGAGCTGCAATTTCCCAGGGTAAGCGACTTACCTCTGAATGATTTCGTGGCAAATGCTTGGCTAGGACACATCAGTCACGAGGCCCCATGGTTTTTGTTATGGATTTGTTAAATGGTTTTAAATATGGATTAGGATTCAGGAGACTGGGAAGGGTCTGAGATTTGCGTTTCAGGCTGCTGCTCCTGCTGGCTTAGGAAACCCCTCTGTGGGCAGCAATGACCTGTTTGGTTCTCTGGGGGCAGGGAAAGAAACCCATGATGATGTGTAAAAGAGGGTAGCTAATATGTGGAATGATTTCTTTGCTACTGCAAACGATGCCGACCTAGCTGGTGTGCTGCGTGGTGACTGACGGGCTGGCAATCTGTTTCTTTGTGGGTATTGGTCATCTTCCTGCCATGAAAGAATCCAAGGTCTTAAAGCTTCCTAAAACTCGTGAGACTGTAGCCGAGCATGGCGGGCATCAACGTTAGCTCCGTTAGAATCGCGTGACGCAGGCTTGCACTGGGGGAAAACAAAGAAAGGGTGACAGTCCCCAGAGGGATTGTTCTGTGGCGTCATGGCCCCTTGGAACAACTGCTTAATGAAAACAATACATATCATATGATTTTATCCAGCCTCCACCCCCACCCAGAGTTTCTGACTTCATAGACCCAGGAACCTTTGCATGTTCCCAAGGGGACCAACACAACCTGTACACCAGATCCCAGAAAACACTGGCTTAAGGGCAGATTGATTCTTTCCTGGAGACCAGCCCAGGCCTACAGACGCCCCTGGGCCCCCCGTGGATGCATGTGTGGTAGGCCACCACGGAGAGGCTCGGGTTCTGACGGCTTGGTGGCGCCCGCCCTAGAACCAGGGTCCGTCCTTAAATGTGTTCACACGTGTTTAGCAGGTTAGTGGAGCAAAAGAGTTTGCACTACCACGTTCCATTTTCCCAACCCAAGAAACAGCCCCTCAGGCAGCAGGAAGAGGAGAGCTGGTTTTAATTAAAGGAGAGGGCGTGTGCGTGTGTGTGTGTGTGTGTGTGTGCGCGTGTGTGCGCGTGTGCTTTTCTTAGGTATAAATGAGCGATCATTTGCATCAAGACTACCCCGTGTCAAGCATGGAAATGTCCACACTGCTGACCACTGATAGGAGTGGTGAAGGTCTGGGTCAGGAAACGCCATTAGGGCGCCACCGCTGATTTCGCCTGTGCCTCACAACCTGGAGGAAGCAGCGTAGGGCAGGAGGGCGTCTGTGGGAAAGGACTGAAGCGCTCACCAGCCCAGAGGATCGCCTGTGCCGGTGAAGCGACCCTGAGCGTGTTTCCCCGGTGACTGTTGTCACTCCAGAGGACTCCACTCCGCGCCCCGCATCCCAGCTCCAAGCAGGTCTTCCTCTGAGGCTGACACTGGAAGTTAAGGAAGCCAGTATCGTCTCTTTCTTTGCCCTCACCAAAATGCTGGTGCTTGCCAGGCGTCGGTGGCTCACGCCTGTCATCAGGAGGCTGAGATCTGAGGATCATGGTTCAAAGCCAGCCTGGGCAGGGAAGTCTGTAAAACTCTTATCTTCAATAAACACCAGAAAACTGGAGGTGGTGCTGTGGCTCAAGTGGTAGCGTGCTCGCCTTGAACTGAAGAGCAACAGGGACAGACCCCAGGCCCAGAGCTCAAGCCCCACGACCACCACCACCAACAACAAATACCGTGCTTTCAGATATCCAAGCTGAGATCTGAGATCCCCTCCTGTTCCCTTAGCTCTCCGTGCTGGCTGCCGGACTATGAGAAGATCACAGATAATGAGCTGCAGGGCCATTGGGCCGTAGGGTTTCTCTCTTCTGCTTTTCATAGAGGGAAATCCATAAAAACCATGTACGTTTTTAACAAAGAGAACACATGATTTCCATCTAGAGCATCCTCCAAGTATGAGTAGGATTTGGCCACCTGCAAATCCAATCATTCGGCCATTCTGTGCTTTGACAGGGCCTGGTGTGCGTGCGTGTGTGCGGAGGAGCAAACGTGTGTCTACGGCGCTCACTTCTTGAAGTCCGTGAGCACAGGGAATTGGAAGGCAGACGGCAGGGCGCAAGCGAGGCCGTTTCCTCCTCTCTCTGAAGATTTCCCTGAGAGAGGCGTCCAGTCTGCCTGTGCCTCCCGCCCTCGTTCGCTCGGATCCCACGCACGGGCTCTCGGGATTCATCAGGCCTGTTGGGTCCTCCACCCTCCCGGAGTTCAAACTCGTGTCTGGAGAAGGTAGCTGTGCGCGGGCCTCCCCATCGCCACACCGAGGGTGGAAAGGCCGGCTCTGGCTTCACCACCACGGCTCCCTGCACGCCGGAAAGGCCTTGCTCTCCGGAAGGACCAGCTGCTTCTCATTTCATCTGCAGACCTGAAGCCCAGCAAATGCTGGCTCGGCTGCTTGTTTTGTAGTAAACGCTTCACACGGCCGGAATCTGGAAATACTGGAACGCTCAGCCCTCAACAGAGACAACACAGCAGCTGTGTCTTCCGTCCACCGACTCCCAGCTCGGCTGTCAGAGGCCTGAGGATTGTCGGGGGCTGGGCGGGAGGCGGGAGGCGGGGGGGCGCTGAGCACAAAAGGCATCTGAAGGATCTACGACTACCTTTGCTGCTGGCTGCACGCCAGGAAGGGAAGATTGAAGATTGCCCTGGATGGTGAGACAAGTCACATTTTGGCCTCTGTGGAGAAGGTTCTGGAAGCCAGTACCACAAGACAACACGGGCACAGTGTGAACAATGGCAGGCTTTCAGACCAAAGGCCTGGCTCCATCTTTTCCATCTTCCGCCCTTCTGCTTTCTCTGGTTCCTGCAATCCCCCTGTGGCCTATGATTGGGGAAGGAGTCGGTGCCAAGCCGACATAAAGTGAGCAGTCTTTCCTTGATACTTCTTGTGCGTCACGCTGGTGAAGTCATAAAGATCATTTAGTATGAGCATGTGTCTCCCCGGCTGAAAGAGCCAGCTCCTCCTCTTGTGACAACAATATAATAGCCTCAGATGCTCTTCCCGGAAAACGCCGGCTGTGGGCGGTGTCTGCGCGGGCTCCTCTGTGCCGGGCGGTGTCTGCGCGGGCTCCTCTGTGCCGGGCGGTGTCTGCGAGGGCAGCTCTGTGCTGGCGTGGCCTCTCAAAGACACACTGCTTGGGGAACAAGGACGGCGTGACACTCGGAGACATCCAGTCCCCCGGGGGAGGCGGGTGACCCTCACGGAAGAACTGCTCAGAAGCTGTTGCCCACGGTGATGCCCATCCTTGGTCAGAAGCAGCGGCTCCATCTTTGCACGGGCTCATGGAAACGTTGCAGACATGGGTGAATAGCCCCTCTGTGCACAGGTTACAAAAACGCCTTAAAATCACATTGCCGGGCTGGGAAGGCGGCTCCGTGGCAGAGCGCTTGCCTCGCATGCACAAAGCCCAGGGTTCGATTCCTCAGCACCACACACACAGAAAAAGCCAGAAGTGGTGCTATGGCTCGAGTGGTAGAGTGCTAGCCTTGAGCAAAAGAAGCTCAGGGACAGTGCCCAGGCCCTGAGTTCAAGCTCTAGGACTGGCTAAAAAGAGAGAGAGTGAGAGAGAGACAGAGAGACAGAGAGACTCACACTGCGGTCTCCTAAGCCATCAAGACATGTGAAATGGTTTTTAGTCTTCTTACTCATTCCTCACCTATCTCAGCAACTCAGCTGGTTTTTGAACTAGAGGAACCAACACACTGTGGACACAAGGCTCCTCTTCACGCAGGGGAGCTCGCCAAGATGCCGGGAGGGGGGTGCGGGGGGCGCACAGTGCACCCGCCTGCCGCCTGGCCTCTTCCTTTCCCTGCCTCCGCTCCCGGGCTGCCCTGAGGTTGCCCTTACTTCTCAAGCCCCCTTGGGCCCCGCGTTTGCTGTGACCCTGGGCCTCAAGTCCATGGCTCTCGTGTCCATGGCCAAGCCGCTGGGCAGGCCGGAGGCGAGGCCTTCCGGAGGCCATGTGGCGGCCGGAGGGGCTCCGGCTGTGCCCAGGGTCCTGAAGGTTCATCTGCCTGGGGATGGGCTTCGTGAGGGATCTGACCGGTGGGAGGCCGCCCTGAACCAGACCTTCTGCGGGGCTCTTGGTACTTGGCTGCGTGGTGTGACTGGGCCTGCGGGGGACGATTCTGCAGCATGGGGCTCCGCTCACACAGAACCGGCAGCTCTCTTCAATCTGTGGCTTGCAGCACAGGCAGAGCGAAACTTACACAATGGATATTGTTTAAAGGACATGTGGTAGTTATTACCGTGAAAATACCCTCTGCAGCATGTGTCTACTAGCCTAATAGCTGCTCCAACACGTCCACTCGCTGCTTTGCCTTTCTCTCCCACTGTTCTCTGGCCCGCGTTTCCATACCAGCACCCCAGCCCGACAATGGAATTATTGTTGCTCCTAATTGTTTTTGTTCTTTTAATACTGCCAGGTAGCTTGCTGTCAGGGAACTTTTACAAGTGGCCACATCCCTTACTGATCGGCGAGCTCCGTGTGCTTTCTCATTGGCAAGGCTAACTTCAGGAGTGGACACCCACCTGTCCACCCACCGCATCCATCTACCATCTTTCCCAACTCCCCCTTTCTCTCTTCCTCCCTAAGAACTTGTATTTTATTGCCCTACCTACCAGGACGTGGCTGACCGGCAGAGTTCTCCTTTCCAGAACGCTGTTCTCCATGCGGGGCCCATGGTTGTTTGTCCTGAGGGGACACTGTGTGTCCACAGAAGCTTTCGGGAGTTAGGAATGCGTGGTCCTTCATCTCCACCCCTTTCTGGACCAACGCAATAACTCACTGCTGTAGTACTGGGGCGTATTCATTTTCAGTGCCTCATTACTGATGCTGGGTGTACCACTATTGAAACACAGTTCCCTGATCAATACGCTGCATGCAGCAAAGCCTGCCGGCCAGCCCACCACTTCCAGGGTCTACGAAGACTTTTCACCGTGCGGTGCATTGCTTTATCTTCTTTATTCTCTTGCCCTGATGTTTCCAATCAGCCTATCCAATGTAATATAAACCAGCAGAGAAAACCTTGCGCGTTTCCCAAAGGGAATTCATTAGTGAATTATTCAATTTCAAATAAAGATATCAGAAACATATTTGGACGATCACTAGGACTGTCACTTACACACTTTTTATTGAAAACATTTGTATGCTATAGTATGAAAAACAAAGTTCTAAATATAGTGCAAATGCGTCCGATTCTTATCTTATGTTTGTCTTCTTTGCTATGAGCTTTGTGTATCATCATTCATTGGAAAACTTACCATTCAATTTGGGGGACATTTTTTTTTTTGGTCTAGATATCGGCATCTTTGTGTCCATATTGGTCTTTCTAAGTTATGTTCTAATTAAAATTTAACACATGTACAGTCTGTGATACGTTCAATTTCTATTTCAAACGATTGTTTTTCAAATACATTGATACCAAGTTTAAATGACTTTTCTAGGCCTCATCTATTTTTACCGCCTCTCTTACAACACATTTGTAAGTTCATAAAAATATAAAAAAAAATCAGCTACTCTAACTGGGGGGAATACTATTTAAATTCGTTCCTAACACAAAGTTGAAATTAATCTTGATTTCCTATCAAATGTACAGGGATTTTTATTATATAGTTCACAGTAGTGTTTAATTCCTCTAGGGTAGAAGTTAAAATAAACGAGTCACTGACAGTGTTTATCTATGAATACAGCAGATGGTAAGGGACTGAGGTTAGTTATCAACTCTGCCGACTTTAATTTCATGGTTATAAAACACTGTGAACCTCACGATTTATAAAAAGTCAGGGAGGGTCTCCAATGGGCTTCTGTGGCCAAGAAGCCCTCGGCAATATTAATCTCTCCAACTGATACCTGGTTTCCTCCTCGGCGCAATATCAAGACTGTGAAGTGACTGCTACAGACATTTAGATTTTCACTGGGAGCCGGGCCTAGTGTGTCTGTCACTGACCTATTATGGGTTTGGTAATGAGTTCCAGGTGAGTGAAACTCAGTGAAGGAGTTGATCCTCCCTCAATTTTCTGAGGTGAGTTGTTTAGCAGCTGAAAGTTAACTACACAAAAGGTGGGCTAGCTTACCCTACCATCCTAGGTTTCCTTATGCCGAGAAGAGTGAAATGGTGATCAGGCCAAATGCGTTTGGGGGAATCACAGAGGAAAGTCATAACGTACTGAATCAGCTTCATAATTATGTATTTACATGAATTTGCCTAAAGCAGCACGAAGCCCATGGAATATACAAAGACCAAACCAATTATCCTCCACGTCAATTCTGATGTAGATATAATTGTACATGCTCCATTTGATTAAGTATTCCAGAAAAGGACTCCTCTTCCCCCTCCTCCTCCTCCTCCTGCTCCTCCTCCT
>NW_012267260.1:1824456-1830199 GCF_000151885.1 Dipodomys ordii | reverse complement strand
CTTCTCCTCTCCTCCTCCTGTTCCTCCTCCTCCTCCCCCTGCTCTTCCTCCTCCTCCTCCTCCTCCTGCTTCTCTTCACCTCTTACTCCTCTTCCTCTGTCTCCCTGTCTCTATAACTTCCCTTCCATACCAGGATCTCCATTCGGAACTTCATGTGTAAGCCAGTGCTCTGCTACTTTAGCCACCTCCAGTCTTCTTGGCTTAAGCTGTTTTTGAGATGACTTACACACACATTTTTGCCCAGGCCAGTCTGGACCTCCATCCATGTATTTTATATTACCAGGGATGAAAGGTGGGTCCCATCACACACAGCTTTTGATTCGTTCTGAGCGGGTCATGAGCAGTTTTTTTCCTGGGCAGCTCCTGACCAACACCTCCCCCACTGTTGAGATCACAAATGTGAGCACAAACGTGAAGGAAAAGCTCACGCACTTTCCCTCCGGTACTTCTGTGTGCCATAGGCACTGATTTTTAAGACCCCGTGAACAAGAGGCTTCTTAAGTTCTCTGCAAGCTAACGTGCAACAAAAGGACCAACTGGTCAGAGCGAAGGTGTTGGCCTGCCCTGGGCGCCAGCCTCTTCCGCGTGCGCGCTCCTGCAGCAGGCTTTGCTCGTTACTTTGCTAGTTTTCCTTTTTTTTTCCCTGACCCACCATGAAAGGTTTGGTTTGGTTCTTTTTTTCTGAATTTCAGTCTTTCCACCCATGATGCCTAGCGCAGGGCTGGAAGCAGGAGGCTGGCAGGGACGGGGGCTGCACCTGACCGAAGCCTCCCTCCACCCCACTTCCCCTCCCCTCCCGTCCAGAGCCCGGGCCCCGGCTGCCACTTTCCTGTCGGGACACACTTGTGCAATCCTCTCCTCAGCAGGATTTCTAGATACAAAGCTACAAAGATACAGCAGCGTGCTTTTCTTCCTCTTTGACCTCACCCACCTTCCTCGAGGACATTGAGTCCCGGCCTGCCTTCTTATGTGTGTTGAATGGAGTTAGAACAAGGGGTGGTTTCTTGTCAAAGCTGTTGACAAGATCACTAACATGGATCAATTCACTTTTTTGTGTGTGTGCCGATCCTGGGGCTTGAACTCAGGGCCTGGGTGCTCAGCCTCTGTGTTCAAGGCTAGTGCTCTCCCGCGTGAGCCGCAATACCACTTCCAGCTTGTTCTAAGTCGTTTATTGGAGAGAAGAGTCTCACTGGCTTTTCCGCCTGAGCTGGCTTGGAAATGCGATCCTGATCTCAGCCTCCTGAGCAGCTAGAATGACAGGTGTGAGCCACCGGTGCCCAACGATCAATTCGCTTCTAAGATTACATCTTCTGTTTAGCATGGAAAAGCCAGACATAGGCCATTTCATTGATAAGCCTGGCTGCCATGAAATCTGAGGAGTGTTACGAGTCTATTTTTATGAGTGTATTTTTCAGAGTTGGCTAAGGAGATTAGGACCACAGGGTGGCCAGATTTAACCCTTGGGGAAAGAGAAGAATCTCAAGGCTAGAAACCAGAGTTCTAGTGCATGAAGCACGTATTGTGAGAAACACACTCGTAAAACTTAAGACAATTTACTGTCTTCTAAGGTGATACACAGCAAGTTACAAACTGCTTAATAACTAAGCCTTTTTTAAAACCCTTGAATCTCGTCCCATTATTTTCGTTCAGACTCGCTCGGCCCCTCCCACAAGGAAGGCGCGACCCCACAGGACGGAGACCAGACCAAGGGAGCCTCTGGCCCCGGGTTTCACCGCGCCTTCCCAGGTCAGGGAGAACGGAGAATGCCAGCTCCTGCTCGGGTTTCCATTGTTTATTCTCAATAAACCGGTGCATTTTCAACCTTTTCTCCCCAGGAGAAGTGCTCTACGCTTTGCTGGGCGCGGTGGCTGTCTCGGGTGGAATTTCCTTGGTTATCCTCAAGCTGAGGTAACTGCAGGGAAGGGGGGGAGGGGGAGGGAGGGGGAAGGGGAGAGGGAGGGAAAGGCCGCCATCTTCCAGACTTCACAGGGGAGGTGTTCCCCCTGAGGGGCGCAGGCCTCCCAAGCCTTCCTCCTGGCTTCCAGGGAAGGGAAATGTGCTCATTGAATGTTTGGTTTTACTCCTGTCTGGATTTTAAGGGCAAGATGTGCATCGCACGTTGGACATCATTGCTTCTAAATAACCGCTCTCCCCCTCCCCCCGCGCCCCGTCCTCCACTCATTCAAATGGAGTTTCGCGTGCTAGCTATTTATTCACACTGCTTCCACGCCTGCCCGACTCCGGTGGGTGATCGCTGGGGGCTTCCCGGGTGTTCCGACCTGCAGACGCGGGCTCCACGGTGCAGATCGACGCTTTGGAAACGTCTGCGCGGCTTAGCGTGTGCTTCCTGAGCGTGGGAAGGCATCCTGACCACCGCCGACCCCAGCTCGGCCCGGTGCCGAAGTGTGCGGGGGCGCGACAGGGAGGTTTGAGAAACTCCACCCAGTCCACCTCCAAATCTCAGGGATTCAAAATGCCTTAACTTATTTAGGAATGATACATAAACAATGTTTTCACTTTAAAAACAACCTCGCATTTACCTATTTACCTATCAGGCACATGTGCTTGGCTCCTCGTAACACACCTGCGCGTAATGTCCAAGTCGAGGTGGTCCATACTAATGAAGAATGCCTTGTGACTGGACACGCGCACGTAGCCGAACGTGCGGAAAGGCGCCATCTCCGTGGACGCAGACACCGAGTGGACCAGATTCAGTGGCCGTTCCTCTTAGACCAGGCAGCCCGGTGCCTACAGAAGACGGCGGGCGCGTCTGCTGCCGCGGTCCCCCGCACCACGTGTGCGCACGAGTCCAGCGGGCCTGAACACCAGGCAGATACCACGCAGAACAGAGGAGGGGCGGCCGGGCCCGGGCGAGCCGCAGCGCACCCCTGCGTGAGTTCTCTGCCTGAGGACGGTCAGATTATGTATTTTAAAAGCAGCAAAAGGAAACAGACCCCCTTGTTGGCTCCAACCCATCTAAACATTTAATTCGACGTTTACCAAACCCAGTACGAAGCGAGCTGCTGTGCTCCGAGGCTTTACATTTTATATCTGCATGGGAAATTATTCCATGAGTTCCAACCTACAGTCTTGAAGGCCAAATAGAGTCGATTTCTAAGAGGAACATCGCGTTTAGAGTTTATGACACTCTTCCTTTGTTGTTGCTTTTTTTCAAGTATTTGAGAGCACAGTTCAGTTACTCGGCTTACCTAGATAGGACATAACCAAGCTATTGTTTCAGAGAAATCATTTTCTGGCCTAGAAAGTCTCTTACGTTTGCGGCTCTGCTCTTAGCTTCATAAATAGCGTCGGCCTTCTCCTCTAGCACGGGGGCCCTGAGCCTCTGCAGACAAACCTGTGCGCTGGGTACAGAGCACGCAGCTAGGCACAATTCCCTGTGAGCCCGCAGCGCTTGGCCGCTTTCCTGCCCGCGTCGAAGGGCAGGTCCTGAGAGGCTGCATGGCTACCGCACAGACAAAAACCTTCATTTACCCGGCAAATTATCGAAGCAAACTATTCGTATCATAAATCACATTTACTGCAAGTTATCTTCCATCCAGCTGAAAATTGTAGTATGCAATGTTAGTTCCAGACCCAAGGTTACATAAAAGGAGAAAGCAAAAGCCATCATGGAAACTGCAAAAAGAACCTGGAGCCTGGGAAACCCACCACCTGCCTGTGGAGAGGGAGACGCTCACTTCCGAGGCCTGTCTTCAGCAAAGGGACATTTGCATATGAGCATCGTACTCACCGGAAATAAAATAGCCTTAAGTCCTACAATAAGATAGCAAAGAAACAGATAACCAAAAATGTACAAGAAAGAAAAGGTGGGGCTGGGAAGGTGGCTCAGTGGTAGAGCGCTTGCCTCACATGCATGAGGCCCTGGGTTCAATTCCTCAGCACCACATAAGCAGAAAAAGCCGGAAGTGGCGCTGTGGCTCACGTGGTAGAGTGCTGGCCTTGAGCTGAAGAGCTGAGGGACAGCGCCCAGGCCCAGAGTTCAGTCCCCATGGACAAAAAATCAAAAGGAAGAAAAGGAACATTTACCCAACAAAAGCCCTGACATTGGAAAGCAGTTAATGGACGAGGCTCTGTAGAAAGGCCTCAGAGCCTTCCACTCCTGGCACAGTGCCTTCATAATCTTGTCTGCTTTTGCCTTCCGGGCACAGGAAGAAAAGACCAGGTGACTATGTGAGGTCATTGCAAATGTCCCCATGCTGTGCTGTTCTCCTCTGCTTCTATTTTCACACAGGCTCTTCAGGCTGCTGGAGCAGAAGAGAAACTCTTCACCAAACCAAAACCCCTGACAAGAGCTCCTCTCCCAAGGACGGTCAGCCAGGACCAGTCCTCCCACAGCGCCCCCCAACATCACATCCACCTTAGTAAGGAAAATGGTCAGGCAGTCAATGACATTGAGTCAGTAAGTATCAAACTATGAGGTAGCAATGTGGCATGATCGACTCAGATTTACGTTTGTTAATCAAATATTGAAGAAAATCATCTGGTACCTTGGATGAGTTGAGAATTACATTTCCCAGCATGGCTAAAAGTGTTACCCAAATTTACCATTTGTTTTGAATACCATAATTATATGTAACATTAACTACTTGTAATATTATATGATGTTATTGTTAATGTGGTTTTTTCCTGATAATCGCATAGGTTTCCATTAACTTGCCCTAAAAATATTAATAAAAGTATTCAGCATACTTGCTATTTGCATGTTTCTTATCTATTTTCAAAATATTGGCTAAATTATCATCATTGATTTTACATTTCTAAGCACGTTTGGTTACACCATGAGTCTTTGAAACAAAATGACACCTTCAAATTTTCAAATTTGAGTGCTTTCGGATTTCACTTTTTTAACCGGAGGTCTCCTGTTCATTACAGTATTACACTGTCTGAGAAAATCCAACACACACTGCAAGAACACTGTGCTATCGCTGCGATTTTGATTTTGTCCCCTAACATTTTTCAAGTCCCTGCAATAATAAAACATGTTAATTAGCATTCCATACGCAGTGAGTTCGGGCCTGGTCTGACGTGCGTGTAACTGTGGTTAGAAAGTCGTAGAAAGTGGAGCCATCATTTTGAACACTCTTATTACGTTGGTCCGCAGGGGCGTTTCCTTGTGATACTGCTGGGCACGCTCACCACACACGCATGAGAGGCAGCTGCCCCGGGGTGCTCTGAACCCCAGGGGTGCTGCCGAGGGCATGGGGAAGGAAGCAGCCCCTGCGCTGTGCGGGAGGGCCATCGCCCCAGCGCTGAGTGACTGTGAGGTGTGCAGACACAGGACGCAGCAGAGGGGTTTTCAGGAGCATGCTGTGCAGAGCAGGACAGGCAGACAGAGCAGACTGTCCTCAGAGACAGACGCCTGTCCTCGGGCTAGAAGAGGAAGAAGGGAGCTATGCAGCCACCTGTCTCTGCAGCTCGAGGTCCCAAAGGACACAAGAGAGGACATAAAGCTCTCAAATAGCAAGACTGAAACCTTCCCATAAGACACAAACCCTTACCCAATGGCACAGATAATCTTTTAAAATAGTTAATTATCCTTAAGTAGTTGCACCCAGGAGCTGCCATGTAAGGGAGCGGTTTATGAACACGGGGATCTTGATCCACGTCACCCTTTCCACAGACCCACCCCTTCCACAGTCCCTCCCCCTCCACAGACCCACCCCTTCCACAGACCCTCCCCTTCCACAGACCCTCCCCTTCCACAGTCCCTCCCCCTCCACAG
>NW_012267260.1:1800806-1823909 GCF_000151885.1 Dipodomys ordii | reverse complement strand
CCCTCCCCTTCCACAGACCCTCCCCTTCCTGGCACTTCTTAATGTTGACTGCATTTCCCCCTCTTGCCCCTCTTCCCCTTGCCCCACCCCCTCTTTTAAGTACCTGCTTCTTGGTGTCTTATTCTCCTGAACTTTGCTTTGCCTTTCTAGGGAAGTACCTATAGAAATCTCCCTTGAACTCACCGTATTTCAGGTAATACATTTGTTAACCTCCTGCGTATCGTCCAACACGTGTACTAAGAATACCTAGTCAGAGGATTTTCAAGTAAAGGTGTTCGTGAGCAAGCCAAAGCAGCCACACTACCATCAGATGAACCGGCCTTCGGGCCCCAAGCGCCTCTGTCCTCAGTGTCAGATCCCAGCTCGTGAGCTCGGCCTGCGCCAAACTTTCCTCTCAAGGACTTCTATCAGAGTGGCTCGGGGCGTTCACGCAACGTTCATGCACTGGCACCATCTCCATGTGCGATCTGGGCCCTGCTTCCACACCCTGGGAGCAAACTGGGGATGCTGGGAGGGGGGGGGACGCGCCAGCCTGCGCTCCCCAAGCAGCCCACACACGGGAGCACAGCCTGGGGAGCACAGCAGGGGGAGCACAGCAGGGGGAGCACAGCAGGGGGAGCACAGCCCACACAGGGAGCACAGCCCACACACGGGAGCACAGCAGGGGGAGCACAGCCCACACACGGGAGCACAGCCCACACACGGGAGCACAGCCCACACACGGGAGCACAGCCCGCAGGGGGAGCACAGCCCACAGGGGGAGCACAGCCTGGGGAGCACAGCAGGGGGAGCACAGCCCGCAGGGGGAGCACAGCCCGCAGGGGGAGCACAGCCCGCGGGGGCAGCACAGCCCGCGGGGGAAGCATAGCTTACGCTCTCATTTCTCCGTGGCTGCGTGTGGGCACTGGATTCCGTGGCGCTGATGAAGGGTGCGGTGTGGGTGCCGGACGCCCGGGCACTGGGGCAGGGCCGCGACACCGGCTCCTGCCACTGGCCACAGCCCCTCGGGACAATAGTTAACAGATGCGAGTCCTACTTGACACCAACGTTCTGCTGCTAAAGCTCAGGTCGGGTCGGAGGCAGCTCTGGCTCTCGGTCCGTAACTCCACTGACCGCCGAGGAAGGCCGAGCTCCAGGAGCGCCATGAAGAACACGGCCGCGGCACGCCAGGCCACACACACACACTACTGACGCCGCGCCGCGCTGAGCAGCTGGGTTAAGTACCAGCACCACAGGCCGTACGTAGGGAGATCTGAATTCAATGTTCACACATTCTAAACTAAGAACTTATTTCTACACATTTTATTCTTTGCTCACAGCTTGCTGTTAGGGTGAGGCTGGCCCGCTTTCCGCCGACGCCGACGCTGCCCCCGTGCAGTCCTCCATGAGACCCCTTCCCTCCCCACCCCGCCTGCAGCTCCACTCTGCAGGGGCTGCGGGTGGTGAAGCCGCGCCGCCCTCCTCGCAGACCCGCTCTGGTCAGGGCTGGAAGGCGGCGCGCGCCACTTTGGAGTTTGTGGTTTTGTTCAGAGCTTTACAGATGAAGTCCCCAGCTTGCATCACCTTGTGCAGATCCACTCCCTGGGGGGAAGGGAAGGAGGGGAGGGGATTGAGACAGGGAGAGAGAGAGGAGACACACAGACACACACACAGAGAAAACAGAGCTTTAAAATTACCAGGAACCAGCCATTTTAAAGTTCATTGTCTGTCATCCCTGCCAGGTGGAGTCCCAGCCTGTGCGCTGGCCGGGGCTGGGCCCCATCCGGCCCCCCCAGGGTCCTCCGGACTCAAAGGTCAACAGCCTCCATCACCCCAGAAGTCCAGGTTTGTTTCCTATCATAGATACGTCAGTATTCGCTGTTTCCAAAAATGCAGACATCTTTATTACGTCTCAGAGCGCTGTTTGCTTTCCAGCGGATCACATTTTGGAGTGATCAAACACTACTCAGTAAAGCGGCATCTCAGGAGGCGCCGTGATGGAAATCGTTCACAGGCGTGTGTGAGGACAGAGGGCTGGACCCCACGCGCACACACGTGTGCACGTGTGCAGGTAATTCACAGAACCGGGAGACTGTGTTCCCTGGTTAGCGGCGTGGACACAGCTGCATCCTGGTGACTATGGAGATGGAGGGGGACAGCCAGCCAGGAGGAGCTGGGGCAGGAGGGCGCGGACGGCCTGACCCCGGCGCCGGGGAGTGTGGAGCCCTTGGGAGGGAGCAGGAGCAGGCGCTGTGCTCAGAACAGCAGGAATCCTAGAAGGAGCTCAGAACTGTGGATGGAAATGCCATCGTCCATGTTTCTGTCTGGTTCTGGAGGAGATATACGCGGCCTCTGCTGGACTCGTGCTAGCACGCTGAGACAGCTCAGACGGCCACACGGAGAACAGATTCAAAGCCACAGCTGGGACCGAAAAGGACTGCACACGCTACGGAAGTCAGCATGGGAGCTCCTCAAGATGCTGACATCAGACCTGCGCTCGCACCCGCTACCCAACAGAGAGAGAGAGTACAGCAAGACAGACCAGAGAGAGAGAGTACAGCAACGCAGACCTACACACGCTCCCACTACCCAACAGACAGAGAGAGTACAGCAACACAGACCAGAGAGAGAGAGTACAGCAACACAGACCAGAGAGAGAGAGTACAGCAACACAGACCTACACACGCTCCTGCTACCCAACAGACAGAGAGAGAGAGTACAGCAACACAGACCTACACACGCTCCCGCTACCCAACAGAGAAAGAGAGAGAGAGTACAGCAACGCACACCCGCGCTGCGGCAGCTCTGTGGCTTGCCATGTTGCCTGACAAAGAAACTGTGTGTGGCGTGTGCTTCTTCCAGTGTGAGCGCGTGGGTGACAGCGCTCGAGGACCAGTGAGAAAAAATTCTGTGCAGGAACAAAGCCACGTGTGTGGCCAGCCCGTGGAGGCCACATCCCCGGGAGATGCAGAAGGGCCTGCGCTTATGTAAGGAAGCAATAACCAACCAGAACATTCTAGAAACTGAACCACTAGTTCTTGGTCGTTGCCTCGGCCTTTAAACTAGAGTGGAGTTGTGGCCTCAGGAAGATCATGGATTAGTAACTAGCTTGGATTCCTGGCTCAATGGTGATTGCTAGGCAGTGTCATAATCCGCCTTGAATTGCAAATGATGAAGCTACTATGCAACACACAAACACACAAACCTCCTAACCAGAGAAGCTAAGCAGTAGCTTTCTGTGTTAGTAGACGACGGTGCGGGTGTGTGGTGCCAATTAAGTCTCGGTAAACGCGCCGAGCATCTGCGTGCTGCTGGCTCTGAGGAGGATGCTCTGCCGTTGCTTTCTGACTGCACAGGAAGGCAGATGAGCAACAAGACTGTGACACAGCCCGGGGGGGGGGGCGTCCAGAGGCAAAATCAGAGACTAGCGGGGCAGCGCGGGGTCGACCAGGGAGAGAAAGGGCCCAGCCCAGGCCCGGGTTCTCCGGGGGAGATGCAGGGAGGTCTGGAAGACCCCTCGGGCTGCTGAGGAAGAACCAGCGGGATTGGGGTCAGGTCCAGAACCTGCTGGAGCTGGATGCCAGACGCGGGGCAGTGTCGCTAAGCAGGTTAGTGTTAGGAGTTGGTTTTGGTAGAGTCACACAGCGCCTGACTCTCCTCTTCCCGTGAGCCCTGCGGGCAGAGTTGGACAGATTGCGGAGCCTCTGAAAGGAGGGAGACGCTCTGGCGTTGGAGCCCTGGGGCTCCGCGTGTGCGGGAGGGCCCACACACACGCCAGAGCGCCGCTGCACGGCCGGCCTGGTCACAGGTGAGACGCAGGCCCAGCGGGAGGCACGGGGGAAGGTCAAGTCAGGTCATTCACGCACGTAACAAAAGCGGTGGCCGACGCGATCTGCACATGACTCCTCAGACCCGAGGGGCGTGGGGCCGAGGGAGGAGGGGCCGCGAGTGAGCTGTGGGTGCGTGGGGCGCGGGACTTACCGTGTGCAGCCCCAGGCCCTCCAGCATGTAGAGCAGGTCCTCGGTGGCCACGTTGCTGGAGGCCCCCGGCGCGTAGGGACAGCCGCCCAGCCCGGACACGGCCGCGTCCACCACGCTCACGCCCATCTGGAAAACAAAGCACAGGCCCAGCGGGCCGCTCACACGTGCGTGCCAGACGTCTGCAGCAGAGGGACGCACGCTCCGCACTCCCTCACAGACCCCATGCCACGGCCGTGCCGGCCAGCCAGCTCCTCTCCTGGACCACAGAGCCGCGACTCAGGCCCCGGTGCGCGAGCAGGCGGACATCGAAGCGCGTGAGCTGACAGAACCAGGACGCCAGGCGGCGAGCTGTGGTTAGGACCATTCACGGCCAGGCCTCACAGCCGCCAGTGCCCAGCTCCACCCGCCAGCCTCTCATCCGCAACCCGAAATAACCCCAGCGCCCCCACTCGAGACCAAGACGCCTCAGAAGACCAGCGATGGGGGCCGGGGTCGGGGGGACTGATGTGTGATCTAACTTTGTAGGCTCAGGTCATCCATTCGATTCACACTTTTGACGGAAACGCCACTTTACACACAGATCCAGGCCACTCTGGAAGCAAAGGTCATTGAAGAGACAGCACAATAGCAGTCACGCCAGCCGTGCCCGCGGGGCTATAAAAACGCTAACAATCTCGGGAAGGATTGTCTATCATCCTTCAACTCCACCTGTCTCTGCGTTCCCCGCCCCATCGTGGATTTTGGATGAACGGCCACAAGATGGCAGTACAGTACAGGACTCCTCCAAGCTCAACTCCAGCCTTCCAGCCCCAGGCAGGGGCAGAGAGGATCCTCGTTTTATAGTTATCACATTTACAATAAGCACACACTCACTGGTGGCACCGGACGCGTGGAACTGCAGCTCAGTATGTCCAATTCAGGCTTGCTGATTCCTCCTTCGACTTGCCTGTCCTTAAGCCAACAACATTCGACACAAAAATCCTGTAGCTGGTGGGACTCACCGTTGGAAACGGAAACGATTCTAGATCGGTGTTCATGTTAGCCAATGAGAAGCAATTGTTCCTGAAGCTTAAAAATCTCTCAAAGGACCAACATCTCCTTGGCTCCTTCTTTTCTTACAGTCCGTGATTCAAGCTATGAATCAAAGCCCTGCTCGCCGCTGGGGTGCTCAGCCGTGCAAACCTCTACCCTACAGAGAGCTACCTGTGCCTGAACCAGAGTGTGGCCACACCGGGGACAGACAAATGGACCACAGGCACACTACGCGCCCTGCAACAGTAATACAGTGCGGCCAGTCACGTGTGCCCACGAGAAGAGAAAATTGGGGCTTCAAAGAATTTGTCTGGAGGAGCACAAGGGTAAACATGGTGCGTACTGTCCAGGATCAAGAGTTAACCGACAGCATCGACTATGTGTCAGGCTGTTGAGCAGGCTTCATATGGATTCTCCATTTAATTTGTAAATATGATGGCAAGACACAGAGGAGGACTTGGAAAGAGAGCGCTGGGAAATCTGAGGAAGACTGGGAAAGAAGAGAGTGCTGGGAAGCCCAAAGAGTCTTTTTTCAAGTCTCACAGATTTCCACTCCACTTAGCAACATTATCAGGAGCATTCAGGGAAGAAATGCTTGGAGTGCACGTGACTGAATTTCTAGGAAGACAGTCGCAGAAAAGAGCCAGAAAGGTTGAGATAGCATTACGGTCAAAAATGGATATTCTTTTATAATTCTTAAAAGAGTCGAAGTTAAGTCTAAGTCAAACGTAGGGGCGGAAAATAGTTAAGAGACTGTGTAAAATGGACTGTATATGACTCAGGTAAATATTTTCACAGAATATATAATGGTTAGGAAAAATAATCTTCAAAAAGTGAGAGGGGGAAAAAAAACAGAAAATGATGTGTGGTAGCATTCACTTGGGTTTCTGGATTTTCTCAGCCCTCTGCGATAACTACACCCCCCCAAGCATTCAGGACAAGTGAACCTTACTAGCAAGTGTGCCCTCCGCTTTCACAGCCATTGTCTTCTTCAGCCAGCACAACATGCCCGGAAGTTTTCTGGCCCATCGCTGGCTCTCATTCACTAGATGCAACGCACGTCCTCTGGACAATTCCTTGCTGCACTGTCTACACCTTCCTGCTTTTGAGTGGGTGCTGTTCCTCCTCCTTCTCCTCTCCAGCAGCCTGACACCTGTGTCTCTAATTGTTCACAGTTACCATAAGTTTAGTGTGTGTGTGTGTGTGTGTGTGTGTGTGCATGAGCATCAGTACTGGGACTGGATCTCAGGGACTTACACTCTCTCTTGGCTTTTTTTGCTCATGGCTGGTGCTCTACTACGTGAGCCATGCCTCCAGTTCTGACTTTTTCATGGTTAATTGCAGACTAGGGTCTCTCAGATTTGCCTGCCTGGGTTGGCTTCAAACCTCCTTGATCCCCAGATTTTCCGCTTCCTGAGTAGCTAGGATTATAGCATGATGTGTATAACAACATTCACATAAACACTTTAAAATGTCCCTCAAATGCTCTACCACGGACTACACTGAAGACACCCACAAATGAATCTATATGCAGTCGTCCTTTTCTGTGCTCATGTGTGTGGCTATGCTCCATAGCGGCCCTCATACGAACTCTCACGTGGAAGAATGGTCCCCACACCGTGCAGCCTCTGAGAGTGCGCAGGCCTGCCTCGTGGGGCTGTTCTGCTCTTGCTCACCACCGCAGCCAAGTGCCAAGCTTTGCACCGGCTCCTCACACCATCACCCCCATCCCGGAGTAATCTGATCAAGGTTTATGGGACAGTTAATAAATGCTCACATGCCCCTGAAAGATATAGCCTTGCCCAACGTATTTTACAGAGGCGAGATACTGCAGGCAACCTAGCTTACTAATGAAAATCAAATCCAACACTTATCACAAAACAAAGTGCTACAACAGTATTATAGCCAGATGGTAAACCGATGGTCGATGATAGATGGAGACAGAAATAATTAGCCATCTTACATATACATATTTCAGAGGTATATAGTATCCACAGTTTATGTAATGATATTTGTAGGTATATATAAATGTTTTATAGTAAATGTTAATTAGCAAGAATGCTACATTTATAATGCTGATTATTAATTAATTATTAATTAATTTTCAACTTGATAGTTCTCTAAACTGGATTCTATATGTATACAAACAACTCATTCCTCTTTACTAGAGAAAATCAAAAAACACTTGTGATTCATAGAAATTGTGGAAATTTGCTCTTAATCTTTATTTGGTCTTTTCACTGGCCACATTTGTAAATGTTCCTGAGGCTGAAAGAGATTTCTCTTTCAGTGGCCTTGGTTTTGTCGGTAGCTCTCCTTTAACTGAGGCTGACCTGGGGACAGTCACCTGACTCTGTTTACCTCGTTTCCCCACTCTTTTAAAACTGTCGAAAGCTGGTTACCAGTGGCTCACACCTGAAACCCAAGCTACCTGTGAGTTTGAGATCTAAGGATCACTGTTCAAAGCCAACCCAGGCAGAACTGTATCTCCAATTACCCAGCAAAAAGTCAAAATTGGAGGCATGGCTCAAGTGGTAGAGAGCATCCTGAGTGAAAAAATAAAGGACACCACCCTGGGTTCAAGCCTGGGCGGGCTGGGGGAGCAACTCTTTACACAGGGCCTTCAACGTTTTATTTTTTAATATATAAAAACAGTTCTTAAAAATAGAAAAAATAGAGTTTCTCGGAATTATCCTAATTACAGCAGCCATGAGCGATAAAGGCTGGAGTATGACGTCTTTCGAAGTCCTGCTATTACACGTGCCAGACCTGGTCCGGTCTCAGCACGGTCTGGCATGGCACGTGGTCTCCTGGGTGGCACGCTGGACTGCGGCTGGTGGCAGTATGGCCTGATCACAGCTTGGCCCAGTATTTACAGGGTGGCGTCGTCTGATGGCGGCACGGTGAAGTTTTGTATTAGTACAGCAGTCTGAATATTTCCTAATGAAGCACAGTGTATTTGTCTTTCAGATATATTTTTCTCCTTAGGGGGAAAAAAAAAAGAACATCTAACAGACGTCTTTCAGACAGATGCATCCGCAGGCTTCTCAAGGAAAGGGCTTTTCTTGTGTATCAGACTTCAAAACGCTCTGTAAGCTCTGGATTCCTCCAAGATCCTCAGTAAACCACCGCGGCCTCCTCCCCGGGTGCAGGTTCGTCTGGTCCACGGCGGGCGCTTTCCCACACGAAATACACCGGCCCCGCTGCTTGGCCCCCTGTCCAAGGGGCAAAGCGTTCCCTATGCTGCGGCTCGGTAGTGCTGTTGTTTATCTTCCCATTTTTGAGCCTGGATTTTTTTTTAACCAGCCATTTCTGCAGGTTAGTAGGATGTTAAATTTCCATGTCAACACTGCTTATGCGTCGTTACAGCAGCAGCAGCGGCAGTTCAGCATTCATCTGACCGAGTCGAGGGAAACGTCTCTGAGGGACACAGAGTGCGACGTCTCGTGGTGAGACGCAACGGGCCGCGTTTCCTCAGGACCGCCGTCCTCCCGCCTCGGCCGCCGAGTCTCCCAAGTCAGCGCTGCCGCCACGGAGCCAGACCCCATCGAAGCGTGGACGCGCCCGGCCCTGCGTGAGCCACGCCGGCGTGCTTCTGAGGCAGCGGAGATTTTTTTTTTCTTTTAGAGAAAATGTTTTTGGAGTCAAAAGAAGAAACATGTGGAATGCATTCCCGGCCCTGGGAGTCTCCAGCTGTGAATGACACATGGAATGACTTTGGAAACAAGAAAGGTGCGTCCTCATGCGCCTTGGAGGTGACGGTCCCACCACCGTGGGCCGCCCCCACCACAAACCATCGGTAAAAGTTCCTCTGCTGCTCGTAGCCATAGGAGGGGGCCGGGGGCCGGAAGGTGGAGGCAGAAATGGAGCATTGAGGAGGAAGAGGAGGAGGTGGAGGAGGAGGAGCAAGAAGAAGAGGAGGAGGAGGAGCAAGAAGAAGAGGAGGAGGAGGAGGAGCAGGAGGAGGAGCAAGAAGAAAGAGGAGGAGGAGGAGCAGAAGGAGAAGCAGGAGGAGGAGGAGGAGGAAGTGGAAGAGGAGGAGGAGGAAGAGGAGCAGGAGGGGGAGAAGGAGGAGGGGGAGGAGGAGGAGCAGAAGAAGCAGGAGGAGGAGGAGGAAGTGGAGGAGGAGGAGGAATAGGAGGAAGTGGAGGAGGAGGAAGAGGAGCAGGAGGAAGAGGAGGAACAGGAGGAGAAGCAGGAGGAGGAAAAGGAGGAGGAGCAGGAGGAGCAAGAAGAAGAGGAGGAGGAGGAGGAGCAGGAGGAGGAGCAGAAGGAGAAGCAGGAGAAGGAGGAAGTGGAAGAGGAGGAGGAGGAAGAGGAGCAGGAGGGGGAGGAGGAGGAGGAAGTACAGGAGCAGGAGGGGGAGGAGGAGGAGGAAGTACAGCCCGGCTGGGTCCCGTCGTGGTGTGGGATCACGGGAAGGCGATGAGCAGCGCTGGCCCCGCCGTGCTCTGCCGGTTCACTGCAGGTGTCTCTTCAAGCGACAGCAAGCCGCTACCAGGCTGGCTCTCTCCGGTTCCTCTGCAGTACATTGATAACCAGGGAGTGGGCTTCTCTTCAGTACACATCTAAATTGCTAAAGCTCTCCGGGGTGGGACAGGATCTGTGTGTTACCTGGGAATCAGGTGTGCCACCCAGCCCGTGCTCGGCGTGGCCGTGTCTCTCCACGCCCGGGCCGCGGTCCATGCACTGCCACTGCCTTGAACTTCCTTTCACAGCATCCGATTTCCTGCAGACTCTCCACGTCCTGCCCAGACGCTCTGCCCTTCAGGAACGCAAGCCTCGGCCTTGACTCGACCCAGGGCATCACTTCTTAGATGCCACGTTCCTGGAGTCATTTTGCCTTCCAATGAAGCTTTACAAAGTTCCTGCACACATACAAAACCTATGGCTTATTCCGTGGGTTCCGGGGCCTGTCATTCAACCATGCAGCCATCATGGAACGTGACACCCATTTGCTCTGTGTGCAGAGTTTCATCACGTGGTTTGCAGATCTCTCCACCCAGTGTCCCGTGTCTGTTCAGGCCTCACGGTGTGAGCATGCCCACGTCTGTTCATGCCTCATGGGTGTGAGCACCCCCACGTCTGTTCACACCTCACGGGTGTGAGCATCCCCACATCTGTTCACACCTCACGGGTGTGAGCACCCCCACGTCTGTTCACACCTCACGGGTGTGAGCACGCCCACGTCTGTTCAGGCCTCACGGGTGTGAGCACGCCCACGTCTGTTCAGGCCTCACGGTGTGAGCACGCCCACGTCTGTTCAGGCCTCACGGGTGTGAGCACGCCCACGTCTGTTCACACCTCACGGGTGTGAGCATCCCATCTGTTCACACCTCACGGGTGTGAGCACCCCCACGTCTGTTCACACCTCACGGGTGTGAGCACGCCCACCTCTGTTCATGACTCACGGGTGTGAGCACGCCCATGTCTGTTCACACCTCACGAGTGTGAGCACGCCCACGTCTGTTCACGACTGACGGGTGTGAGCATGCCCACGTCTGTTCAGGCCTCACGAGTGTGAGCACGCCCACGACTGTTCACACCTCACGGGTGTGAGCATGCCCACCTCTGTTCATGACTCACGGGTGTGAGCACGCCCACGTCTGTTCACACCTCACGGGTGTGAGCACGCCCACGTCTGTTCAGGCCTCACGAGTGTGAGCACGCCCACCTCTGTTCACACCTCACGGGTGTGAGCATGCCCACGTCTGTTCAGGCCTCACGGGTGTGAGCATGCCCACGTCTGTTCAGGCCTCACGGGTGTGAGCACCCCCACGTCTGTTCACACCTCACGGGTGTGAGCACGCCCACGTCTGTTCACACCTCACGGGTGTGAGCACACCCACGTCTGTTCATGACTCACGGGTGTGAGCACGCCCACGTCTGTTCACACCTCACGGGTGTGAGCACACCCACGTCTGTTCAGGCCTCACGGGTGTGAGCACCCCCACGTCTGTTCACGCCTCACGGGTGTGAGCACGCCCACCTCTGTTCACACCTCACGGGTGTGAGCACGCCCACGTCTGTTCACACCTCACGGGTGTGAGCACACCCACGTCTGTTCAGGCCTCACGAGTGTGATCATGCCCACGTCTGTTCACACCTCACGGGTGTGAGCATGCCCACGTCTGTTCACACCTCACGGTGTGAGCACTCAGGCTTCGTTGGCAAGTGGTCTGACGGGATAGTGTCTCATTACTGCTCTGCCTCACTCCAGCTACAGCTAGAACAGAACTGTGGATTTGAACAGGAGCTCAGCTAAAGAAAATGGGGAGAGCTAAATCAGAGATGTGAGTTATAAATCATTTTCCAGAGATTTCCCCGAGTTTACCCTCATTAAGGGCAGATGTGTTGCTCTTTTTGTATCATTAGGTACTATGAACTCACATAATAGTTGACTATTCGGCAAGGAGATCAAGAAGCTAAACACGCACACGCACACACGTACACACACGGACACACGGACACACACATGCACACACACGCGTGCATGCACACACACACTCATCACTGATGTAAGCAATGGAGCGTTTCTGCTGCACCGTGCTGGGACAGCGTCCCTCCCTCCCAGGACCGCCAAGCCCACCGCGAGCGCAGCCACGCGTGGGGTACAGAGTCCTCCTCACTACTGAGGGCAGCACCCACGTGCTGTCAGCGGCAGGGCGTTATGCCAACAGCTCTGATGGACGAGCGTGGTGAGCATGGACGTACAGCCCAGGTACGCCTTGCAGGAACGCTTCCTACCTGTGGCATAGACGTGAATCCGAGTCTGTGAAAGGCAGCGAGAAGCGGACATGGGGACGGCGGGCTGCAGTTTCCATTGCAGAACTGTTCGTAGAGGAATGACCGGGCGCCATCTCCACACACACACCACGAAGAGACTGCCCAAGCAGTTAAATCACCACGGCTCACAGCAGAGGCTGCTCACGGCTCAGATTCACAGAGGAGCAGCACGGAGGAGAGAGGGGAGCTTGGTAATTCACCTACAACCGCAGTCACCATGGGATCTAAGCCGTCTAGACTCCCGCAGCCCTGCTCCTGGCCGAGATGTATCACTGTACAGTTGGCATCCAGAGAAACAAACCAACGCACCAACTTGTCCAAAACAACCGCTGCCATTTATTGCCCTTTGTTGAAGTGCGGCTCTGCCTAGCTGCTTTGTCTCAAGGTCACGAATGATGTCTGGAATACAAAGCGCAGACAGCTTCAGAAGCGAGCATCCGATCGGGAGCTTTATTATTGACTTTATTCTCTGTCCGACTTCTGAACTTAAATGCACAGCCCCTAGGTTTAGGATCTGAAGGTGAATGAACACAACCACGCTGCAGAGAGGAGTTCAGTGGAGGTGAGAAGAGAGGATCCATGAGCGTGCCACAGGAGGGGGGTGAGAGAAGCAGACAGAGCCCCGGGCATGGTCGCGGCACAGGGCCAGCACGGACCAGACTCCGAGCCATCTCACACACGTGTGCCCCCACACACATGAGCATGCACACGCGCGCACACACATGAGCACGCACACATGTGCGTGAGCACGCACATGTGCCCCCACACCCACGCACACCCAGTCACATTAGTACACATGCACATGTGCACACACACCCATGTGCACACACGCATACCCACCCACATGTACATCCACACACGTGTGTGCACACGCATACACACACATGTGTGCTCCTACAGGCACCACAAAGTAGAAACAGCTTCTACGGCCTGTTCACCTTGAAGTCAGATCAAGTTCAAGGATAAGCTAGCTATATACTGTAGTACACGCTTTTGGTTTTATTCTACACATGCACATCCTAATGTACTTACGTAGTGATGAGTAAGGTCATTGGCTGATAGAATTAAAGCGTATTACATATATAATATACATTTCTATATCATAACCTTGGTTGTTTGGTTCTTGATTGTCTGCAAGGTGAGGAGAGGGGATGTGGGAAAGTAAAGGGAGCCAGGAGCAGGGGAGCGTGCAGGGGAGGGGCGCGGCGGGGGGGGGTTCCGCCGGCCGCCGGCTGCCAGTCAGGAAGCTGCGTCACAGCAGCCGGGGCCAGGGAGGGGCGCGGGGTGGACGCAGGTGCGCACTCCTCATTTGCTACCCGGGGAAATAAAACGTCCATTCTGTATTCAAGTGCCATTAAGTTATTTACAGCTAGATCTGGAGGCATCCTATTCATCATCGTGAGGTACAAAGCCAAGTGTCCCCTCTTCCAGGAGCACCAGGGTGAACAGATCAGAATGCTTTCCACATGTCCAGTCTTACTGTCAAGAGAATTTTAGAGGAGTTTTCCGGCTTCCGCGGTGGAGCCAGATGTCAGCCGGTCCCTGGGAGGAAGGGGCTGGACCGCGGGCCTTCCCGCCGGCCGCTCGGCTCGTTTCATCAGCCGGCCCTTCAACGTCCAAAGAACCAAGGCTAAGAACCAAGCCCAGGCCTGATCTTCCACCGTTAAAGAAATCTGCTGACTTGTGTGAACCACTGAAACCCAGCAGGCTTTGTTTTTTTCTTTGCAGTTTTTCTCACGTGGTATTATAATGGTTGCTTGTGTTGGCACAAGCATACACTGTCAAGTTCCAGCCTCTGGTTTCGGAGACATCAGTAGAAAGCATTTCTCTAGCCACATTTTTGTTGTTGTTGCTGTTGTGTGAACAAGCCCTGGCGTGGTACACTGAAGGTTTCCACACAGCCTTGGGCTGAAATGTATCCGATGGATAGTGGCTAAAAGCATTTTCAGAGTGACATATTTCTTTAAACTTTTAATTGATAGATGTGGCTCGGGGAATTCTTGTCCAAAGTCCAAATGTGACTGTAATAGCATACTGTATTCTTTTTCCTTTAACTTTTAAATTTGTCACCACTAGCATAAAAAGTATACTTGAAGTAGACACACAGTTGAAGGCATAATAAAATGACCATACGTCTATTCTCTGCACGGGGTAAGAAAATAGAAAACCACTAATAGTTCAGACTCCCTGTGACCACTTCTTGATATCCCCCCCATTCCCCCCCACCCCGGCCTCCAGTTCTGAAAATAATGTATTGTATTTCTCTGAGAGTATTACAGCTCAAGGAGACTGCGTTTGTCTGGGGTGGGTTGTGGAGATCTGGAGCGTTACCCCAGGCCACCCTCTCTCAAGCTCCCTGGGAGAACCATTCATTCACTCGCTCTTCCCCGGCTGCTATCCATGGAAGAAGGGCTTAGGGCATTCTTCGTGTCTCTTACATGTGTACTTTCTTCTAGCACTTCCTCCGAACTCGTCTTGGTGTTTCTATGTCTGTGCCGTTTGCTGGCGCTCAACGTGATAGTCATGATGGTGTCTGATTTTAGCGATTCCTCTAGTTCTTCGGGCTCTACTCCTTAAAATACAATTCTATTATTATTAAGGTGTTGGGCGGGAGTGTGTGTGACTGTTTCGTACGTCAGGTTAGGCTCTTCTTCACTTTCTCCTTGCTATTCCCCCCCCCTGCAGTGGTGGGCATTCAGCCCGGGTTCTGAAGACGCTGCGCGAGTCCCTGTCGCTGAGCTGCAGCCCTGACCTGTGTATTTTGTTGAGCCCCCACCTCCTACCTGGCGGTACCCGTGAGTGGCTCCACCTGTCGGCGCTGGTTGGCTGCCTGAGGCTTCAGATCTCCCAGGCCTCTCTCACTGATGCTCTTTCCAGCGGATTTCACTAAATATTCCTCCAAAAAGTCTCCTTTTAATCTACCAATTAATTGTGCTAATGGTCTCTGACTATTGGCAGAGTTCCTGTGGGCAACGCTGGCCCTGCCCTGGGGCTCAGCTGCCCTGGGATCCAAGAACGCTTGCTTCTTTCTACTCACCCACTTTCCTTGTTTGCAGGGGAAAGGGGAAAGATTTCCAAGCTCTTTGCACATGAGACAAACCTGGATGTCCACAGTGATCTTTTTATGGACAGAAAATACTAATTTGAATCTTTTAAAAATTGAGGCTATTTACCAATATTGTTCTGCATTATGTGATAGTTGTCTGTGCATAATATTTCCTCCTGATATTTACTTTCACACTTATACTTAAAATCAGTTGTAACTGATTTTGTGTATAGCGTGAAACATAGTTAAGATTTCCTTCTGTCTAGGTGGATATTCAATTGAACTAGTAACATTTGTTTAACAGATCAAGTTTTCCTGCAAATTTATAGTGATTTCTTTTTTTAAAAAAATCATGGGTTTGAATCTCTTTTTCTGCTTCCTACTTTGCCTTTGTGGTCTTTGCATTATTATTATTATTTGATTTATAAAATAAAGTTAGGTTTGTTGTTTGGCTAGTTCTCTAGATTCAAAATTTCTGTTTAGATTGCATTCTCATATGAGTTTTATAATTGACTTGTACAAACACACACACAATTAAAGATTTGGTGAGCTTGGACTGAGTATGTAAATAACTTAAAGGAAACAAGACGATTGTTAAATAGTGGATCTTCTGAGCCAGCAATTTCTTTTAGTGCTCCACTCATTTATTTTTTGAAAGCTATTTTCCACACTAGCTTACTGTTTTCTGTGAACACATCACATTTTTTGGTTAGGCAGATACCTTGTTTCGTTATTATTTCTTCTTGTAACGAATATGTGTTGTCATGGTGGTTAATCCCAAGGTCCAACTGACCGAGAAACACTTCAGGGGTGTTTCTAAGGTGCTTCCAGAAAGACTGAAGAAATGTGGGCGACAACACCTGTACCCCCACGAGGCTGAGGCCCAGGCAGAGTAGTCAGGGGGAAGGAGACAGAGTGAGTGCAAGCATCTGTGATCTCGGAGAATGGCCGTACCTCGCATTCACTACTTATGAAGCCACTGAAGAATTTGCTATCCTCCTTGCCAGACCTCTTTTAAATTATAGATGAAAAGGAAAGCTGAGTAGTCAGAAAATCTGGCTGAGTTTTCTGTGACAGAAAAATGGGAAATCAATGAACAGATGCATGTATATGTGTGGTGCATAGCACTGGGGATAATCAGTCATTCCTCCTTTTAAACACTCGGGGAGGTGTTTTCTTATACTTGTTTCTTGCTGTTGAACTAAACTTGAACCTCTGGACTACAGCAAACTCCTCTTATGCACATTGCTGCATGTGGTTTACGGTCTGAGTTAGAACTTGGCACACCTGTTCACAGGTGAGGGTCGCCGTAGTTTCCGTTCCCTATACTGCTCCTTCCTGATTTGGCAAGCAAGAATGCATTATTCATAAAATTAAATGTTATCTGAAAATGTTTGGCAGTACTGAAATCACCTCCTTCTTTTGCATTCAGTTTGACTCCTTTGTAAAGCATCTGAGTTTGTAAAAAAGAAAAAAATTCCAGACTTCACGAGGTTCTACTTCTGTGTTTCCATTTCTGAATTTTTTTTTACTTGATTTACCAAGCTTTCTTTATTTTAAAGAATCACCTTGAGTAAATGCTGAATTTCTCATCTAAGTTTAGAATTGACTTCTTCATTTCATTCCCATGATTATTTAAATTCCCTTGAGAAGGCTGATAATTTTTAAACCTAGATTTTTTCAACCATTTTGAAATCTTTGGATTTATCTGTTGAAATTATGAATGACTGACAGAGATGTGTTGAAAAACATGAATGACAAATATCTAATGCATATATTTATAAAACACACTGTAATGCAAAGCTTTATGCATCCTGTCTCATAAAGAAGCATGAAAAGTTATTCCCAGTCCTCCTAGTGATTGTCCACACCCAACATGAGCCTCAAGATAGTGCACTAGAAATTCTGCCTCCTCCCCCTCTCCCTAGCAAGTACAGAACTGGGAATCAGAGACTGCTGGCTGGCTAATGACAGGAAATTTGGAAAAGTCTCCTTGAGAACCTCATAAACAAATCACAGGAATAAGGATTTGCCAGTTGGTGGCATTTTAATATGCTTTAGTAAGAGTCTATATAAAAATGAATGCTTTCATGTGAAAATTAGGTTAATAACTTGGTCTTTCTAAGAGAAAAGAGTAAGCACATGGAAAATGTTATGGGAAAAAGCTAATAGTCTGCTCAGGAGAAGAGAGTAAAAGCACATGGTATTTCTTCATGAGAAATGTAAATACTGCCAGCCCGCTGGTCTCCGCACTCCTAATTAACATGCGGCGCTGGTCTCCGCACTCCTAATTAGCATGCGGCATTGGATCCCGTGTGTTCCCCTCTGCTCTCAGAAGTTATGAAGCCTCCCGCCACGGCAATGCGGAGGCGTGGCATTCCGCAGATTAAGCCATTTGTTCACTGGCCTTTGGCTTAGGGACCTGGGGAACAGGAAGGAAAGCGAGGCTCCATCTTTACATAAAACTGGAGGCGAGCAGGCTGGTTGCTACGTTACCCCCATTTTTAAGATGTGTGCTTGGCCACGCCACTTCTTTGTTCCTCTGCCCTTGAGTGGCTATAAAGATCCCACGCCGAAGTCTCTGCGCTAATACAATTTCTTGTATGAAATCACACCTGACAATTATGGATCTTTGACTTCCACACAATCATCTCCAATCCCCTAAGTCATATGCCTAGATAACTTTTTCTTAAAAGCACCAGTAGAACCTGGAGACCAGGAAGATCCCTCCGCTTGTGTGATTCGCATGTGCTTTCGGGGCCAGAGTTGGGGCGCTCCTTCCAGAACTCACTTGCTTCCTACTACCCTTGCCAAGGCTCCACCATTCCTTGTCTTCTTGCCTTAATATTAGCTTCCAGTTGGAGCCCTGTGCGCGGCTCTCCACCCCCAACTAAAGCGAGCGATATCCACTCCCCATCCAGCACCAACCTTACGAGAGACACTTCAAAGATTCCAGGGAAAAAAGAAACCACGCAGGGTGGAAGGGAGGGAAGGCGTGGGCTTCCTGGTCCAGGGCTCTGTGCTCACCACCTGACTTAGGGAACTGCAGCCCTCTGGACAACTCCTTCATGACAACCTCACAGGTACACTTGTACCAAGACAGGAGGCGTGGCCACGGCTTCCCGAAGCCCAAGCTAGCGCTGTCCTGGATGAATCTGATCTGTCTCTGATTTCCACTCGGAGGAGTGGGTGACGAGAAATGGTCTCGGGTGGTTGTCCGCCAGCAGTTGTAGCAGCAGCAGCAGCAACAAGACAACCAAGTTCAGTTTTAGACAAGGAGAAGAACGTTTGGGGTGAAACTCTCAGAGCTTGGAGAGGTATCAGAGAAAAGGAACTAACATTCATTTTAAAATCATATTCCCCAAATGCTAATTCTATTCTTTGAAACAGGCACAACTTAGAATAGCACTGAGTTCAGCTCCTACACCTCCCGGCTTTCCAGAGGTCATCCTTGTCTCACACAATGAGACACACTTGAGTTCTTTTGTGGAAAAAAAAGAACATGGTGTGTGTCACAGTGAGTTGGGTAACATCAGGGAAACATCTTAAGCGAAATAGTGTACTTCTCACCGTGCTACGCACCGCATGACATGCCCAGTGACCAAGCATTCGTGCCAACACCCACAGTGCACTTACTCCACAAAATCCCAGCACCGCCCATCTACTACACTGCGTCGTGAGAGCGGAAACGACAGGCTTTCCTCCTCCTAGAGGAACACTTAACAAGAAGAGTCTCAAACGTTACCAAAGAAGACTAGCAGTCCCAAGGGACAGCCATTCCCTAAAAGCAGTGGTTACCAGCGGCTCTTTAGCGTCTCTCATACTTTAGCACGGTGTTCAATTCTTGATAAAGCAGCATGCATTACCTATGTTATATATAAATACATCTCATGGTATGTCAGTATTATATGAAACACGCATGTATATGTGATATATAAACACACACAGCTGTTCTCCCGCTAAAGGCCCCACACGTCCACGCCGCAGCGAGGGCCGGCTGGCGGCGGGCGCGTGCCCACCTGCAGGGCGGTGAGGATGTTGGCCAGCGCCTGTCCATAGGTGTCGTGGCAGTGGACGGCGAGCGCCCCGGGCGGGATCTCCTTCTCGATGCTCTCCAGCATCCGCCGCATGCTCCCCGGGGTCCCCACCCCTGTCGTGTCTCCCAGAGAGATCTGGTAGCAGCCCATGGCGTACAGCCTCTTCGATACCTGTAGGGACAGGGGCAGAAGGAGAGGCTCCAGGCTCCGCTCCTCCGGAGGGAGTGCTCACAACCAAGATGAATTTGCCCCGGAACACTTACACTGGCACTTTCTAGTGTTTTCCCTGGCTTGTTGGATCCTAAATAGCAAAACAAAACTTCCCAATTATTACCATTCTGCTTTTCTAACATTTTGTGTTTGCCTTAGAGCCATATCTATTTAATATGCACTTCCCTGTTCGGCTACAAAGTCCTAAGCCACCATCCCAATTAGGAGGGGCATATACTTAGTGACACTTCAATGGCTCAAAAGTATTACAGATTTTCTTAACTCCATGTAGACATAAAATTTACTCTAGCTATGGTACTAGAGGTCAAACAACACCCAGAGCCATTACAGCGCGGCTGCTGCTCATTATTTCTGACCTTTTTTTCTAGATCGTAAGTGGCAGGATTTGCATTGCAAGTTCTCATCAAAAGAAGCAAGTTCCCTAAGTGAACTCAACGGGAATTCACATGAAGACACGTCACCTGGACAGACGCGGGACTTGCTGGACAGACGCGGGACTTGCTGGGGCATGCTATCAGAAAGTTCCAGGTTGGTCATGTGATGTTGGGCAGAATATTAATTTTTTAAGCCTCAATCCCTAATCTGAAGAATGCAGACAACAAAATATCTTCCTTTGGTAACCCTTCATTCCACACACACACACACACTTTCCAAATGAGACATGCTATTGTTAATGGCACAGTTGAGGATTAAATGGAAGTATGTGATTTCTGGCACACAGCACTCCTCCATCCCTCCGGCCTGCTCTCCCCAGTGTCTGGGCGGGGCTCAGCTACCTGGCTCTGAGGAGGAATGGCCTATGGATACCAACATTCCCTGTGCTGGGAGGGGCTGGGCAGACGTCCTCTGCACTGAGGAACCCCAAGTGTCAACCAGAGTAAGAATTCTGACACACGTGTACAGGATCCTCTGAGCATGGCGCATGACCTAGACAGGTCAAACAGGGAAAGCTTATGTGGTAATCTGAGGTAAAGTAAACTTGGAAGGGGTCAGAAGAAATGGTCTCAGAAGAATGTTCTAGAAAGACTACCAACCTTAAAGCTGATGGAATATGAAAAGCAAAGGACGTGCTAGGGCAGGGAAAGTTGAACGGATATGGCAATGTGAAGTTAAAACATCGGAAGATCATACTCCGGAAGCAAGCTCACATCCCAGAATAACCACAGGGGCCGGACAGGAAGTGAGGTCACACCTCATAACCATGGTGGAACCATGGCCCTGGGGTAGAGTACCTGCACATCGAGCATGAGGTTGAGTTCAAACCCCGGTGTTAATAAATAGCAGCAGCACCTGACCTCCCAGCTATGACAAAAAGAATAGGAGGATCACAGTCCAAACTGTCCCACACCAAAGAATAGCACAGCAACAAGAGGGGGAGGCTTGGCTCAAGTGGTAGAGCACGTGCCTGGTGAGCATGAGGCCCTGAGTTCAAACCCCACTGCCCCTGAGAGAGAGTGAGAGCCAGGGAGGGAGAAAGAGAGGATGCGGAGGAGGAGGATGCGGAGGATGAGGAGGAGGAGAAGGAGGGGGATGAGGATGAGGAGGATGAGGATGAGGAGGATGAGGAGGATGAGGAGGATGAAATCAATCTGCTGAGAAAATCGACAGCAACTCTCCCAAGTTCCAATGGGTACACAGAAGAGGAATGGCCTTAGCTGCCTGACGGGTTTAACAGAGTAAATGTGAGTTTTCTAGCTACATCTTCACTGCTAAGGGTTGTGTTATTTAATCCATGAGAACCTGCAACCTTAACAAGGGGTTTGTGCCTGCAAATGTGTTTCCAGGACCCTCAGGGCGTTGCGCAGTCTAGACGTTGTCTTTCATCAGCGTGAGTGACTGACGCTCAAGGACAGGCCACACACAGCGGTAAGCAAATTCTCCGTGACTGCGCTCTACCGCGGAGACATCGTCCTGCAGCCTACCAGCGCGCGGCCCACAGTGCGGCGTGGGGAGGCCAGCGCGGCCCACAGTGCGGCGTGGGGAGGCCAGCGCGGCCCACACTGCGGCGTGGGGAGGCCAGCGCGCGGCCAGTGGAGCTGTGAGCTGTGTGCACGCTGCCCTTGCACTTGCATGGAAAGGGAAAGCGTTCACTACACTACGTCACGGAAACACAAAGCAGAGGTCTGCCTTCCTCCCATCTTTAGCATCCCATGAACAACCAAGGGGCTTGACCACTACTTAGTTCTGAGACAAGACAGCCAGCTTTCGAGTCCTTGGTGCTCACGTGACTCACTAAACAGAGGCAATGAACAGAAAAGAAAATACCAACATCCACTTTGGAAAAGAATGCGTGCTTTTACCATGAACCTCAATGGCTGGAGGCAAATCTTACTTCGGTCACTTTCTGTGGCAGGACGCTTCCTTCGTAAGGACAGCCCAGGGCACAAGACACATACCTGAATGAACACAGAATCACGTCAGCACACGTGGCATGGGTCCGCCATCTCCTCTCTGTGATAGGAGGAAGAGCTGGAGAGGCGGCCGGGAGACTGGCTCTAGCCTCTCCTCTCATTACTGTCTTATGCTTAGACCAAACAAAGGTTATGCAGGGTATTTTCAGTTGACTCATCTTTCCTTCTTTCTTACAACTACAATTTGATATGTGTTGTCATCTGATGACAGATGACACAAAATCAGTTACTTACCATGTAGGGCTGTGGATACCACAATGACCTACAATGTTTCGAACCCAACCGAATATATGTTTGTATTAAAATAATTACATAATTCAACTTGTCTCTATCCAGGTCTTTATTTAGATAATTATGTAATTCAACTTCTAAATATTCAGGTCTAGAATGCTATGTTGACACTAGGTTTCCCTTTGAACTGTTATCTGGATTTTCTTTTTCTTTCTGTCGATCCTGGGGCTTGAACTCAGGGCCTTGCCGCTGTCCCTGAGCATTTTTGCTCAAGGCTAGCACTCTGCTCTACCACTTGAGCCACAGCTCCATTTCTGGCTTTTAGGTGGTAAATTGGACTCAGGGACTTTCCAGCCTGGGCTGGCTTTGAACAGTGATCCTCAGATCTCAGCTTCCTGAGGATTACAGGAGTGAGCCACCAGCACCTGGCTATCGGGATGTTTTGATAGCACTGGATGTGGAGCTAGTTTTTAATCACTCCCAAACCCTAGAACGGAGCCCGGCTTTGACTCTCATCTTATTTCTCCATCATGGCTTACATAAATCATCTTAAGCAGAAGAATGTCTGATGTTCCAAATAAAGCTTTCCATCAGCCATTCACTCTGAAATAAAATGCCAAGCCTTTCCTGCAGGCACACCAGGACAGGGCCGTTTGAGCTCATGTCAGCTCATCACCAATCCCGCCCGATTAAACTCCCCTTGGATAGTTGTACAACACTTGGTATTAAAATAACGCCTCGTGTGTCCGATGCTGAGGGCCAGTGAGCCACAGGAGGCTGGGTGTGGTCCTTCCGGCTCGAGCATGCCAGCGTGGCCTAGCGAGGGCCTGTACTGGATGTGGGGAGGATGCGCAGAGGCTTAGGAGGTAAGGTCGTGAAAAGACGGAATCGTTTTCCAGAAATACCATCTTCGGGAACTACGGCTTGCTTTTCTGCCCTCACCGACGGACTACCTGATTGGAATCCTTAGATTTCTGCTTCTGGAAATGCTCCATCGTGGACTGATTTCAATTAAATGGGCTGGGCCCAGGCACGGCCTGCTCATAAAGGCACTGGATGATCACACGGGCAAAGTCCCCAAGAAGATCATCACCGGGCCGGCAGAGCAGACGCCTGCTGACCCCAAACTCAGCCGGCCAGTCATCTGCCCACGCGCCTCAGCTGTTGCTCCCTAGTGAAGCTGCATTTCCTTAGTGGGTCTTCAGGAGAGATTTGCAAAGCGTTCTTTCCTTGTAAAATGACTTGATTTTGCACAGAATAATCTTCTCTTAGTCACCAAATTTACGTATTCACCACTGTCACCCATCTTTTTCTCAGAACTCCAGATTGCACGGTTTTGATCCCCCATCTAAGGAGGGGCCCCACGTCC
>NW_012267260.1:1794111-1799982 GCF_000151885.1 Dipodomys ordii | reverse complement strand
CGTCCTGCCCCCCATGCACGGTGCGCGCGCATCCTACCCTCGCACAGGGATGCTCAGCCTCTGTGCTGCCCTCACCACCTCCTCAAACCTCCCCAGGCTTTCCTCAATGGAGCAGTTGATGTTCTTCTGGCTAAAAGTCTCCGAAGCAGCACCAAACACGGAGACCTCTGTGGCCCCGGCAGCAACCTGAAACACAGAATCCAAAGCCTTCAGGGGCGTAGACGACAGCAGCGCGATGAACAGCGGCTTTGAGGCCGTGTTCATCCACGCTGGCGTCTGACTTACAATGGAAATCAGAATCCGTGAGGAACAAGGTCAAGGCCCCAGGTTAAGTCTGCCCTTGAGCTGTGCAGCTCAGGCCTGTGATTCCAGGGACTTGGGAGGCTGAGGTCAGGAGGATCCTGTGCCAAGGCTATCCAGGCAGAAGTGACCAGCACCCACCCTCACCCACAAGCCAGGTGAAGCTACAACCGGAGGTCGAGAAGGAGGATTGGAGTCTGAGACCAGCATGGGCAGAAAGATGAGGGGCTGAGTTCAAACCTCCTTCCCACCGAGGAAACACAGAGCCCTTAAGAAGGAGAGGTAGAGTTTTCGCTTGGTTCTTGGGAGGCTGAACTGGGAGAAGGGGAATGGGCCGCTTTGGTTTACAGCTCCCGGATTAGCGGGGACTTCTTACAGGATGGCAGCTGAGATGTGGAACGGGACGGGGCCTCGTAACCATCCTCAAAACAACAGCAAATAGATAAAATTGAGGGAAAGTAGTAGCGCACTTACAGCCCGGTGAAAACCCTGGAGATTCGGGGTAAGCACGGGGTAGCGCACGCCGGGGAGCCGACGAATGCCTTTCATGACCTCGGTGTGGTCGGCCATCTGTGAGACAGAAGCGTCAGAGGTGAGCACAGACCTGAGCCAGCCCCGCGGGGACACGCGGGGAGTCCCCACCGAGGGCCAGAGCTGCCGCCGCGGAGACACGCGGGGAGTCCCCCGCCCCGAGGGCACACGCTGGCCATGAATTCACCACTGCGGGGAGTCCCCCCCCGAGGGCACACGTCGCCATGAATTCACCACTGCAGCGACAGCGCTGTCGGCCTCAGCGCCACGGCCGCGCAGTCACTAGAGATGCGCTTAATTCACTCTCCACAGAACGTCAGCGATCCTGCTCTTTTCACAACCACTGTTTATTCTCTTCCCATCGTTTCATGGTCCGTGCCGACCGGGGAGAGGCAGTCGGCAATGCGCCGTTCTTCCTTCTCCACGGAAATCTGTGCCTCAGTAATTTCCAGTGGGTGAAATTTCACCCTAGTTTAGAGAATACTGAGTGTCTCCATCAGTCAGTCTCACGGAGACCATGATCAGTGTGCGATTGGATTAGCATAGGTATTCCGTGGATGACAGGCTCTCATCAGCAAAGAAATGACTATCAGCTGGATAGAGCCTCAGCACAGACATGTAACCATGCTGCCAATACCTCCCAAATCGATGCAGTTCAAACCCGTAATCCTGCATTCAAACCCCAGCATTTATAAAAGTAAAAAATATTTGTCGGGAAATAGCTACATGGATCATGTGCTCGTTAAATAACTTCTAAGTTTCTGGAGCAGCCTCCGCTCCTGCCAGCCATGAGACATCCTCCACCACGCTTCTCACACGTCTGCGGACAAGGGGACACGGCAGGAGAGATTTGTCCACAGACCTCTCTGGCTGGATGAACTGGCCACGGCAGAAGTGATCGCTTCTGGTGTGCGGAATACAGTGGGACAGACAGATACGGGACACGCCACATCTTCCACACATGCCTCAATCAGTGTAAATATGCAAATAATGCAGTTCCAGACTCTATCACTCAAAACTCCATTTGAGCAGTAATTCCTCTTAAAGGCAGTATTCATAAGTTCCGCGGTGGGGGCAGGGGGCGGGAATGAGACTAGAGTTCTTCCTGACGGCCCGGGATGCAGGGCCAGCACCAGCCCTGCAGTCTGGGTACTGTGGCTCATTCTCAGACTCTGCTCAAACCCATATGTATTAGCCTCAGTAGCACAGAGGAAATCTTGGTCTGCTTGAAGAAGTAAAACGGTTTTCATAAATCACAGTCTTACAATAATAAACACAGGAAATCTCTGGAAAATTGAACATCCAGTTTTTTTTTTCCACTTTTTTTTCCCTACCCAATACCTGGTCTTGGCTGCCAAAGCTGAAATGATCTGACACCACACACACACAGCTTCCTAAGTCTAGAAGCCTTAAAACTAATTGTGTCTGGTGTACAATTTCCTGTGCTTCCTTATGCAACGTTATGTCTGTGTACCCAGTCACCGCCTCTGCCAGACGCCGGGTCCCACACGCCCAGCCACACTCTTGCTCACGGAGAACACACACCAGACATCTTCTTTTACCATAATCTGTCAGCATCTACAAATGCTCATTTGGAAATCACAGGATAAACTAAACCTAGCCCAGTAGATTTATGGCTTATCAACTGGGAGAGTAATGTCCCCAACAGAAAAAAACAAGAGTCCTTTCGTTCCGTAACACATCTTAGTTTCCTAAGATAAACCCCATGGCCGCGCATTGGTTATTCTTGGTTTGGGTCAGTGCGTCTGGTGACCGCCCGCTTCTCCCCAGGGCCGAAGCGCCAGGCTCCTGGGATAATGCTCTCTCCACCCACCCAGTGCTGCACACGCACCGCACCACCACAGCACGGTGTGACTCACGTGGTGTGACTCTCACGTGGCGAGCACCGCCAGTTCCTGGCAAGGAAACAGAAGCAGTCATCCAAATACCACACCTAGCTGCACACGTCTACACGGACTGCAACTGAGCGTCTCTTCTCTCCTGCACCTCCTTCTGCAAGTCACTCACCCCGTGTGGAGGCTGGCTGGTGAGGAGCGAGGGGGACCTGGGTGTGAACCATGAGCCGTAAGAACGGAGGGAGAAAATCACGGCTCATTACCTGGCAGGCAACGCCATCCTGCAAGCAGCCTGTGATGAGCCTGGATCTCTGTAGCAGCAGACAGGGTAAAGACAGAACTTTCCAGGTGGTCTGGCGTGCCCTGTGACACCCTGCCTGATGGCCTGGTCACTGTGATCTATTCCGTTACAACACCCTTGTGAAAGTCACCTGGCTTTTAACATTTTGCGTGAGCTTGAATTGTTTCAGTGCTTCTTTATTCCCATTTTCCATTTTACCTTCACATTGCTGGGCTGGCATAACCTACGGTGATTGTTAGCCACCGACTGCTATTCAACTTGTGAGACCAACAAAGAACTCGATACAGTTTTTTATAGAGACACAATAAAAGCAATGAACCAGAGAATGAATAAGTGGAAAGGGTCCAAGGCATAGAGAGATGAAATACCTTGCCAAAATTGTATTATAGAACCATAAGAGCCAGGTCTCAGAGCTTTCTGCGGTGCCGTCTGAAAGCTCAAGTTAAACAACAGGTATAATGGAGGTCCCCAAGGCAGGAATCCTGTAACTGAGGGAACAGGAGGAGGCCACAGGGTGGAGGGAGGGAGGGGCGGAAGGGAGGGAGCAGGGGGGAGTGGGAGGAGAGCGCATGGGAGAAGGTGAGGGGGGTGGTTAGTCCAAAATATTCTAGAAGCAGAATTCAACCAATGTACGATGTACCCATTTTGACTGATAACACTTGACTTTATCAATGGATTCCTACATCCTAGCAGTCAGATAATTCTATAAAGCCACATTTATTTTTTTTAATCGAATCTAAAAGTGACATTTTTTTATTTTTAAAAATAATGTCATTGTTATTTGGGAGTTAAAAAGCAGGATAACCACCTCACAAGTCACGTAACGAGCACATTTCCTTCTCCTGTTTTTGGTTGTCACCCTTCCATTGCTTTCCCTACTTTCTCCCAACAGTGACATTTTAATGTAATCAACATGGACTTGACCTTTTCCCTTTCCATGAGTACATGTATAGAATGCTTGATAAACATGGTAAACGGATTGAAAGACAAGGTGAAATGTTTCATTATAACATTTGACTTTGGTTACTTTTATAAGCTTAAGAATGAAGGAAACCCAATTTGTAAAAATGTAACTGATCAAATCAACTAATTATCAGTCAATTGTCACAGCATGCACCTGTAATTCCAGAAGGATGGGTGGAAGGAAGGACCTTAAGGGAGGGAGGAAGGGAGGGAAAGAAATAGAGAAAGAAAGAGACAGAGAAAGGAGAAGAAAGAAAGAGATGGGGGAGGGAGGGAGGAAGAGAAATATAGAAATGGAATATAGAAATACAGAGAAAGAGATAGATAAAGGAAGAAAGAATGAAGAGGAAGGAAGGGGGAATGAAGGAAGGAAGGAAAGAAGGAAGGATGGAAGGGAGAGAATTTAGAGAAAGAACAAAAGAGACAAAGAAAAGAAGCAAGAGAGGAAAGAGAGAAGGAAGGAGAAAGGAAGAAAGGAAGAATGGAAGGGAGAGAAGTATAGAGAAAGAAAGAGACAGAGAAAGGAAGAAAGAAGGAAAGCAAGAGGAAGGAAGGAAGGAAGGAAGGAAGGAAGGCAGGCAGGCAGGCATATGTTGAACATAACGAAACTTTTAATATGATATGTTATAGCCTAATGAGCTATTATATGTTCTGCTTGAAAAATAAGGAAATCAAGCCATTGAAATCTCTGACAGTCTTGTAATGGTACGTTTCTCTTTCACTTCGATGCTGCCGCAGAAAAACTCAGCTGGAGAAGGCATCGTTGAGTGCTGTGTAACACCAAACAACATCAGCCACAAAATGCGTGGCTTTCTAACTTCCCTGCAGATCCTTCCTTCCTTCCTCCTCCCCCCTTCTCCCCTCCCTCCCCCTTCTTCCCTCTCTCCCTCCTTTCCATCCTTCCTCCCCTTTTACTTTCCTTCCCAAGACATAGTCTTGTTGTGGAACCCCAGATTAATTGTTCAAAAAGTGGTTTCACCATCCTTATTCCACCTTTCCCCCCAAATTTTTGTTCATATTTCTGTACTCTTCCTGAGAGAAACAAATCTTTAGAGATTAGTGGATATAGCTAGGTGATGGCTTGTCTTGGTTGGCAACAGGAACAAGGATAAAAATTTCACAAAGGAACAATTCTAAAACATTGCACTTTACATTCATCACTGAGTAAAGCACGGGCAGCATCTACACAGCCCCTTCTTACTCGCGATCTGCGGATCGTAGGACTGTCCAGCTGCGGTCAGACCTACCATCACCTAAGCAACGCAGACAGGACAGAATTCAGATGGACTGCCATACTGGAGACCATGGAGCTTAATATTCAGAATGCAGGAATTATCTCCCTTGAGAAGAGAAAACCTTGCGTACCTATGGCAACTTAAAATAACGCAGTGTTTGGTGCTAACAAAGATATCAATGAAACTGGACTTTTTATTTCTGGACTACAGTGACTTCTATTCTACAAAAGTCCTTTCCCTTACCTATGCCTTCAGAAGCAAGGCGCATTACCTAAATAATTGCAGACATCTAACTAAGTTGTAGACTTACAAAACACGCTGTAAGGATGTCAGCCCAAAGTGCGCACACACACAGCTGGCCCCACTGGACACGCAAGACACAGCCTTCAGGAAATGCAGACATGACACAGTGGACAGCGATTCTAGAATATGTGGCAATGATACAGCGTACAGTGGTTTCTATGGGCTTGGTGTTTCCAGAGTTGATGGCAGGATTCAGGTGTGGAGATGGAAGCTATCGGCTTTAACGTGTGCCTTTCCTTTTCTGCCCTTTAATTCTGCCTTCTTGGAGGAGTGCTGGCATTCCGATGGCCATACGTGCACTCAGACAGCGTAGACGTGGCCACGTGGCAGACAGGGCAGACATGGCCACGTGGCAGACAGGGCAGACATGGCCACGTGGCAG
>NW_012267260.1:1792517-1793986 GCF_000151885.1 Dipodomys ordii | reverse complement strand
ACATGGCCACGTGGCAGACAGGGCAGACATGGCCACGTGGCAGGCAGGGCAGACATGGCCACGTGGCAGACAGGGCAGACATGGCCACGTGGCAGGCAGGGCAGACATGGCCACGTGGCAGTCGTGGTAGACGTGGCCGTGTGGCAGTCATGGTAGACGTGGCCCTGTGGCAGTCGTGGTAGACGTGGCCACGTGGCAGACAGGGTAGACGTGGCCATGTGGCAGTCGTGGTAGACGTGGCCGTGTGGCAGTCGTGGTAGACGTGGCCCTGTGGCAGTCGTGGTAGACGTGGCCCTGTGGCAGTCGTGGTAGACGTGGCCATGTGGCAGTCGTGGTAGACGTGGCCCTGTGGCAGTCGTGGTAGACGTGGCCCTGTGGCAGTCGTGGTAGACGTGGCCACGTGGCAGTCGTGGTAGACGTGGCCCTGTGGGCTACGCCTGTGATCCTCCCTCCTCGGCCCCTCCCCCCAGGAAGGCTTGAGGAAGGAAGGGAACCACCGCACAGCTTCTACGCAGTCAAGCAATTGGCAAATAACTGCCCCAGGGCTTCCTGTGCATTTCTTTCCACTTTCCTAAAACAATTCTACCTTTCTACTCTAACAGCTGAAAAATACCTAACTATTTAAACTGAGCCTTTACACAAAACACACAAAAACCACCATACAGTTCACGCAACGTCATCTTCTTTTTATAACTACATGGCATGCACCTGAATCACTCCTGTGAATGAAAGCACTTGAAACCCAATGATAAAAAGATGAGTGTGCAGCCCAGCTCTGGTCTCCAGTCACGCATGCGTAAGGTGATCAGTTGGCCACACACAGTCGCGTTCCAAACTGGAAGTTACCATTGCCTTCACTGCTGTGCTTTGGCCGAGGAGGCCCGGTGGCCTGGGGCTAGGTGCTCGGCTTTCTCACTCAGATAAGTTGTAAAGAGCGTGTATTTTTTTCAAACAGCGGGCATTTTATCATGCGTGGCTCTTCTGATTTCCCGTGGGGGGCCCTGGTTTCTATGGCGTCCGCCTACTGTGGAGCCTTTCTTTCAGTTGCTTGACTTAGAAAACCTCAGCCAAACAAAACAGTAGGAGGGAAACTGAAGAAGAAAAAAAAAGCTTTAAAATACTAAAAAAAGAAATAAGTGAACAAGCAGAAATCTACACATAACCTGGAGAGCCATTCCCACGACCGCTGGTGGATGGGAAAAAACACAAACGTGGGCCACAGGCCAGCCCACGTCCTGGGGCAGGGGAAGGGCCCGGTCACACGTCAGCCCATGTGGGGGGGGGAGGGGCCCGGTCACAGGCCAGCCCATGTCCTGGGCAGGGGAAGGGCCCGGTCATAGGCCAGCCCATGTGGGGGGGGGGGGGGGGAGGGGCCCGGTCACAGGCCAGCCCACGTCCTGGGGCAGGGGAAGGGCCCGGTCACACGTCAGCCCATGTGGGGGGGGGCGGTCACAGGCCAGCCCACGTCC
>NW_012267260.1:1790150-1792190 GCF_000151885.1 Dipodomys ordii | reverse complement strand
CCGGTCACAGGTCAGCCCACGCCCCGGGGGAGGGGAGGGGCCCAGCACGTGATGAGCGTCTAACATGAAAATAACATAAAAATGTTAATGGGATTTTTTAAAGAAATTAATCTCAGGGACCTCTAAAATGCTTCAATAATAATGGTCCAGTTCCCCAAACTGACAAGGACTGTCCTCCGCAGCGGCGGTGACCCGGCCGCAGGGACGCGGCCGACACTGAGGCCACAGACCACACCTCAGCTCCCGTCGCAGGCCGTGCAGTTTCACATTTCCCCTTCGCTTCCTTTCCTTGGCAAGTGTTCGTTTTGGTCCTGCATTGTAGCAGGAGGGGTCTTATCATGGAGCTTCCAAACATGCACAGGGCCCTGTGATTAAACTTATCGCCTCTGGACCTGTTCCCACCCAGCCCCTGTTTATAACAGCCATTTGGTGGGTTTCCCTAAGCTGCATGCGATGCTGCACACGTGGCTGGCTCCGTGTCCGTAACTGGTGATTATGGACGGTGAACTACGTGCGTATTGGTGTAAGCATGGTGCACAGCGCGGTGGGCGCGGGCCAGGGCGGCGCTCTGGACTCCTGGGAGCCGGGAGCGCTGGCGCACAGGAGGTCTGCACCTCCCCCCGCCCCAGGCCTCAGAGCTGCGTGGATCCACTTACCCAGCGCCAGGCAGAATGCAGGCAGGGGCGCACGCCTAGAAGCCTCTTCACATGCCTATGAAGCCTCTGGCGCTGTCGGGGGGAAGCCCGTCGCTGATTTGATAATACTTTGAGCCTGGAAAGAGCTCATTACATCTCAGCGGGCTCAGGGCCAAATTCAACCCAGGACCCAGCTCAGAATAAATCATGTCGTTTTATAGCCCCATCACGTGCGTCTCTAAGCGTGGCCAGGAAGGGGGGTGGGGCTGCCTCCGTGTTCTCCCGCCCATCTGTTCCCCTCCCTAGCTCTAAAGGAAGTATGGCCTTGAGAACAGGATTCCAGTAGGTTCTCTTAAAGATCAGTGGGTGTGCTGTAGATGGGGCTGATGAAAATCAAGCAAGCAAGCGATCAGGTTCTTCTATTGCACAGCAGTAGGATGTAGCCTTGAGCGTCCTTTCAGGGAAAGAGAATGCTTTGTTTGCAGCTTTGCGAAGCCCTGGGAAATGTAATGTGGTGGTAACATTTGGGCCTCGTTGCTGTCCCCTCTCCCAGGCCCGGCTCCTGCACAGCAGCAATCCAGTGTGAGGAGGACCGTGAAGAGCAGGATGTTCCCGAGTGCCCTTAAATGAGCGGGAGCCGCTGACGAGGCCACGGTAGTCACATTGCAAAGAGGCATCTCAGGGAAATCAGGCCACGGTGCATTTCCAAGTAAGATATTTGCCTCCCTAATTATATGAGAACAAAGAAATGAACCAGCCTAGGATGGAAAACTGTATGTTTCTTTTAGGCTTATGGAGTCATTATTCATTTCACAGTAATTTATTGGCCACTCACTATGCCCCAAGAGACACAGAGACTCGGTCACACGGTATTTGCTGCCACGCTTAGGGCAGAAGCACATCACTGGGGAAATACACACACATAGTGTATGTGTGTAATACATATACATATACATATAATAAGCAGTGAGACTAGGTGAGGCATGTAATCTTTGTGGCATTCGCACCCAGCGCATTGTGCCCGCTGTCGGCTCCCTGCCAGGCTCTGTCCCTCAGAACAAACCACTGGGATCAATAAACGGAAGGGTGGAAAGCGACACGCGGCCCCCTTCCTACTGTGCCATCTCCATGTGCATTACCAAGGCCGCCATGGTTTCCAGCTCTTTTACACCATCCCGTGAAAACTGCAGGATAAAAATGTTGACACCGAGAGGGTATACAGTCCTCTACAAGGCCCGTATGATTAGAAGAAGCAGGAAGGGAAATAGAAGAAGCAGGAAGGGAAATGGACGCAGGAGCTTCACAGAGCAAGTGGGGTAACAGAACGAAGGGCAGAAAGGAGCCTGGGGACAGGCCGGTGGGGAGGGGCGTGGAGGGGAGGGCGCAGGGAGAGGGTGCGGCGGGG
>NW_012267260.1:1781507-1790014 GCF_000151885.1 Dipodomys ordii | reverse complement strand
GGAGGGTGCGGCGGGGAGGGTGCAGGAGTCTTGTAGACCACACAAAGTCTGGAGGTTTTGTGTTTTGGATAGGAAGGAGGGGAACTATTAAAGAGGGCAGCTCTGTCAGAGGAGACTGCGCAGAAGCAGGGAGGATGTCGCCAGCCTCGGCTGTCCGCGAGAGGCTGTGTGGCCTCCACTCGGTGCGGGTGGTGCTACCAAATCCACGGGATAGGAAAGCAAAGACAGGCAGAGGCGCACCGGGGACCGAGGGGACCGAGGAGTCACTAGTCACCGTGCCTGAACCCAAAATTGTTGCGTGGAGCTCCTGGGCGCCTCAGGAGCTGAGCCCTGGGCGGGAAGCCCTTGGGATAGCGCAGAACACGGCTCTTCAGAGGAGGCAGGGGAAGCTGCTCACCCTCTGCTGTCCAATGAGCACGTGTGGGCAGGAGCCCTCAGCAGACCCCAGCCCTGCCGTGGCTCCCGCAGACCTCAGCAGACCCCAGCCCTGCCGTGGCTCCCGCAGGCCCTCACCAGACCCCAGCCATGCCAGCCCGCTTGCCGCAGACCTCCTGACCTCCAGCTCCGAGACAGGACAGGCAGACCTCCAACGCTAAGCCGCCCGAGAGCACAGTCCCGGGGCGGCCGCTGCCCCTGAGCGTGAGCGTGAACAGAAGGCCAGAGCTCTCGTGGAGAAGCACGTCCAGCATCCCAGTGGGAGGCGCTGGGGTCAGCATCAGGCAGCATGGGTTTGATTTTTAACCCAATGGACTTAGGTGGTTGGCACACAATCAGCTCAGCAGAGAAAATGGGACCAGAGCTAGGAACGTGTCATCTCCACAGAAGGGGCCACCGATACCGCAAGGACAAACAAACAGAGACCAGGAGGAGGAGAGGACAATCGTCAGGCAAGAACCCCAGCCCAGTGGTTACGAAAGGATGTGGAGAAGCTGGGGCCGTGATTGACCGGCCGAGGAGAGAAGGGACACCAAGAGAAGGAGACCAAGAAATCCATTAGACCACACGGCCCTGAGAGACAGGCAGCGTGGAGCAAGGGCAGGCGCACTGGCAGCACACGAAGCCTGTGCTGGCTTCCAGTCTCCACTGGGGGCTCCATCCTGTGCTCAGCGAGTCTCAGAACCCGTTCTTCTTCCATGGCCTGTACACACTCAATAAAGCCCAGCACCGTGCCGTTCTCATGGACAGCTCCTGACCCAGTGCCTCACCTCCGACGCTGCCTCCCTCCCCATCACCATGACAAAGTCGATTGCTAAAAGAAGCAGAGACTCAAGGCCTGCACTTCTCACCCAGGGCCGAGGCTCCGGGGGGAAGCGCCCGGCCACTTACCACACTGCCCTCTGGTGAGGCTCGGACGTGCACCCAGTGGCTGGCAGGAGGCAGCCCCAACATGGTGGCTACAAAGGCCCGTGGCCCTGGCTGCAGGTCAGCCCCACCCATGCACAGGACCGAGACTGAGTCCACACAGGACCCCACGCACAAGGCTTCCTTCAGTCCTGCTAGTCTGTGAGCTGGCAACAGTGTGGTGTCAAGGGGGCACTCCCCACAATACTGAATACACTACGTTCAGGACGTTGCATGCGAGAGGCTACGTACGCACCTGTGGCACCCATCTTGAGGACACAAAGCTGGTCACTTCTATCGCAGGCAAGCCACTCTGGGAAAGCTGATTGATGAATTCGATTTTTATATCTGTAGGAACTATAATCTGTGAAAACATAAGAGGGTATTTTTGTAAGTTAATTGACGTAAGGTCTGTTGAAGCACGAGTAGAAAATGACTTCCTGGCTGAAAAGCAAATACAGTTTATAAATTCCAGAAGCCGTGGGCAAAGAAACATATACAAATCCATGAGCCTTTGAAACCTAAACAAGTGTCAGGGTTTGGGCTTGGAACTTGGGATGTACTCTGTGAAGCCGAGATGAGCCTGAACCTACCTTCTCATTCTGCAGCCCATCCCGAGGACCAACTTCCACAACTTTGACACACTGAGGAAGTCCAGACAATGGAGGCGATTCCTGAAACGCAACACATGAGAACAATAACACATCACCGGTGGACTTGACAGGTTAAACAACTGCACTCTGCTAAATTCACGCTCCAGAAAGTTCAAACAGTGAGGAGGCAACATAGAGAAAGAATTCATGTATCCATCGATGCTATTGGCAAGAAGCAGGAGTTTATTTCTTATAACCAAGTGGGATTCCGTCTGTCTATGATTAAAATTCAAAGTAACTCATCCCCAAATGAATAAAAATTCCCAAAATAGAACAATGGATTAGGTAATCTACGCAGGATCTAAAGAGCAAATGTGTTGAACAATTTTGAGTAAATTTGTAATTGTACTATTGTTATCACTCATTAGAAAATCCCTGTTGGGACACTGGGGACTGACACCTGTAACCCCAGCTATTCAGGAGGCGGAGATCTGAGGATCGTAATTGGAAGCTAGATGAAGCAGAGAAGTCCCCATGTGAGACTCTCATCTCCAAATGACCAGTCAAAATCCGGGAGGGGCGCTGTGGCTCGCAGTGGTAGAAAAGCACTAGTCTTGAGCAAAAGAGCTCAGGGACAGCACCCAGACCCTGAGTTTAAGCCCCAGGATCAATTAAAAACAAAAACAAAACTCTTTTGTCAGCTATGTATCTCATGTCCAGAAAGAAATGCAGAATAAGAATTTGAACACACACCATACACACACACACCCCAAAACAAATAATCCAATCCAAAAATGAACAAGTACATTCCACTGGTATATTGCAAAGGAAAAAGCACAATCTTTAACTGTTTTACAATGTAAACCAAAACTACACTGAAATTTTATCTCAGCACAGTCAGCATGGCTTCCATCAAAAGAAAAGAAGATGTAGTGAAGATGGTGAGGAAACGTGTCCTCACGTGCTGCTAGTGAAAATGCAAATGAGCCTAGTCACTACGGGAAGTAGCGTAGAGATTCTGTGCAAAGTCAGACGGGCTAGGCAGGGGGGTCGCAGGCCTCTGTGATTCCCAGGTGCTAAGGAAGCAGAGGCAGGAAGATCATGAGGAATCAGGAGTAACTAGTGAGAACCCACACAAACAAAAGAAACCAAAGGACCGAGGGCATGGCTTGAGCTCCCTCAGGGCCCTGCGTTCAAGTCTCGCTGTTAGCTTTATTTCCCCATGGTGACTCACACGTGCATGGGTCATGATCAAGTCAGATTGACCTCATCCCCTGCGCGCTCTTCTGTTGTCTTTGTCTCTTGTCAAGTGTGATGATTTGATGCTGGCTGTTTACCCAGTGTCCCTCTCCGTGGGCATCAGTGGGCACTTTGGAGGTGCCCACTTCTGGGCGCAGGATGCAATTTATGACCAAGGAAAATTGTTCCGCAGCCTTTGGTGTGCCCAGAGCCCTGCCTGGCTTCATCAGCATCGTGTGCTAAGTCAATGAACATAGCCAGATGGCCCGAAGGGGCTTCAAGACAGCATCATCCACTATTTCCACACACTTGAGCGATTCATGAGCAAAAGGGAATGGAGACGTGTCCACACCTCCTGTGCGGGTTAGTGAACTTGGGAGGGATGAGCGGGACAAGGCAGGTTTGGTGGACCATCACGAAAGCATGCCTAATGGTGGAGTGGTTATAACGTGAACTGACTGCAATAACCAGGAAGCAGAGAATGGAAAGACGGGCCAAAGAGGAACGCTCACTCTCCTCTCTCATCACATCTAGTCCTAAACATCCCCAAGTGGAACAAAAACAAAAAGCCAGGCAGCCCTAAACACATGATCTCCTTACCACCGACGGTGACGGCTTCCCCACAGGCTCATCGTAGGCATGGGCCAGGAGCACGTCTCCTTCACACCAGAATGTTCACCCCAAGAAGGAACATGGTAATGACAACATTCCCATGATCCGCCCAGCACGGCTCCGTGTGCCACGAGGAGAGCGAGCAAGGCCAAGCAGGGGCTCACACCTGTAATCCCAGCTCAAGGAGACTCACAGCCCAAAGCCTGGCCTGAGCAAAAGTGAGACCGTACCTGAATAACTAAAGCAAGAGGCTGGGGGTGAGGTCCAAGTGGTAGAGTGCCTACCTACCAGGTTCTCCCCCAGAGAGGAGAGACAAGTCACATCTCCGTGCTCGTTTGATACGATTTTAGATTCTTCTTGGTTCTATGCTGCCCTCTAGTCTTTCTAGACAATCCTAATCCAGTGACAGAGAACGCCCCGGAACAACTGACTGGCAATGATCGTGCACGGAGTGCCCGTGATGCACTGTGCTGGCTGCTGGGTTTGGAGCGAACTGTCAGCTCCGGCCATGCGCACATTCAACACGGGGTAGCGGAGGGGCCGCGTGCACACGAAGCCTTCCATTCTCTGTGCTGGCACCACGTCTTGGCGAGCTCTCCCCCACGTCGCACACCTGTGAGGCTCAACACCAAGCCGGGCAGCAACACTGAGGGAGGGGCCGACCTCACCAAGGGGTCTCTCCGGATGGAGTAGGTAACCTCGTGCTAAGACCGGTTTAAAGACACAGCTGCAAGAAAATCTTTGCAGGAAAGCAGAGGCATTCTCCCTCCCTAACCTTCCCTTGCATGAAACCTTGGCGTCACCACAACGTACAAACACTTGCTGGATGCTCTTTAGGGAGCCGATGAATAGACGATTCATAGGAGAAGTTTGCTGGCCTTTCATTGATCACACGTCACGTTAGTTAGGCAGATGGAATGAACCACATTTCAGCAGCACACAGCTCGGCCGCCCGCGGGGACGGGGCGGGGCGGGTCACTGAACAGAGAGAACTAGCGAATGACTTGTAACTCACAGCATAGACGAATACTTAATCAAAGTTCTCATCATATGGAAGAAAATTAAAGTTCATTAGGAAATTATAGAAGTAATGTAGGGGGAGGGGCTTCTTTCTAATGCAGATATACAAACAAAACAATCTTAAATACTCAGCATAGAATTCAATTGGTCAAATAGTCTGACAGATGCTACAGAGAGAGCCTGTCTCTGTAGGGCAGTCCTCCTCCTCCATTCACACACGATCACATGCAGTCACACAGCAATTGCATACATTCACATGCAATCACACAGCAATCACACACAGGCACACCACAATCACACGCCTTGACATGCAGTCACACATAAACCGTCCTCACAGGAGCCCGGGCATGCTCTCCAGGAGCTTTTCAGCACAACCATCTGCTCCACAATCGACTACCGGGAGATCTCACCCCCTAGCTCCAGAGATCCACGAAGAGCTGAGTCTAGCCAACAGGGCGACATCAACTTGCTGTCCTGGGGTAGTGGGAGACTTTCCTATCGCTTGTCTGTCCTTCATATGTGACATACACAGACAAAATATGCAGATCCAATTGTTTTCTCTTTGTTTATTCATGTGTTTTACACTGAGGCCTGACTTGATCAAAGAAAGCTTATTGGGATGTAGACATTGGTTTTAGAGGAGTCACATTTCCACAATAACAAACGATCCACACTTGTAGCTACAGTTCGAATACCACCACTGATGCAAACCTTGGAAATTTCTTACTAGAGCAGGCTAGTCATTGCAGTCGTGAAAAAGTTCAGAGACACACATCCTGGACATACTACCAACTATGGCACAAATATGGGGAACTATCGTTCAAATTGAGAAGAATGCTACTCAGGAAGCCCAAGCAACAAGAGCATGTGTGCAGCTAGCCCAGGAGACTTCCTGAGACCCTGCTTCAAAAGAAAAGGGGGAAAAAAGAGCCCGTGGGGGTCACACAGCCCAGCCACAGAGCCCTTTGCTAACACAGGGCGGCCTAGGCTCCCTCCCGCTGAGATGGAATTCTGGTGCTGGACAGGTTACATGAGAGGCTAAGCGATTTGACGTGGTGCCTAGTGAAGACTTAGTACTTGATGCGCTTCTGTTACTTGCCTTTTGTACGGGTCACTTGATGACCCAGAAAGGTTCTTTATGATAAATTAACAATTTAAATACTCCATGTATTGTTTAGAAATGCACCCACTGTATGCACGTTTCAATGAAAGAGATCATTGTTGATGGAACAGTGGATTGCTTTCTGCCCTGCTTGCCACAATCAAAGAAATACATGGAAATTATTCAAGATCTTTCAGCCAGGACCACAAAGCACTTCAGAGGCGTGAGGCCAATCCGGCCTTGCCAACCCTCCTGCGCCTCCCGGCCGCCGCCGCCGGCCCCACCCGACCTGTTCCGCTTGGCCACGCCAACCTGACTCTGAACCTCAGAGCAGCACCAGAGGCCCCCTCCGCCTCCAGCCTCCCTCTCCTCTGCCCTCTCCTCCACCAGAAGACACACAAAAGCCCAATTCAAGACCGGCCTGGATAACGCCATTCATTAATACAGGAGTCACAGCAATTCACTTGCCACAAATGTGTTTGTGGAAAATATGCTGATGTAGAGGCAAGATAAAACATAATGCTAGTTCTGATTTGCACCCTGTGCTCAGGGGCAAGCGAGTCGTGGAAGCCCTGTCACCTCTTCAGAGTCGGGGTTCGGCTTCTCTCACTCCAGGACTTGGCCTCTCCCCCTCAAGCACAGCTTGGAGTCTCCATGTTCCGATCATGCAGATCTCCGCAGGATACAGAGCTGGCAAAGGAAGAGCACAGCTAGGCTTCCTCATCCCAGAGCGAGGTTTGAGTTGACCATGAGCCGAGTAGACGCCACACGCCTTTCTATAACCCAGCTACGCACGCTGCCATCCCTTTGGGGCGGCGATCCCTACACTCCCTACTAAAATGTTTATCTTCACAAGGCCCTGAGTGCTGCCACCTCCCCAATCCAGCAGCATGAAGCCACGAACAAACTCCTCTCCACTTCGCTGTGCGTCTTGCTTCCTTGGTTGTCCTGTGCTACCACAGAGGTGTCGATTTATTTGTCTGATGTTTGCTTCTTCCCCAAGACTGAGGTCCCCATGAGGATATCGACTCTGGTAGGTTCAGTGTGTGTTCCTCTTCTTACAACAGAGCCTGGTGTGCAGACAGTGCGCAAAAATCACTTACGGAAAGAATACATTGAAATGATTCCCCCAGAGTTCACAAACATGTCAATTTTTCTAATCACTTAGTCATATGAGGGAGGATGTCATGTTATGGCTTCAAAAATCCTCTCCACATGGCCCCCGACCTCCGATACCCTGGAGAAGACAACTAGCATCAGTATTCCTTCAGGGCTTGTCCAAGGAACACCCTCAAAAAACACATTGAATGGGAGACACATGTAGTAAGAAAGCTCCTCCAAAAGGAAGGTAAGTTGAACACCATTTTCTTTTCTAAAAACAGGCTTTCTCCTGGTCCTGGGGTGAGTCGGGTAGAGGTGCATCTTTATATGGATACCAACTGCCAGAATATCAAGATGCTTGAGCCACCATTCCAAACGCCTTTCAGGTCACGGGATCATTGGAGATACTTTATGTCACAGGCTGAAAAGATCCCGGTCATTGCCAATAAGATCAACCAGGGGCCTGTGGCGCTTGGTGGTTATTGATAAGTTTGGTTCCTTGATTCCTTCATTTGGTAAGTTTCAGCATGCAGCAGTGTGACCAGGACACTCAAAAGACCACTGTTTCACAAATGTACAGACGTCAGAACAACAACTAATATGGATAGGTAGGCATAGCATAACGCTATGAAGAGAAAGCCTATGAGGACACAGAAGAGAAACGTGGTCACAGGAGACATGTTGCGTTTTCAGAGAAGATCAGAAGATGGCAGCAAGGGTGCAGAGGTTGGGGGACGGCCGGTACTTGCATGGGAAACGCTAAGGGCTAACTGTTCCAAGAAGAGCCAGAAGGCCAGACACGAGTGGAAAAGGCTGGAACTGGAGCCACTGAGAGGGCCTGGGTAAAGATATTATTTGGGGCCATGGACAGGCCCTGGGGTATTGGAATAGAGAAATGGCGCAGTGTGAGAGTAGATCGAATGGGTCTGTGGGCAGAAACGGGAAGACTATGAATCAGGAGGCTGTAGAGCTAATCCAGAGACAGTAGCAGGCTGGATGGGGAGGGTTTGAGAACACAGAGGAGCGTGAGGGGCCGGGAACACGGCCACGCTCCCCTGACGAGTCCCCCACTCACAGGCTTGCACGCACAAGGCATGACCCCACATCGCCAGCTTGCCTGTGGATTAACGACCTAATGTAGAGTCGGGACCCTGGTGAGCAGAGAACAGCGCTCGTGTCAGAGCACGTGAGTCGCTGGACTCATTCGAACCTGCGTCTCCTCTCAACTCTCCCCACCTTCCCTCAGAACACGCCTGCATAGTCTCCACAGGAAGCCGCTTCAGCCTTTATAAACCGGACACCACCACCCCAAAGACGCCAGTGCCGCCCTCTGTGCTGCCCACGAGTCTCAAATCCAGACCTCAATAGACACTCATTTACACTGACAACCTCACACAGATACACTCACTGACACCAACATCCTTACACAGATAGACACTCACTGACACCAACATCCTCACACAGATAGACACTCACTGACACCAACATCCTCACACAGA
>NW_012267260.1:1777454-1778827 GCF_000151885.1 Dipodomys ordii | reverse complement strand
CTGTGATCTCACTGTGATCTCACTGTGATCTCACTGTGTTCTCACTGTGATCTCACTGTGTCCTGTGATCTCACTGTGATCTCACTGTGTCCTCACTGTGTCCTCACTGTGTCCTCACTGTGATCTCACTATGATCTCACTGTGTCCTCACTGTGATCTCACTGTGTCCTCACTGTGATCTCACTGTGTTCTCACTGTGATCTCACTGTGTCCTCACTGTGATCTCACTGTGTCCTCACTGTGTCCTCACTGTGTTCTCACTGTGATCTCACTGTGATCTCACTGTGATGTCACTGTGTCCTCAATGTGATCACTTTGATCTCACTGTGATCTCACTCTGTCCTCACTGTGATCTCACTGTGTTCTCATTGTGTCCTCACTATGATCTCACTGTTATCTCACTCTGTTCTCACTGTGATCTCACTCTGTTCTCACTGTGATCTCACTGTGATCTCATTGTGATCTCACTGTGTCCTCAATGTGATCTCACTCTGTTCACACTGCAATCTGACTGTGTCCTCACTGTGATCTCACTGTGATCTCACTGTGTTCTGTGATCTCACTGTGTCCTCACTGTGTCCTCATTGTGATCTCACTGTGATCTCACTGTAATCTCATTGTGATCTCTGTTCTCACTGTGATCTCACTGTGATCATATTGTTCTCACTGTGTCCTCACTGTGATCCCACTGTGTTCTCACTGTGATCTCACTGTGTCCTAACTGTGACCTCACTGTGTCCTCACTGTGATCTCACTGGGATCTCACTGGGATCTCACTGTGATCTCACTATGTTCTCACTGTGATATCACTGTGATCTCACTGTGTCCTCACTGTGATCTCACTGGGATCTCACTCTGTTCTCACTGTGATCTCACTGTGTCCTCACTGTGATCTCACTGTGTTCTGTGATCTGTATTCTCACTGTGTTATCACTGTGATCTCACTGTGATCTCACCGGGTCCTCACTGTGATCTCACTGTGATCTCACTGTGATCTCACTGTGATCTCACTGTGTTCTCACTGTGATCTCACTGTGATCTCACTGTGATCTCACTGTGATCTCACTGTGTTCTGTGAACTCAATGTGATCTCACTGTGTTCTGTGATCTCACTGTGTTCTGTGATCTCACTGTGTTCTAAGTATGATCTCTATGTGTTCTCACTGTGATCTCACTGTTTTCTCACTGTGTATTCACTGTGATCTCACTGTGGTCTCACTGTGTCCTCACTGTGATCTCACTGTGATCTCACTCTGATCTCACTGTGTTCTCACTGTGATCTCACTGTGATCTAACTGTGTCCTGTGATCTCACTGTGATCTCACTGTGATCTCACTGTGTCCTCACTGTGATCTCACTGTGATCTCACTGTG
>NW_012267260.1:1774476-1776894 GCF_000151885.1 Dipodomys ordii | reverse complement strand
CTCACTGTGATCTCACTGTGATCTCACTGTGTCCTCACTGTGATCTCACTGTGATCTCACTGTCATCTGTCTGTGTACTCACTGTGTTTTCACTGTGATCACACTGTGATGTCACTGTGTCCTCACTGTGATCATTTTGATCTCACTGTGTTCTCACTGTGTTCTCACTGTGATCACATTGTGATGTCACTGTGTCCTCACTGTGATCACTTTGATCTCACTGTGTTCTCACTGTGATCTCACTGTGTCCTCACTGTGATCTCACTGTGATCTCACTGTGTCCTCACTGTGATCTCACTGTGATCTCACCGTGTCATCACTGTGTTCTCACTGTGATCTCACTGTGATCTCAATGTGTTTTCACTGTTATCTCACTGTGTTCTCACTGTGGCCTCACTTTGATCTCACCGTGTCCTCACTGTGTTCTCACTGTGATCTCTCTTTGTTCTCACTGTGATCTTTCTGTGATCTCACTGTGATCTCACTGTGTTCTCACTGTGATCTCACTGTGATCTTATTGTGTCCTCACTGTGATCTCACTGTGATCTCACTGTGTCCTCACTGTGATCTCACTGTGATCTTAATGTGATCTCACTGTGATCTCACTGTGTTCTCACTGTGATCACATGGTGATCTCACTCTGATCTCACTGTGTTCTCACTGTGATCACACTGCGTTCTCACTGTGATCTCACTGTGATCTCACTGTGTTCTGTGATCTCACTGTGTTCTAAGTATGATCTCAATGTGTTCTCACTGTGATCTCACTGTTTTCTCACTGTGTATTCACTGTGTTCTCACTGTGATCTTACTGTGATCTCACTGTGTCCTCACTGTGATCTCACTGTGATCTCACTGTGATCTCACTGTGATCTCATTGTGTTTTCACTGTGATCACACTGTGATCTCACTGTGATCTCACTGTGTTTTCACTGTGATCACACTGTGATCTCACTGTGATCTCACTGTGATCTCACTGTGTTCTCACTGTGATCTCACTGTGATCTCACTGTGTCCTCACTGTGATCTCACTGTGTCCTCACTGTGATCTCACTGTGTTCTCACTGTGATCTCACTGTGTTCTCACTGTGATCTCACTGTGTTCTCACTGTGTCCTCACTGTGTTCTCACTGTGATCTCACTGTGTCCTCACTGTGCTCTCACTGTGTTCTCACTGTCATCTCTCTGTGTACTCACTGTGTTTTCACTGTGATCTCACTGTTATCTCACTGTTTTCACCATGTCCTCACTTTGATCTCACTGTGTCCTCACTGTGTTCCTACTGTGATCACACTGTGATGTCACTGTGTCCTCACTGTGATCACTTTGATCTCACTGTGTTCTCACTGTGATCTCACTGTGTCCTCTCTGTCATCTCATTGTGATCTCATTGTGATCTCACTGTGTCCTCACTGTGTTCTCACTGTGACCTCACTGTGATATCACTGTGATCTCACTGTGATCTCACTTTGTTCTCACTGTGACCTCACTGTGTTCTCACTGTGTTCTCACTGTGATCACACTGCGTTCTCACTGTGATCTTACTGTGATCTCACTGTGTTCTCACTGTGATCTCACTGTGTTCTGTGAACTCAATGTGATCTCACTGTGTTTTGTGTTCTAAGTATGATCTCAATGTGTTCTCACTGCGATCTCACTGTTTTCTCACTGTGATCACACTGGGATCTCACTGTGTTCTCACTGTCATCTCACTGTGATCTCACTGTGTCCTCACTGTGATCTCACTGTGATCTCACTGTGTTCTCACTGTGATCTCACTGTGTTCTCACTGCGTTCTCACTGTCATCTCTCTGTGTACTCACTGTGTTTTCACTGTGATCTCACTGTTTTCACCGTGTCCTCACTTTGATCTCACAGTGTCCTCTCTGTGATCACACTGTGATATCACTGTGTCCTCACTGTGATCACTTTGATCTCACTGTGATCTCACTGTGATCTCACTGTGTCCTCACTGTGATCTCACTGTGATCTCATTGTGATCTCACTGTGTCCTCACTATGGTCTCACTCTGTCCTCACTGTGATCTCATTGTGTTCTCACTGTGATCTCACTGTGATCTCACTCTGTCCTCACCGTGATCTCACTGTGAAATCACTGTGTCCTCATTATGATCTCACTGTGATCTCACTGTGATCTCACTGTGTCCTCACTGTGATTCACTCTGTTCTCACTGTGATCTCACTGTGTCCTCACTGTGATCTCACTGTGTTCTGTGATCTCACTGTCTCCTCACTGTGTTCTCACTGTGATCTGTTTTCTCACTGTGTCCTCACTGTGTTCTCACTGTGAACTCACTGTGATCTCACTGTGATCTTACTGTGTTCTCACTGTGTTCTCACTGTGACCTCACTGTGATCTCACTGTGATCTCACTGTGTCCTCACTGTGATCTCACTGTG
>NW_012267260.1:1766071-1773976 GCF_000151885.1 Dipodomys ordii | reverse complement strand
TCTCACTGTGTCCTCACTGTGATCTCACTGTGATCTCACTCTGTTCTCACTGTGATCTCACTGTGTCCTCACTGTGATCTCACTGTGATCTCACTGTGATCTCACTGTGTCCTCACTGTGATCTCAGTGTGATCTCACTGTGATCTCACTGTGTCCTCCCTGTGATCTCACTGTGATCTCACTGTGATCTCACTGTTATGTCACTGTGTTCTCACTGTGCTCTCACTGTGAGCTCATTTTGAGCTTACTTTGTTCTCACTGTTATCTTACAGTGTTCTCACTATGATCTCACTTTGTTCTCACTGGGTTCCTACTGTCCTCACTGTGATTTCACTTTGTTCTAACTGGGTTCTCTCTTGGTCTTCACTGGGTTCTCACTGGGTCTTCACTGCCTTCTCACTGGATTGCTCAATGAATTCTGAAGCTGGTTTCCATCAAAGCTAGGCCTAATGCACTCTACAACCATCTGTCCTCAAGTGAGCACTAGGAAATCCAAACTTAAAAAATGACAACCTGTTGTGGTGAGTACCAAAGGCTCCTACCTAACTTTAGATTTGGTTGGAACCTGACTACATTAAGTTACACTTGTTTGGGGTTCCACTTAGACACAGAAAACTCAGAAAAGGTCTTCAGATTGATAGAAGAGCTCTACTGAGCAGATAAGCAAACAATGAAAATACTGAATCTTGGGAATAGGGAATCAGCAAGCAATTCATAGCTTAAATATGGAAGGCTTATCTACTGAGATTAATGTTCCCCGTTCTATTTAGATTTTAACTATTAAAGGATAGCTTGAGGATGAGTATAAACATTTCTTAAAGTGAAGGCTATCAAAAGCCCCATCGCTGTCTTAATGTAACTGTAGTCTGACCATTTGTACATGGTCTGGTCCAACCTACTGTTCTAAGATATTTAATATTGTCCCGTTTTGTCTTTGTTTGAGCCATGAATTACATGAGCATTCTAATTGTCTATAATGAAACAGAGTTTGAAAAAAAGAGTTTGTTATAGTATACATTCATCCTAGGCCTGCAAGAAAACACAACTTCTATAGTGACAGAAGAGTCACTGTCTACCCGCAGTCCTTCCATGGGAAGATGATGATTAATAACAACCAAACAAATCCTCATTCAAGAATCCCTTTATCGCAGTACATTGTACACCTGATGAGAACTCTTTTCCAGTTTGTAGGTTTTCGTGCCTATGCTTCCAGATAAATGTTCCACAGAAGGTGAACTCTAGGCACACGTGAAAAGGGAGACTTGTGTTCAGCTCTGCTCTCCCAGAGCTGTTTCTTGACTGTCCATGTTCTCTCTCTACCTACCCTTTGGTGGCCAGCCAACAAGAGAAGCCTCAGAACTACTACCCCTTTTCAGTTCTCAAGGTCAGGACACACAGTAGTCCATGACAAGTGTCAGGCAGGCAGACAATAAGCCTTCACCTTCCAATGGATCCAAGCCTAAGATGCATCTTTGGTGTCTCAGACACTCTTAGTATTGGCCTCTCTGAGCCATTCAGTGATACAATCACCCTAAGAACAGGAGACATGCACCAAGGCTGGACAGAAGATAGGAAATTACTTAAATGTTATTAATGAAGACTTTTTGTTTTGTTTTTTAAAAATGTCCCCTGAAAAGTTTTGACTTACAAGAAGTTGTTGAGAAAAAAAATGCACAGAAGTAGATTTCTCTTTAATTTGCCTGGTGTGTCCTTTAGGTGCCTCGATAACTGTACACAATTTCTTACAATTAAGAAAAAGAGTTGCTTGGAGATGGGAGGGAAAGTTCAAGGCTTTGCAGAAGACACGTGGGGACCGTGTTGGACCAGGCCCTCCGGCCGCCTTCACATCTGGGACTGACCAATCCAATGGTTCTGGGCAGGGGTGAAGCAAAATCATGGTATGCAGGAAGCAGGGTCCTTCCAGGTCTCCTTCCCCATCCTCCAGATAAATGAAAGGAGATGTGGATAGCAGGGACCCGAGAGGAAGCGTCGGAGCCAGGAAATGACCAGATCGTCCACATTAAAACTTAAGCAATAAACCATCTGTGGTTTTGTTGTTGTTGTTTTCTTTAATAGAGTTTTAAAAAAATAGCAAAATGTTCAATCCGAAAATATACAAATACTGGGATGGGGGTTCTGCGGTCCTGAATTTAGGCACATTGATGACTGAGATCAATTCTCAGATGTACAGACCAAGCACAGGGTACAGAATCCCATGCCTCTGAGCCTCTGATCAGATAAAGTAATTTTTACCAAAATGTACTCCAAGAAATTGAAACAAGAGAGTTTTCTTCTTTCATTTTGTCTTGTTTTTTTTCATTTATCTATCTCTGGAAAGGTAAGGGGGGGGCACAGAAATGCAGGAACAAAGGGTGAACAAATGCAGTGGTACTAGACACTAGGTTGAAAATGAACTATACAAACTGAGGAAAAACCTGAGCTAGGGACGGGGTGACATTGTCCAAAAAGAAACATACTCATTACCTAATGTAAGTAACTGTAACCGCTCTGTACATCACCTTTACAATAACAAAACGTGCATTATAAAAAAAAAGATTAAAGGAACTCTAAGGGACTTCCAACAGAGATGACCAGAGATGAATTCAAAGACTTTGCATGCAACAAGGCAGCTGTACCATTTCCTAGGAAATTTCCAGCTTTCCTAAGATGATCAAATGCCTGGCATCAAGAAGGAAATTTGTATTCCAAAGGACACTTAATTTTATTTTATATAAACAAATGTGAGCTTTTGTGGGGGGAATAAAATTGTCCTAATCCCCGATTCTAACCTAAACATCAAGCTTTTTTTATTTGTTCCTTTGGTCACCTTATTCATTTCTAGTTGAAATGGGCATAAAGACATGCTTGTTCACAATAAGAGTAAAAAAGAAAATACTTGTTCAACTTAAACCAACACTACCCACTACGTTACAGGTGAGCTGGTATCAAACTGCTAAACTAAAACCACTTGCTAATCAAAGCCCAGAGCTTTTCTAGGACTTAGAAGTAGGACCAATATAATTGGAATAAGACCATAAAGTTGTAATAGCAGGATGTCTTTCTAGTTCCAAAAGAAAAATATTTCCAGTGGCTCTGAATAACTAGCCATCATCACTGTCCTTCCAGTTCCAGAAAAGCGTTTTGATGTGATACTACGAGCTTTTCCATCCCAACTCCAACTGCAGGGGTTTTTGTTTTATCCATGAGTTCACTGTGACCTGCAGTTCATTCCGTTAAATCTTTTCCATAATCCCTCCGTTCCATATTATATATATATATATATATATATATATATATATATATATATATATATATATATATATATACCTTCGGAGCCTCCTGCACTCGCTCATGTCCTAACACCTTCATTTAATCACCCCTTCATCATTTGCCTGAAAAGTAAACCCTTCGGTCACTTATTGCTTCCTTCCAGATGCTGCTGTGGAATAAGCCCCCAAGGCCCTCCCCTCACACTCCAGCCAGGTTCATCTGGCTGTTCAAGCTGCAGCCCCCAGCACAGCAAAGCGCTTAAGCCCTTTCCGTCCAAGAAAACTCAGAGCTGACGCTGTGATTTCCTCACCGAAACAGTGAACATCTGCGGATGGAAACATCAAAGCAAAGAGACATTTTGCACAGCTCTGCTGAAACTGGATGCAGCCTGTATCGCCCATCATAGGCAATACATCAACGCTCTTATATTCAAAATCTGTGAAAAAATAAACCACAGTGGCTGAGTTCAATTTCCCCTCAAAGGAATAGTTAACAAATGGATGCACTCGATGGCTAATTAGTCTTTCTGCCTTCCAGCTAAGGGAACGAAATCTCTAGGTGGGAAATCAATCTCTAATACAAGTCATCAAGTTGCTCAATAAAGTTTACTTTCATTCTGAGTATAGAGCTGAGTTTAACGGCATTATTTAATTTAGTAAGTCAACTATCCCAGTAAACTGTTCACTCTAAGCAAGTAAGTTGTGGGCTCTATCAATATCCAAGCCAACAAGATTCAACCATAAAATCGGATGGGACTATCACATCTTATAAAAAATGATTGATAAAACTACAACCTTCAGCCTATAATCCAGAGAAATTCAAGAAAATAAGACTTCCTCCTCCTGACCCAGCCCATAAGATGGAGACCCAGCTGTGTTCTGAACACATCATCATGACCTTGCCAGGGCCTCTTCCGATCAGTGGTTCTCAGATTTTAACGTGTGCAGGGATTCCGCGGGAAGCTTGTTACTTTTGCATCCCATAGTCCCCTCCAGAGGCTATGATTCGTTAGGTAAGTTAGGTCTAAACTTTGCATTTCCAAGCAGCTCACAGATGGTGTGGGAGCCATTGCAGCCGGGCAGAGCTCTCGAGCCAGCTGAGTAAGAAGAAATGGCGTAATTAAGTGTAAGTCACGGCCCGCTGCCATTCGCGGTGAGAGCCTCAAAAATCCCTCCATCCGCAGAATGTAGCACAGATAAGAATTCAGATTCCAAGCTGTGCCTTGACATGCATTCGAGTTCCGGTTTGAGGGGTACTTTCTCCGTGGTTCGTGTCAAATACTGCTGGAAGCTCAGGTTTGAAGGCCCAGGCCCCACTCCGGGAGATTTACAGGTCACGTCAGGCCACTCCACTGCTTTGTGCCAAACGAAGACATAACAGTTGCGGATGGCTGGAAAAGAGATTTATTATAGAAGAGATTTATTATCAGATGGGCCTGGGAAGGGGGAGTGAGCCCTTCCGTCCATCTCAGACTCCATCCAGGGACCGGCGTGAGCGGCAGGTTTAAACAGACCGAGAACTGGGGGCAGGGAAGGGAAGGAGGCACACTTAAAACAATCCTGGGCCAGACATGGTCTGCTGGTCAGAAGAGGTGGGAGGAGGTGGGAGGAGGTCGGAGGCCATCAGAGGAGGTCAGAGGCCATCAGAGGAGGTAGGAGGAGGTTGGAGGCAGCCACAGGCTGTCTGACAGCCCTTGGTCTCCGTCTGCCCGGGGGGTGGGGAGGGCCTGTTACCGTAAGTCTTAGCCCTCACAGTCATGGATGGCCTGCCTCGCCCCTCGCCTGCTCTTCCTGCCTTCCTACAAGGCTGCCAGAGTAACAGCAGGAGAGGGGGACTCACAAGAGCACTGGAGACGGACACGAAGCAGAGAAGTACGGGTGTCCAGCTTGTTGTTAATTTATGAGTCCAAGGAAGCAGCCAGTATTTCTCAACAGCAGAAACAGCATTTACACCCTTCCTGCACCACGATGGAGTGCTCCAGTACAGATGATGTCTCTTTCTTTCTTCAATTCAAGCGTGCCACGGAATGCTCCAGTACAGATGATGTCTCTTTCTTTCTTCAATTCAAGCGTGCCACGGAATGCTCCAGTACAGATGATGTCTCTTCCTTCGACTCAAGCGTGCCACAGAATGCTCCAGTACAGATGATGTATCTTCCTTTGACTCAAGCATGCCACGGAATGCTCCAGTACAGGTGATGTCTCTTTCTTCCTTCGATTCAAGCGTGCCACGTCCACCTGCTCAGCATGACTCCGTATTACTTAAACAACTCCGTACAAATCCTCTTACGAAGTTCAAGAGTCGTTTCAACATTTGTTCTATGTTCTTTAAACTTCTGGTGGTGTTTTAGAAATACTAATACTAGAAATATCAACGCAGAGTGAGCAGGAACACACACACACACACACGTTTTTAGTGCTGGATAAGTTGCACAGGAAGCAACTGATCAGGAAACACCTCACAGTGTCCATCTCAGCCACTGCTTCCAGCAGGGGACCCTTTAGGCTAGGTGGGGTTCCCTGTTCCATTCTCTAGGCTTGGGTGGGGGCGTGGGATTCCCTGCTCCTTCTTTGGAAGGAAGGGCTAGGAGTACCTGTCAATGACAGACTTACGACGTTTAATAATTGTCCCAAGTCATTGTCTAGCAAGTCAAGTAACTTCACAGGGCCACTTGAAAGCTTTCTGGACAAAACAGTTCAAAGTTTCAAGGATAATCAACAGCTGAGCAGGCGAAGCAATCAACTAAGTACACTACCAATAGAATAAGTTCTTTCCAGATCTCTGCCTTCTAAACCCAGTCAACCAATCCAGAACCGAGTGCCTCTGTGAGGTGCGCCTCTAGTCCTCTAACTAAATCGATATGCTTTGATACACCATCATTTGCCCAGCAGTAATCAGTAATTATAGATGTAAATATTCATTGACATAAAGCTGTGTAAGGTGTTCACACATTGACAAATACGTTGAATACAGTCAGGTCAATTTCAGAGGATGTATAGATACATATGCATACATATGCCAATAAATGCATATTCATAGAAACAAATTCATGAGCAATCTGTGTGTGTCTCATGGAAATTAGAGCCATGGACATTTATAAACACGGTAACAGTGTTCAAATGTTTAGCTGCTGATAAGTAATAATGGATAAGTGAGTCATCTAATATAGTCTTGATATGTGCTGGACACTGAGACAAAACCAAGGGCAAGACAAACCCTTCTGACAATACCTCATCATGGCTGCAAAGGATTCTGTTGTGCTAGGCAGGACAGCAACACCAGCGGAGTTCCTTTGCTATCTGATCAGGAACATTAGAGATGTGGTCTTGAGGGTTAAGATGAGAAAGCAATCTCCAAACTTCTCGTTAACAGACTCCTATGAACAACTGAAGAGTAGCCTGCATCACGAGTATCCTTTGATCTGATTTATTTCATGTGATACCAATGGCCAGTACAGAGCAGTGTGCTAAAATGCTTCCCCCCCCCAGTGCATTTTGATTAAGACAAATGGTTGACATTCTGTTTAATGAATTACCACTGTATCTTTCTCATTAGAAGGTCAAATGTGTACATCCTCTTCAAAGAGCGAGTGGAGTGGAGATGTGGTTCTCCAGGAGTATGTGTGTTACGTCTCCTGTGGCTCAAGTTTTTCACTCAGTATTTTCTAGAGCACACATTCGGCAGAATTAAATTAAATATTAGAATCTTGTCGTAGGAGCATGCACAAGTGAAAGCCTGAATAACTGCAGCTGGTCCTCAGTAGGCTTGGGAATCAGCGCCTTCTAAACACAGCCCTAAAACTTAGGCAAACAGAACTCCACATCAGCTGACCTGTAAAGCATAAGGTAAGAACCATCTCACATCATTTCATGAAACTCAGGAACTCTTGGCCCTTAAATCAAAACTCCCCCAAAGCAGAAATTGTGTCTACAGAAAATGAGATCCATATTTTGACTTCGCCATTAACCTGCAGCCAGCTTTGATTTCACAGCGAGATGAATATGGATGGGGTGAGGAATTCAGGAGGGGACGCCAGGCTGCCCACCCCACAGCTGCAGATACAGGAAGGCAGTGGCCAGAGCTGCTCAGCTTCCTCTAAGATTCCAGAACATTCCGAAGGACACCCCTAAAGGAAGCCGCCTGACGGGGCATCCTCACTTACCAGGCAGCCTAGCCCCCACTGGGTGCTAACCAAGTTCACCGGAGACTTTACGAAATGCCAAGCTCGCGGGGTGGCGCTTTCGCTCATGGAGTTTGTGTGCATGGGAGCTTCTACCATCTGTGGTCCCTCAGGGCTCGCCAGACCCAAGGAAGCACTCACTCCCAGCGGGAGACTGAGCCCAAGCACCACACCCCGAACCTGAGACCCTCGCCGAGCCCCAGAGAGAAGCTGCCAAGCCCGGATGGGGTGCTGCTGCCCCCGAGGCTGAGTCCTCCCCAGGATGGGGTGCTCTTTCCCCCGAGGCTGAGTCCTCCTCAGGATGGGGTGCTCCTGACCCCGAGGCTGAGTCCTCCCCAGGATGGGGTGCTCCTGCCCCCAAGGCTGAGTCCTCCCCAGGATGGGGTGCTCCTGCCCCCCGAGGCTGAGTCCTCCCAGGATGGGGAGCTGCTGCCCCCGAGGCTGAGTCCTCCCCA
>NW_012267260.1:1754056-1765501 GCF_000151885.1 Dipodomys ordii | reverse complement strand
CCAGGATGGGGTGTTCTTTCCCCCGAGGCTGAGTCCTCCTCAGGATGGGGTGCTCCTGCCCCCGAGGCTGAGTCCTCCCCAGGGTGGGGTGCTCCTGCCCCTGAGGCTGAGTCCTCCCCAGGATGGGGTGCTGCTGCCCCCGAGGCTGAGTCCTCCCCAGGATGGGGTGCTCCCGCCCCTGAGGCTGAGTCCTCCTCAGGATGGGGTGCTCCTGCCCCCGAGGCTGAGTCCTCCCCAGGATGGGGTGCTCCTGCCCCCAAGGCTGAGTCCTCCCCAGGGTGGGGTGCTCCTGCCCCCGAGGCTAAGTCCTCCCAGGATGGGGTGCTCTTTCCCCCAAGGCTGAGTCCTCCCCAGGATGGGGTGCTCTTTCCCCCAAGGCTGAGTCCTCCCCAGGATGGGGTGCTGCTGCCCCCAAGGCTGAGTCCTCCCCGGGAAGAGCCCAAGAGGACTTGTAGTGCCCAGTGAGCAGAGCCAGAGTTAACACGGAAGGCCACACGTGAATTTCTCTGACATTACAACAGTATCTAAGAAAAGAAAGGGAAAATCAGGGTCCAATATGAAAAACAATCATAAAGAACTACTTATTAATCCACAACAATGACTAAGAATAGATGTTTACCAATCAGTTTTAATTTGTTTAGAATCCATTGAAGCTTATGACGTGGAAGTTTGTGATGTTTATTATAAACAAACTATGTGTTTCCATAAATGTTTAATGAAGAGCTAAATGTTTGGGTCCTCTGGATGGCAGGAATGGAAGTAAAATACAGCCTATCTTTTCAAAAGACCTCAATCCAGCCACAGGACCATTACAGACTTGATATTTAAATCTTTTTATTTTATTAATTTTTTCTTTTTTTTTTCTTTTTGTCAGTCGTGGGGCCTGAACTCTGGGCCTGGGCGCTGTCCCTCAGCTCTTCAGCTCAAGGCTAGCGCTCTACCACTGAGCCACCTCCCAGCCCAGATATTTCAATCTCTTTAGCCATATTTGACAGAAAATTCTGCTGCCATTCAAAAAGCAAAGGTGGGACCATTAAACATGATACAAGAACTGGAGCTGGCAGGAAGACAGGGAAGGGGAGGCACAGAACACAAACAATGTGTACAGTCAACACACTCCGAGTGAACGAGTGTGCCCTTTCTCAAGTCAAATGAAAACAAATAAGCAATTTTTAATATGATGAGACTTAAAATTTTTCTCCTAAGAGGTAATAGACCAGGGAGACACACACAGATGTGTAGATGTATGTGTGTGTACACATGAGATAACTCCCCAGATTTCACTTCCTTAACCTGGTGCACTCATCTTCAGCCATCTTATTCTGACCAGGAAGAACGCCTCTGATCTCTCAACATCCCCCTTGACCCTTAAATCCCCCCCACCTAAAAGACTATCGTCCTGTAAACTTACTCCCCACATATCGAATTAAGACCAGCTTTACAACATTTCAGTCACAAGGAAGAGTTGCAGAACCAAAATGACCCCAATAAAAGTCAGAATGAGGAAAGTAGCTTTGAGAGGCGTAGAGCAATCTGGAAGGGACATGTTAGGGACAGGAGTTCTAACAGCCTGATTCCCCATAATACCTCACCACCCTGTAGATATCTGAACAACAGAGCCCAGTCTTTACTCTACCCAGGCAGGGGAGGGAAGTCTGGGTTCCTCCTATCAAAAGCAGGTTTAGAACTCAACTACACAGCACCCCAGCTCTTCTCCACCTCCCCCAAACCTTGCAATCAATTTTAGAGCCTTATACTGCACTGGACAAACACATCCACTGAGCTACCCCCCCACCCCCCGCAAGGATAGATGCTTTTACAGAGGGCCTTCCCTACATCATTAAACAACACTTGTATAAATTTTATGGAAAGAATTTAAGATGTTAGCCTCCACGGACCTAAGTGATTCTAAAAGTCATCTTCACATCTTATTTTATATAACGCTTGGCTTTACAATAAGTGTTTTGAGAATAAGATTCAATAGCCAAAATTATTTAAGAAAATGTCATAAAAATAAAATCCCCCATGCATAACTAATAGAAGACAATAAAAAAGAAGACGAAATGGCTGATAATCCAGGTGGCTCATGGCTGTAGTCCTAGCTACTCAGGAGGCTGAGACCTGAGCATCCAGGTCTGAAACCAGCCTGGCCGGGAAAGTCTGTGAGATGCTTATCTATAATTTACCACCAAATTGCTGGAAGTGGAGCTATGGCTCAAGTGGTAGAGTGATAGCCTTGAGCACAAAAGCTCAGGGTCAGTGCTCAGGCCCTGAGTTCAAGCCCCAGGTCAGTTCACACAAAAATGGGCTTGTAAGCATACTTAGGTCCAAGGGAAGAATTAAAACTTTTCAGTACTCATTTGGGACTAAGTTATGATATTTGAGAAAAAGAACCATCATAAAACAGGAGGATGGAAAACTTCTGGTAATTTAAAGACAGTTTCCTAATACTTGAATGTTTATAAGGCCCTGCATATTTGAACACTGTGCTAATGTTCAGAAATGTACCGGATGAACTCATTGCAATATTGCCATGAAATTGTCCACTGAGAATCACAATACCTGATCAAAGATTATAAGTCCTGCTGAGACACACTCATACGTACCTGCATTTTAAGTGAATAACAACCCAACAAAATATTTCCGGAGATTAAATTTGGCTCACGTGCACACCAATTTGCATCTCCAGATTCATAATGGTCCAAAATCACAGGAGGAAACCGGGATCCTGAGAGGCGCTTTGGTCGTTTGTGGCCCAAGCGAGCTGGACAGTTACTGTCAAAGGCAAATTCTGTCCAACCCATAGGTTCCAAGTATATGATCTTCCTTTCTCTCTTTAAAGAAAACACAGTACCCGAGAGTAACTCATGAAGTTATGGGTCACCATGGTCTAGCCTCTGGGCTGACAATAAAAAGCAACAGAGCTGAAAGCTAAACATGAAGAGAGATAGGAAGGGAGAGAAGAAAGGCTGAGAACATACAGCCCAGGATGAATAGCAGAAAGGGAGCCAGAAGACTTGTAGGAGCTCACATCTAATGGAAAAAACAAGAACACAGAGTAGGAGAAGGAAGGATGTGGAAGCCAGCTGGAATGAGAGAGAGCCAACAGAAATCTAAGGACAGAAAGTGTTAAAGATTGAAGAGAACCGGAAATTTATTGGAAACCAAGTTGTTTTTCCTTTTATAACCAATGCAATTCTATTCCAGGCTGAACTCTAGACTCAGCCTCAGAGAAGACAGAGAGGAAGTGAACGCCGTGGCCCTTTCTTCTCTCACAGGCTGGAGCCAAGGGCTCTGGAACACATGGGAGAGCTGCAGACGCTGGCCCAGGATACAGGCGGGGAGGGGGGGTCAGCATCTAGCAACACACTGTTTACCAAAATGGGAAGATGGAAAAACACAGTTGAGTTCCAATTCCACACTCCTGGATCAGGATTTCCATCATTCAGCAAATGCCTCAGGAGCTGCAGATTTGCTAGCATTGGCACTGGCTCTGAAATTTCTAGAACTTCTTGTGTTCATATCCTACCTCGGCTGCTTAATACCTGATGTCTAAAATACAAAGTAAATTTAGTAAGCATACCAGAGGGAAGATGACTGAGGATATAAACGGTAATGCTGATGAGTTTGTAAGAAGCTGCTAACACAGCAGGTCAGAACCAGAACACAAACTAGTTCTGAAAATCACACAAAACCGCTTTAACTCAAGGAAATAACAACTACTTGAGTGTGGCTGTGGATAGCTGCAATGTCAGCATGCGGGAGCTCAGGCAGTGGGATCTGGAGTTCAAGGCTAATCTAGGAAGCACAGCAAGAACCTGACTTCACACACACACACACACACACATACACACACACATATACACACACATACACACACATACACACACATATACACACATATACACACATACACACATATACACACATATATACACACACACATATACACACACATACACATACATATACACACATATATACACACACATACATACACATATACACACACATACATACACATATACACACACATACACACATATGCACATACACACACATATACACACATACACACACATGCACACATACACACACATACGCACACATACACACACATACACACATACATACACATATACACACATACACATATACACACACATACACACATACACATACGCACATACACACACACACACTACACACACATAAACACACACCACACACATACATATACATATACATACACTACACACACATATACACACATGCATGCACATACACACATACACATACACACACATACACACATACATATACACACTACACACATACACATGCTACATACACATATACATATATACACATACTACACACACTACACACATACACACATATACAGACATACTACACACATATACACACTACATACACACATGCACACACATACACATACACACATATACACACATAAACACATACTACACACACTACACACATACACACACTACACACATACATAGACACAATGCACAAACACATACACACATACACTACACACATACACATGCACACACACATATACACATACACACTGCACACACATACACACACTACACACACATACATACATATACACACTGCACACACATACACACACATACACACATTGCACACACACATACACACATATAGTAGTATGTATATATGTGAGTACATATTAAAAGTGAGAAGCTAGTCAATTAGATGGGAAGTACAGTGCACAGAGCTGAATAGAGAATTAGTGAGCCGGAATGGAACTGAGAAGAAAATCATCAGAGTAGAAGAAGGGAGAAGCCAGCTGCACAAACATGTTCTCTGCAGCACTGTCACCACAGCCCCGGTGTGGAGTCGGCCCAGACGCCCCTCGGGGGACCAAGGAAGAAAGAGGCTACACGTCACAGCAGAGTGCCACACCCACCAGGAAGATATTGCACCACATGAAAAGAAATGGAAGGACCTGGAAAAAATTATGTGAAATCTTGGCCTAAAGAGACAAAGGTTATATGTTTTCCCTCATACGTAGAAGCTAGAGTTTGTTTATGAACATATAAGTAAATGCATTGGGTGGAAGGCAAATGTATACAAATACGTTAAGTCACACGGCAGATACAGGGGAGACCACACACAGTGTAATTCCTTAGAAAGGCTACGTCAAAGTTCCACAAACTAAAACTCCAGAAAACGGGTACTTGGAAGGCATAGGGTGGGGCCAAAGGAGAAGGGGGAGACAAATGAAGAGAAATGGTTGGGGAGAATGCAATCAAACTCAACCATACCCTACAAATGTAAGAAGAGTGAGAGTGAGGGGAGAGGGGAAGATCGAGGTACATCGTGTTCACAAACTGCCTTGTGAAATGACGACGCCTTGGTGTAACTACACAGAGATGGTGGACGGGGGTGGTGGCGAACCAATTCCGCAGTGATGCTCACTAGACACTGTGTTGGAAATAAACTGTACAACTTGGAGGGAAGGGAAGGGAGGGGGGAAACTGGGTGAGAATGAGGGTGCACAGTTCAGAGACATGAACTCATTACCTGACTTAGGTGCCGTAACTCTTCTGTATATTACCTTCCCAATAGAAATTAAAAAATAAAAAACATCATGGGAGCAAAGAGTAAACAAAAGCAGCAGACGCTATGTTGAAAATGAATTGTACAACTTGTAAGTGGGGACAGAAGAGGAAAACGGAGAGTGCGGGAAAGGGGTGACGTCCAAAAAGCAATGTTCGCTTTACCTGACTGATACAACCAGAACCCCTCTGTACACCACCTTCCTAGTAACAATAAAAATGCTCAAAATAGTAAAGATAAAGAAACAGCCAACAACACTGAGGTATAGATGCAACGCCATTAGCTACACAAATCGGCAGAAAGCTATACCCAGACATTCCAGAGTATACGTCTAGAAACGAAAGGCAGAGGACACAGTACATCTCATAATCAGCACCAGTGGCTCACGCCTGTCATCCAGCTACTCAGGAGGCTGAGATCTGAGGATCACAGTTCAAAGCCAGCCTGGGCAGGGAAAGTCCATGAGACTCTTATCTCCAATTAGCCACTCCAATTAGAGAATCCAGAAATGGTGCTGTGGCTCAAGTGGTAGAGCCCTCCCCTTGAGCTGAAGAGCTCAGGGACAGCACCCAGGCCCAGAGTTCAAGCCCCACAACCCCCCCTCCCAACACACACACACAAAGAGACAACTGATACTGCTTTTCAACTTCCCATTGGGAAAACTTCATTTTTGTGCTGCTGTCATGCATTTTAATTCTTGATATCGATTATGATTATGGATTTTTTTAGATTTACTATTCATTTACAGATATATATCCATGTATATCTCATGATATAAATATATGAGCTTGCAGGCATGTGTATATAATTTCAAAAGAAAGGAAAGCTGAAGGAAATAATCACCAACACCATTTATTTGTTTGTTTTTAGTGAAGAAAGAATTGAAGGAAATAATTCAGTTGTAACAATGGAGATGAAGTAAACGAAGAGGTAAAGAAATATGCATACAAATGTAGGTAAATACTGATTGAATAAATGCATTCTGTAAAGACACAAAGAGAGAATAAATATATATGTCAATATAAAATAACAAGTGGGAGGTAGTGAGAGGAGCTGAAGTGTTACGTTTTCCTTTGAATCAGATATATTTGCACTAATTTATATTTGAATAAATAAAGGTAATGAGTTGACATTTTATAAATAGCAACCAAGAGTACTGTAAAAATAGCATATAACTAGCATGGTAATTGGGGAGAATGAATGATAGAATATACTCTTTCAAAAGAAACCAACCAAAAATGAAGACAAGTGGGAAATGTGTAACGAAGAGGGCATGATACAAACAGAAAAACAGCAGTAAACCAAAGCTCAGTTCCTTTCTGAAAATTCACCCCCATCACCTAAGATGTTTAATACATACACGAAGACCACAGAGCTACAAACTAACAGCATACAGTTCACGCTAGCATTTCACTGAATTTAAGCAGAAATGTAAGGCATTTAGGTTAAATTCCAGAGTCTTTAGCACTAAATACTTCACTCTGGGTGAACCAAATCAGAGGTGAATATCACATGATCTAAAACTTCACTTTCAGAAATCAAGTAAACATTTTTGTTCATGTTAGAACTGTGATCCTTAGAAATTTTAACATTGCAATAGGAAATTAATGGATGATGAGGTTTAGCTGCTGCTTAAGCAACAATTAAACACCAAGTAGGTACTTTTTCCTTTTCTCTGTTGTGATACTGGGGCTCAAAATCAGCACCTGTCTATGGCTAGGAAAGCACCTGACCACTTGAGCCGCGCCCAAAAGGAGTCCTTCCCTTCCCGGAGCGTTTTCCCCCGGCCTGGCTGTGGACTGCCGTTCCCCCTACTTCTGCCGGCCCCATGACTGAGATTGCAGATGCACCAGGTGTCGAGCTCTCCCAAGAGTCTTCACATCCAATCAAACTCAAGCATAACCAATAAAGCCAACTTCATCAACCCTATTTTAACAGCGACAATGCAGAAAACATACAAGGTATGAAGGAACAGCTCAAACCACATAATGAACAAATTTATCCCTGATCCACAGAGCTGAATTAATGCTCCTGTGATAGTTAAGGGTTTCTTTTACATCAACTCATAATACATTTGGTATAAAAGTACTGAAATTCAACATGTGTGTAAATACACACAGATAGCCAAATAATTTATGAGAAATAAATTCAATTTACCAGTGGCCTATCGGATCTAAAATACCTCTAGTTGATCAGGGATGATATGATGGTATCTATGGTGGAAGCCAGCATTTCAAGTTCCCTTGCTACTGCCTGCATTAAATCACAGACCCAGACTCACAGGGCTCAGCCAGGCTGGGTCACCGTCTATTTCCTAGCACTGCATTCTTCAAAGTGCAGGGCTTCTGTTGCTTCCCACGGTAAGCCAGTGATTTCCTATCCTGCAGCCCGCTCCCACTCCAGACCGTCTACCAGGCCCAAGGAGAACGAAAGCTCCTGCTGCCTCTCCCTGCCCAGCCTCCAGAGTCCACGCCCATCAAAGCTGAGGGGCTCCGTGCCAGGCAGAGGCGCAGCAGGAGCCATGTCCACCTGCGGCCAGCAGGCCCAGGCTGCAGGGCTGCACCCCAGCCTCGTGACTGAGCACGCACTGAGCCTCATCTCCACCGTACTGCCACATGCCGACCACTGCTCGAGACCTCAGAGAAACTCGCGGATGATTCTGCGAGCATGTGAGGTGCACGGCCTACAGGGGTTACCATTCGCTCATTCATTCATTCGTGCAACAACTGTCCATCGGCTCTGGGACACCAGCCAGACATTCCGCTGGCTGCCGAGGCTCCACGGGGCACGTGTGTCCCTGTTCTTACTGTCCATCACAGCCGGCAGACACCCAGATACCCAACGATCACAAGGAAGTGTGTGATCTGGACCGTGCCATGCAGGTTTTACCAGAAAGTGCTGGCCCTGCGAGTCTGGGGAAATTTCTGTGAGACGAGGCCTGAACGGAAGTCAGCGGTCATCCTGGCAGGGGCGGGCGCCAAGCAGGCCTCCAGAGGGGACGTGTCCCAGAGCTCAGGAGGTCACAGGGACGTGTCCCAGAGCCCAGGACGCCGTGGGGACGTGTCCCAGAGCTCAGGACGCCGTGGGGGACGTGTCCCAGAGCTCAGGACACCGCGGGGACGTGTCCCAGAGCTCAGGAGGCCGCGGCCGCCTCTCTAACATGACACTGCCGAGTGCTGCGGTGGAAAAAGACCATCTGCGGCTTCACAGAGCAAGAGAAGACATTTTATTGTCCCGTTTCTCAGAGCACTGGGAATTTGCAGGCGGCTGTGAAACCGGGGAATGACACGATTCCACTCACCGCGAGAACATTTCTAACTGCACAGACATGGAGGGGGGCACGGGAGATCGCCACAGCTCAGCCCACCCGTGTGAGCAATAATGACGCCGTAAAACCCATGGCGGCTGCAAGGCAGGAAAGCACCGACAACATTAAAAGCACTGGACTCAGCGGAACTTGGGGTGGAAAATGAAGGAAATGGAGCTTTGGGATTGTGGCTAGTGGAATGAAATGAATCGTGATTGGAAATTCTGGATGGGGCCCTGGTTGGGAAGGGGTAAAGGTGACCGCGCTTTAGGAAAGGCACCACGTCCACCGCGGGTTGCGGGAGTGGAGGGATGGACGTGTGGGCTGGACCAGAAATCAGACACGGGTATGGAATTCATCGCCGACACGCAGTGTGGAGAGGGGGTGTGGGGAGCAGAAGTCATGAGGAGGCAGGCAGATGAAGGCCACGTCGACCAGGAAGGACAGGGAGGAAACAGAGTGGGGCTCAAGGTGGAAAAGGCGTGGTGGACCCCACGGCCAGCTGGGAGGTCAATGTCAAGCAGCCAAGAGTCAGGTGTCCATGTTGCTTCCAATGCAGGTAGGGTCAACCAAGCCAACACCACTGGAACAAAATTAAAATGATTCATAACAATGATGGTGAAGAGGAAAGAGCTGGAGAGGAGAAGGACATTTTCTCCGTATTTGAGGAATGAGTAAGCTTTTCTGAAGCCGGACATCTGGAGGGCAGAGACTGTAACACTGGGGAAGGTAGAACTGTTTCTCAAAAACAAGCGAAACCGTCCACCACGGCGCAGTGGGGGAGGGGCCACACCGGCACCGATCCTCATCACTTCCCTTGTTCTTGATTCAGAAGAAGATAAAAAGACGCTTACCTCCCAATCTACCCTTTATCACAGTCCCCCAAACTCACAGAATGTAAAAACCAGAATGTTGGGGATGATAGAAAAATATACTTCCCACCTAAGAACCAGAGTCGCAGAGACTCGTTTCAGAGAGTAACATCTAGAAGTTTCTGATGACAGAACAAACTGGAGACAGACGCTAGCAACCTCAGGAGAAAATGTTCAGCAGGAAACTCAAAATCAAATTCGGGAAAATTAAACAGGCCTACAGACACGTAAGAATACCAAATAGGTGGGGCGCCAGCGGCTCACACCTGTCATCCTAGCTACTCAGGAGGCTGAGATCTGAGGATTGCGGTTCAAAGCCAGCTCAGGCAGGAAAGACCATGGGACTGTTATCTCCAATTAACCAACAGAAAACCAGAAGTGGCGCTGTGGCTCAAGTGCTTGCTTTGAGCTAAAGAGCTCAGGGACAAAAAAAAAAGAATATCAAAGGTAATTTTACCATCTACAACTGTTGACAACAGGTTTTGATAAGCTGGTCTGGGACACGTGTGTGTGTCCATGCGCACACTCACTTATGAGCATGTCCTAAATAAAAGGCTTCAGTTTCGCCTTTTTAAAAAATCAATTGTGGGGCTTGAACTTAGGGCCTGAGCGCTTTTGTTCAAGGGTAGCACTCCAACACTTTGAGCCACCATAGTACCAACAGTTTTCTGTTGGTTTCTTGGAGATAGTCTCATGGACTTTCCTGCCCCAGCAGACTTGGAACAGTGATCCTCAGACCTCAGCCTCCTGAGTAGCTGGGGTTTCAGCCTGAGCCACCTGTGTTCACGCATGCATACAATGGAGCCTGCCACCCGCCTCTGTCCCTCCTCCCGTGTGAACTCTCCTTGCACTCTCCTGACCCTGCCACCCCCACCCCCTGCAAATCTCACATCAGAGAGCAGGGCATACAGCACTGGTTTCCCTGAGTCTGGCTCATTTCACTGAGCACGACCTTCAGTTACATCTGGGTTCTTGCAAGTGACATGATTTGTTCTTCTCCATACTCAATAATAAAGCAATTTCTTGTCTGTGCTCCCTACCATTTCTTTACCTGTTTTCCCGGTGTGGCGGGCACCCTGGCTGCTTCTCGGCCATCTTCTAGGACTGATGAGGAAAAGTCTTTCAGAGCCTAAATTCCTACCTGGGGCCAGGAATGCAGCGCTGTGCACGCGCCCTGAGTTAAGAATGTACCAGGTGAGAGTGGCTGGCTGGCGAGAGGATGTGGAGTGGGTCTGAAGACGCGCCTCACCCCTGCATTTACCACGAGAAGACACGCCTCACCCCTGCATTTACCACGAGAAGACACGCCTCACGCCTGCATTTACCACGAGAAGACACGCCTCACCCCTGCATTTACCACGAGAAGACACGCCTCACGCCTCACCCCTGCATTTACCATGAGAAGACACACCTCATGCCTCACCCCTGCATTTACCACAAGAAGACACACCTCACACCTCACCCCTGCATTTACCATGAGAAGATACACCTCATGCCTCACCCCTGCATTTACCACAAGAAGACACACCTCACACCTCACCCCTGCATTTACCACGAGAAGACACATCTCACGCCTCACCCTTGCATTTACCACAAGAAGACACACCTCACGCCTCACCCCTGCATTTACCACAAGAAGACACACCTCAC
>NW_012267260.1:1753055-1753542 GCF_000151885.1 Dipodomys ordii | reverse complement strand
GCCTCACCCCTGCATTTACCACAAGAAGACACACCTCATGCCTCACCCCTGCATTTACCACGAGAAGACACGCCTCAGGCTGCGGGAGCCCCCGCGCCCTGATTCTCAGGCGCCCGCACCTGCCAGCACGGGCTGCGCGCGCGAGGCAGTGATCCTGACCCTGACCATGATCCTGACCTTGACCGTGACCCTGACTTTGACCTTGACCACGAGCTTGCAAGCAAAGGGATCCACAGCACCGACCTTCAGGCAGTGGGCGGCTCCACCCTGGGCGGCCGCGCGATGCCCCAGCCATTCCCCAGCCCCAGCCATTCCCCAGCCCGGCTGGGCCTCCTGCGGGCCTGGGCGGGCAGCAGGACGGTCTCGGGCCTCGGGGTTCCCCGCCCCGGCCTCCCCGCGCTGCCCAGGGAGACGCTGAGCGCCCGCCAGCCCCATGCGGGCCTGGGCCTAGGGAAGGGCAGGGTGGGGGCGCCCGAGGTGGGAGGGA
>NW_012267260.1:1747323-1751125 GCF_000151885.1 Dipodomys ordii | reverse complement strand
CCAGCGCACACCCACGGGGGAGGGCAGGCATGTGACCCCAGCGCACACCCACGGGGGAGGGCACGTGACCCCAGCGCACACCCACGGGGGAGGGCAGGCACGTGACCCCAGCGCACACCCACGGGGGAGGACGGGCACGTGACCCCAGCGCACACCCACGGGGGAGGGCAGGCATGTGACCCCAGCGCACCCACACAAGAGGGCGGGCACGTGACCCCAGCGCACACCCACGGGGGAGGGCAGGCACGTGACCCCAGCGCACACCCACGGGGGAGGACGGGCACGTGCCCAGGGGGAAATCCAGAAGATAGTCACATGCTTCAGGAAAATACATATGCAGGGATAACTCAAGCTGGGCGTGGAAGACCTTGACAATGGAAACTATGAACCTCCAAGACAGAAACGGCAGACATGAGCAGACGGACAGATCCCCAGACAGACAGATCCTCCAGATGGACAGAACCCCTCCCAGACGAACACATCTCCCAGATGGACACATCCCCAGATGCACAGATCCCCAGATAGACATATTCCCAGACAGACATATCCCCCAGACAAACACATTCCCCAGACAGACATACCCCCGCGGACATATCCCCCAGTCAGACACATCCCCAGACAGACACTTCCCCAGAGGGACACATCCCCAGACAGACACTTCCCCAGAGGGACACATCCCCAGACAGACACTTCCCCAGAGGGACACATCCCCAGACGGACACTTCCCCAGAGGGACACATCCCCAGACGGACACATCCCCCAGACGGACACATCCCCAGACGGACACATCCCCAGACAGACACATCCCCCAGTCCCGGACGGGCAGAGTCACAGTGTGGATGCTCGCTTGCCCTCCTCATGGAAAAACAAACCAGCCCTACATGCAAGCAGCAGCAAGTGCCTTGGTCACCACACCTCCTAGACAGGGAGGAGCCCTCTAAGATGAGACAGAGAACGTGGGAAAACACCAGAAGAGTGGCATGCATCACACACTACACGCGAAACACCGACGGAGACCATCTTTTATCCTCTCAGCATCTGGGTATTTTAGAATCTCTATCTTTATTGTCTTTGCATAGTTCAGTTCAGCGTATCAGTTCATGGGTATCATGGGTACACCGGTGCCTGTCAGTGCTGCCCCTTTGGCCTTCCGTCCTTCGGTCCTTCAGTCCTTCCCCCCATCTCTCCCAACCCACTGGAGACAATGCTTCACACGTGTTACCTCTGGCCTATCTGAATGGATGGGAAGCATGCAAGTTTTTGGCATTCTGTCAGTAAAATCAGAGTTCTGTGAACAATAGCATTGTTCTGATAAAGACCAGGCTTTGGAAGACAAGAAACAAATTCTATTCTCCTACAAAAGCGTCCCACGCTGAGCGAGGCCGCAGGGCCAGCAGATACACAAACTCAGAACCACACACCGGCCTCGCTTCCAGGCCAGCTCAGAATTGTCACAGCGGTGAACTTTGCCTCTGATCTTGGAAGACCACAAGACACGTACCTTGCCATTGTACGCAAGAGTAACTCTTCATGGAATCAACTGAAACCTCAAACTCTAGTTGGACTTTTTTTCCAATCCTTCAATCCATTGATCTATCCTTGTGAGTTACGGTAAATGTGACTCAACTGCACTAAATTTTATCTTTGGATGATATGTTCTTTAGCTCTACATCTAGTAGTTTGGTTGTGTTTGTTTTTTCAGGGGTTGAATTCAGGACCTTGATTTGCTGGGCAGGAACACTACCACTTGAACCACACTTCTAGCTCCTTTTGCTTTAGTCTGTCTTTGAACAAGGCCTCATATTTGTGTGCAGGCTGCCCTGGACGTGAAGAGCAGACAACGCAGATTCTATTTACGTTTCTAGCACAGCTGGGGTGACAGATGTGCACCATCACACCCAGCTTCTTATTCGGTGATTGGGTCAGGGGTCTCCAGAGCTTGTTGTCTGGGCTGATCTCAAACCAGAGTCTCCCACAACCTGATTTCTGCCCACTGAACAGCTACAACTTTAGGTGTGAACCGCCACAACAGGCTCCAGTTGCGTTGAATAGAAAAGCAAGTCATATCGATCAAGAGAGCATTCATAACTGGCATTGTTCAGTATCTTAAGTTCTGAAAGCCTCAAATTGCCAGTACACTCAAATATGAAAGTCCTGTTTGATATTTGTGTTGGTTTTGTATCCATGCATTTGAAGGTCATGAATGGAGGTGCTGTAATCCATCACTGGGTCATAGGAGAATGATGGAGGAAGAAAACGGGGTCTCCGAGACCCCGTCCTCCCTTCCTCTCCTCCCACCTCTCCCCATCCATGCTGCACAAACACATTTTTACCTGTTAGTCCATTCTCCCTGGAGGAAAATGTCCCTGTCACCAAGTCATAGCTGTTCATGGAGATTCCCAAGAACGCTTAACACAATCTTAAAGTAAGGTAGAATTCGTCAGGTTTTTTCCCCCTTTTTTGAAGTCTTTGAAAATGGTTTCAGCCTTGCAAATTCCTTCTCAAAAATAGAATCCTTACACTGTTGTTTCTCAACTAACTAGAGCTAAGACTTCCTGCAGAGCTCCTCAGATAAGCTGGTTTCCTCGGTGACTTTGTTAAGTTCTAGGCCATTAGGCATTGTTGAAAGCCTTCTACAACCACATCCCTGGGGGAGAGACACAGCCCGCTGCTCCAGGAGCCTCATTCCCGACAAAGGCAAGCCGGAATTTGAGAGACCTCAGAGCGGGAGAGGAGCTTACAGTCTTACCACTTAGCAGTCAGTATCTTACCTTTTATTGAGCATCAGTAGTTCAAAGGAAAACAATGTAAATTGTTTTATCAGGATTTATTCACATTTTATCTTCCTAATCTTCTCAGGGCTGGGAGAGTCTCTGTCTGAGAGTGCTGCCCAGGCCTTGGACTAAATCCCCAGCACTGACAGGAGCAACAACAACAGCACAAGCCAGCGAGTGTTCGGGCCCTGCCCCAGCCTGCTCTCGGCTGCTTCCAGCGGAGTTCATATTTCAACACAAAACAAAACTGACTACAAGTATGATTTACAAAGATTTCACCTCAGTCCGTCCTGCGCGCACACAACCTGTGAGGGTTTGGGCTCTAAAATTGGGTTTTAAATAGTTTCAGGGTGTTGATAGAATTTGTTTAAGTTTGATAGCCCAAGTTTTAGGTCTCGCAGACACAATTCATTTATATATCCTGAACCATCATTTGTCAGTTATCCTTTTTCAAGCATCCAAATTTGGTGGAAACAAGAACAATCGCCCAGGTATTAACCAGCTGCCGACGGGTGCGCAGAGCGCTCACCTGACAGTTCACCCTTCCAGTCTTCTCAGCAGCCGGGCCAGGCAGGGGCCTCCAGTCACGGTACTTTCCTAAGTGAGGAAGCAGAGCTGCAGAGAGGTACATAATTTAATCCAAGTAATTTAGCTAGCACTTTATTTCTGTGTCTTCAAGACTGAACAGAGTTGCTGGCTACTACTGACGTCTACCGCCCTACTGAGGCCAAGGAAGTGCCACCAAACGTGAAATTCATCCTTTAGTGGATGGATTACGTTACCATACATGACGCGAATGGCACAAGAGATGTGTATTCGCTTGTCCCCTGTGAAATGCTTGGTCACAGGGGTCAGAATTTTATTTGATATATAAATGAATTAGTCATCATAAACCGGTCCTAGTGACTGCCCGGCCAGCTAGCTTGCTTTCCTTCCGGTGGCTGCCCGGCCGGCTAGCTTGCTTTCCCTCCGGTGGCTGCCCGGCCGGCTAGCTTGCTTTCCCTCCGGTGGCTGCCCGGCCGGCTAGC
>NW_012267260.1:1710726-1747273 GCF_000151885.1 Dipodomys ordii | reverse complement strand
CCGGCTAGCTTGCTTTCCCTCCGGTGGCTGCCCGGCCGGCTAGCTTGCTTTCCTTCCGGTGGCTGCCCGGCCGGCTAGCTTGCTTTCCCTCCGGTCCACAGACATCGCTGCCCCAGGCTGCCTCATGCCACACCATCCCTGTTGTTCTGGCTCTTCTCTGGCTACCACTGGTCCTGACTGTTCATAACTCCCTAGACATATGATTTGTAACAACACCACCAAGAAGAATGGCTGGATTGTTGCATTAAAGCCAGCCGGGATGAGTTAGGCTGACCACCATATCATACTTCTGCCTCCTGCCAACCATTTTTTTTCTTGCAGTGTGTGAGATGTTTGTTCTGAGGATGGAGTTCTCGCTTTAACACATGGTTAAAACTGCAAGACAGCCAACAACAAGCCCTTGCCTCCCCGCTCTCTTCCAGATGGAACACATTGTCTCCCTTCCCGCGTCGGCATGCCCCATGCCCGCTGATAACGCGAGCTGTGTCTGGGCGTGGTGAGCACCCCTGGGGTTCGGGTGGGGATGATGGGGAAGAACTGATCCTGTTGGCTCTAACCATCCCTGGGTCCAGCAGCCCCGGAGTTTCCGTGCCGTTCCTGGGGCTGAAGCAGGAAGATATTTTCAGCGAAGCATACACAAGTTTTGCAAGGGAATACAGGCAGCAGACACAGGAGTTGACACGCTGACCATCATGTGGTATAAATCTACAATTTGTATTAACTTTATGCTTTATCTCTTTTTCATTTTGCAATGAAATCCTAAGACACAAATCCACTACTGAAACCAGCCTCCTGGGAAGCGTGTGCCCAGAGACATCAGCATTGTGGAAGTGTGGACGAGGAGACATACGTATGAATGTGTGTGTATAGACGCAGGCCGGTCCACACAGCATGTGTGCGTGGAGACCCACGCCGGTCCACAGAGCAGGAGTCATCATCAGCGTAAGTGGCTGCAGGAAATCCTGATCATGCCCTGTCCACATTCCAGATCTGTGTCCTGTTGTCCTGTGGACCGGCATGCGTTGCTGTCCTTAGAATCAGAGCAAAGATCTGAAAGTGTTATTTTCCATGTGTGTTCGCACACACTCACACATACATGGGCGTCCACGCTGCTCGGTCCACTCACGGGTGGCAGCGCTGTCCGGTGGCTGTGGGCCTGCAGGGGTTGACAACCTGCGGGAGAGGCTGGGTGGCGGCACTCGGGTGCCCGGGCTCCTGCAGGATGGGTTTGTCTTTCATCCATCCCCCAGGTGAGTCTCTGACTCCTGGGCGCTACGCTGGCACCATAGCGGGCAGAGCGCACTCATGAGGACTGTGATCCACTTATTTTTACTGTAGTCTACTGGTCAGCAGGGAGTTGCAGACAGAGACTCCAGACTCAGGCCGATTGTGCAGGAGGTTCTGGTCTGGCTATGAAAAAAAATGTTATGAGACGTTTCTATTTGTATTTTAAAACAATCTGGTTTAGAGAATAAGAATCACACATAGCTCTTTTCTTGTGGTGGCTTCAGAATCAGCACAAATTCTCTGCCTCGGCTTCCCAGAACCTCTCCCTGAGCTGAGCTGGCTGTTACCAGTGGTTACTGGGTCTTCTCCACCCAGTGGCACCCACAGTGGTGGGGCCAGGTGCCTTGTGGGACTGGGCAGGGACCCACGTGGCTGTGTGTGGCCCATTTCATCCGCCCCCCCACAGCCCCTGGACAGCCACATACCACAGCCATGCCATGCCCTGTGGAAGTAAGGCCTAAGTGCTCTGGTGAACAGGCTGACGTCCTGGCCACGGAACCCCTGGCTTTGAAACACTGGTGTCACTCAAAATATGTCTATGAAATCGGATGCAAAAGTTTGGAGATATTTGAATCCCCCTCAAGTCCATTTCTGCACGCATCTCAGTTGCATACGTACTTAGGGGGAAAAAAGCACATGTTTTCCTCCCTAATCTGTTATCAGCAATTAGTTCATGAAGTTTCTCCCTCTAGAAGCTCAATACTGCATGACGTTCTCACTTGCCAGGCTGAGCAGTTATATGTAAAACAGCTGTGACAATTCTATTTACTACAGGCATTGAAAACCAATGAAGAATACTAAAATACACACAAACCTATAATTAAAGCCAGTTGTGACTTATCAACATGAAAAAACATTTAAATTAAATATTACCATCTAAATGAAAAAATATATTAAAATAACATGCTGAATTTTTAAATAATGTAAATGTTATGTGCAAAACACAATGATCGTTATGATCAGCAACCAAATGTGGGTATCATTTGCTTCTCCTCGTTTTGTTTGGATTTTATTTCAAGGTTGAGTTGGAGCATTCAGATGTTATGAATAATGTAAGACCCCCCTTGAAACTTTACACAGGGAAGTGAAAATATCATGAATTTTGCCTTCCATTACCAATACCATGTCAACAAACAATAATATTTTTATTAAAGAAAACTAAAAGAATCTTGAAATCATGTACAGTTTTGTAAAATTCAAGATATGGCATCTGTGTACAACAGCACCATCGTTGTATTTTTAAAAAACTGTCCACATATGAATTACCACCATTTTCTGCCTATGAAGACATAGCTTGGGTTGCAACAAGACAGACCTTTGTAGAAATTAATCCCAGATTTTCGAAGCTGTGATCGGAAAGGATGCAGAAGTTAATAAATGGGAATTGAAATGCATTAAGAGGTTGTAAAAGGAAGAATGTGTAAGAGTTCAGAACTCACAGGCCAAACGCAAATCCTCGCACTTATACCATTACCTGTGTGAAATAGCAGAAAGGAAATACTTATGGCCATGGTAAAATAAAATCACTGTTAAAAAACCCAAACAACTCAGGACTTAAGATACTAATTCCAAGAAGGGTGCTGGGTAGGATGTGCACACATCCATCATTGACGAGCACACATTTGCGAAAATGAATCATATTAAACTGTTTGGGGGAGAAGACTTGTTACAGCCGACCAAGACAAGAAAACAGAAGTGAGTATCTGGGAGTTTCATCTTATGCAGACAAAACCCACAAAGAAAACATCCTAAACATCCTAAATAGAAGGAAATGTTTGGGGAAATTCACTGTCCTGGATTAATGGCAACGAAGACTTGGTTGGCGCGGTCTTAGGGTTGGCGCCCCGTGTTGAAGAGAAGGGTTGTACCGGAGGGGTGATCTCTGAGCTGTGCAGCCGCTGTATAGAGCCGCCAGAGGTCACTGGTTCTCCTCACTGGCCGGAGTCAGATATTGGGGCAAAACACAACTCCTGCTTTGTAAGATGGATCAGCTCTCTGTAGCCACAAGACGTGCAGGTTGCCCTGTTCAGACAGAATCCACCTGTAACTAACACTTCAGGTCCGGTGCTGACCTTGACCCCAAGCCATAATGGTTTTTTATCAGCTCATGTGGAAAGTGCACAGATACCCAAGCGCTGTGTTCCTGCCTCCATCATGGGCGCTTAATCATTTGACCCTCAGTGCCCACCGAAGGCCTCCCTCCACAAACCAGGAGCTAGAGTCCTGCCCGGACTCCTGTGGCTCTGGCTGAAGGCCTCAGGGAGGACTGATGATTAGAAGTACTTACTTTTTGTATTAAGCAAAGACTCCTGTGGGCCAGCATCCCCAGTCACCACGGACCGCCACCGTTAACTGGAGGAGAGCTTCAAGTCTGTGCCCCGGCGCTGAAATCAGCTGGCCCGCTGCAGCCTCAAGGCCGAAACCCCACAGCTGAGTGACAGCCCCGCACTCAAACCTGAGTCCCAGGCAGACAGAAACATGCGCACCGAGCACGCAATTTATAATCACACCTGAAGTCACCATCGTTCGCAATGGGTCTCCGACATTTCGTACCTTCCTCCTTCTCTTGGCTAACGGGAGAAAGAGTGATCATTTCAACACCTTTCGTGTTTATTCAACACCCAAGCATACTGTTTGTGACAACTGAACTGGTCTCACCAACCTTGGAGTCATAACCAAAAGGGTAGAAGATTTCTCTGTCTCCTGGGTTTTGGGGTCACCACGGACGTGTTTTTGTAGGAAAACGACGGTAGATTCCCTGGATACCACCATTAATGTTGTTACGTTCAGAGTCTCACCGCTCCAAAAGTCATGAAGACGCCAACTTTGCTTGTCTTTGAAAAAAGCAAAAGAAAGGGAAAGTTACATAGCGTGTGTATACTTCCACTAGGCATCTCTGAAAAATCAGTATTGCTTTTTTCTACAGCTTGCGATTTCTCCAACAGGAAACATTAGTGTTTTTGACTAGGGGCAGACATGTGTGCTTCTCCCATGCTGGGAAGTAAGGTTTTCTCAGTGAAAATGTTCAGTTACAAAATGGAACTTGGTTTTATTCCATGAGTACACACACAAAACTTACATTGACTCTGTATCTATTCCCACAGAGAGGAGGCTGCTCAGCGTACATGGAGTTTGGTGGAGAGAAAGGTCATTCATAAAGTTGTCTCATCCAAAATTTCCCTTCCCTCTTCTTTTCTTTAAAAGGAGAGCATTTAGAGAAAAGTAAAGAGCAGCAAGGGAAACGGCTCCAATCCCAACACCAGTGCATGTTTTATCTACAGGGCTCTCGCCAAGTTTCCTACCGACAAAGAAGCCCAGAAATATGAGCTTTTAAGTCAATTCATCAGAAAACAAATACTACATATAAATCAGTTTGAGGAAAAGAAAATCAGGCACATTCTTTAGCTTCCATAATTATTTTGAAACAAAACAAGTCCCTGCGACCTCAGCCAAAATATTTGGCAGATTCACAAAATGAGCTACGTTCTAGTACTACAGGGCTTCAAGTTCGGCTCATATGTTCTAGCTCAGTTGAGTGAAGTGAAAGGGAGGAGGATGGGAAATCTGAAGTAATTGTATGCATGTATGGAAATTGATTGAACCCATTCAAACTGCACAAATAAAAACAACCAAGGGAGAAGTGGGAGGGGAGATAAAGAGCGATAGAAAGGGTGTATCTGAGGAAAGCATAGTGTATCTTCAGTACTACTGAAAAGCAAAAAAAAAATCAGATTTGACTATAACAATTCAGTGTTAAGACCCTGCATATGATTTGCAGATGCTTTAGAGGAAGACAAAAGAAAAACTTAAATGTTTGTGCTCTTATACTAGGCAGAGACACATTTTACAATATGTTGAACACACAATGAAAGTTACCAGAAATAGCAATATATAAACTTGCCGTTTTTAGGGGCTGGGTTTTTGGGTTTTTTTTTTAGGTTTTAAAATTAGTCATAAAAGAGACGTTTTTCTTGAAACGATTCCAATTGGCAGAAGACAGTTGTCATTAGAACAAAGCTAGCTGTGAAGAGGCTGGGAGTAGCATTAATACTTTATAAAATCATTTACATTCATGTCATGGGCATATTATATCCTGCTACAAAGAATATTCTAAGGATCTTCACGTGTGCCAGCGAACCGCAATCACTTGTAGAGGGAATGTTTCTAAAACTGACAGAGCTCATGTGCCTGAGAGCTAAAGAGGGGAACGTGTCCAGGAATAGTTTACAACACTTACTTTGATGATATTTAAACTTACTCTGGGCGCTGAGCACAGAGAGGTGCTGTGCAGAGCCTCTCCTGAGGAGCCTTTGGTTCAGCTTGTGGAAACTCAGTGGGAAAACGCCATCAGTGGGTGAGATTGCAGGACTGTCTCAGAGCACGCTCCCCAGGGAAGTCTGCATCCCACGGCTAGAGGGAGACAAGACAGAAGTGACTTGCTCTCTTCATCCTCCCTGGACAACTAAGTTCCAGAAAAACGATCGTCAGGCTCCACGAAAACCCCTCTGCCCTGCCTCGTTTCTCCTTTTACCTCCCACAGATAGGAGTTCCGAGAACAGCATGGTACTTCTTGTTTAATTGGGGTGGGGGGGATGTATTCAAGATCTCTTGTGTTGCTTATTCATTTTAGGATTGATTTTTGTGTGTCTGTACCAATCCAAGGGTTTGATCTCAGGGCCTGGGACTGTCCCCGAGCTTTCTTGCTCAAAGTTAGTTCTCTACCACTGGGCCCCAGCTCCAGGTTTGGCTTTTTAGGAGTTAACTGAAGATAAAAGTATCTTGGACTTTCCTTGCCCAGCTGTCTTTGGACTATAATCCTCAGATCTCAGCCTCCCAAGTAGTGAAGATTACAGGTGTGAGCCACCAGTACCCAGCCCGAACCATTCTTTTATCCCTGGAATGAAACCAAACTGATTATGGTATATGATCTATTTAGGATGCTGTTGAATTCAATTTGCAGTTGTTTTATGGGGAATTTTTGTGTCTGTGTTCATCAAGCAAATTAGTGTATCATTTTCTTTCCACATTATTCCCTTATCTATTTTTTGGTGTCAAGGTAATATTTGCTTCATAGACTAAGTTTGGTAGTATAGCTTGGCTTTCAATTTTATGGAATTCTTTGAGAAGCATTGATGTTTGTTCTTTTCAAAAGGTCGGAAAGAAGTGGGCTGTGAACACATCCAGGCCAGGGCCTTTGTTAGAAGATTACTGGAGTGTCAATCTCATTGATTATTAAAGATTTGTATATTATTTGTGTCCAGTTGGTTTAATTTTAATAGGCCACGTGTGTATAAAACTTGCTCTGTTTCGTCTATGTTTTGATACTCCTTTTATCATTTCTTATATTAGGAATTTTGATATTCTCCCTCTATTGTTTAGTTTTATTAACATTTGTCAATCTTATTTATCTTCCAAAACTCCCCTAATGATCACATTGATATTTTTGTATCATCCATTAGTCTCCACTTCATATTTTATGTCTATAACATTGTTATCTCCAGCTGCTAACTTGATTTTTGGTTTCCTCTTGCTTTCTAATAGCTTGAAAGTTTGAGATTATTGTCATTAGTTTGAGATCGCTATGATTTTTTTCTGTTGGTTGTGGGCCTTGAACTCATGGCCTGGATGCTGTACCTGAGCTTCTTTGTACTGAGGGCTGGAGCTCTACCACTTGAGCCACAGCACCATTCCAGCTGTGAGTGGTTAATTGGAGATAAGAGTTTCATGGGGACTTGTCTGCCCGGTCTGGCTTCAAGCCACAATCCTCATATCTCAGCCTCTGAGTAGCTAATATTACAGGCATGAGCCAATAGCACCTAGCTTCTCTATGATTTTTTTTAAATGTGGGTGCTTATAGCTACAAATATTTTTCTTAGCATTCTTTGGCTGTGTGCCAAATGTTCTGATAAATTGTGTTTACATTTTCACTTTCATACAGAATTTTTTCTTTCTGTCTTTATTTCTGTGATTACCAATAAGCACTCAAAAGTACACAGTTCTGTCTCTGTTTGCTTTAATGTGTCCTGTAGTTTCTCTTGCTGGTGATTTCTAGTTCTATCCATTGAAATAAGATAAAATACACAAGGCAATTTCTATTTCCTGTGTTTTTCTTGGCTTTCTGGTTGCATTTGTTGTTTCTTTTTGGAATCTTCTATAATGATGGCTGAGAAGGTCATGTTTCGTTTGTTGTTGGTTTGGGGGTATGTTTTTTAAATTTATTTTTAGGGAGTGTTTATCATGGAAAGTTTCCATTTCTCCTTCTATTATGATGAATAGCTTTGCTGGATATAGCAATCTAAGTTGAGAGTTGTTTTCTTTCTGAGCTTGACATGCATTGTTGTGTGTCCTCCTTGTGTTCACAGTTCTCCTGAGAGCTATGCTGGTATTTGGTAGGTGTGTCTTTGTATTTCACCTGACACTTAGAGCTTGGCCCTCAGCATTCTTTCCTTGTTCTACCCTGCATGTTCAACTATAATATGATATGGAGTGAAACTCCTTGGTTTCGGTCTGATTGGTGTTCTAAAACCCTCCTGTATCTGATACTTGTCTATTTCCCAGGACTTGGTAACCTTTCTCCGTAGTTGTTTATTCAGCAGGTTGTTATGCTTTAAAATCGCACCTCATCTTCTGTGCCCATGACTTACAGGTTTGGTCCTCTCACAACTTCCCAAAGGTCTTTTTCATTCCTTTCATTATTTCATGTTTTTACTTTATCATTGCCAACATGTTCTTATTGACCGCCCTGTCTTCAAGCCCTGACACTCTGTCTTGGACTTGATCCTGTCCATGAGTCTCTGGGATCTTGGTTTGCCTCACTGAGCTTTTCACTTCCAGATTTATATCTCTTGGCATCCATTCCATAGATTATTCATGTCCTTCTAAGGTTCATTGATGATTCTTAGAAACACCCCCAGAATTCCTGACGATTGCCCCCCTCACGATCGCTCACATCCATCACTGTGCGATTATCTGCTTTGGGTGTGAACAGGCTGCACGGTTTTCTCCTCTCCTGTGATTTTTGCATTGGAGAGGAGGTGATTGCTCGGAACTCTTCATCACAGTCATGCGGGTTCCCTCTTCTCTCCCCACAGCATCCTATCTATTCCTGGTATTTGCCCTCTGTGTTCATTTGTGGGTCTGGATCTTGTAGCAGCGAGGTCTTTGCGCATGGGTGTGGTGTGGCCCTACCTTGGCCCGCCACGAAGCAGGCACCATTGATCTGCTCCTGACTCCGTCCTGGGCCTCAGCTCAGCCCAAATGCAACTCCACTTTCTTATTTTGTTTTTTAGTCTGGGGTCATCTTAAGGCTTTGCCTTCTACACAGTGGACAACAGGTATCCAGAATACTAACAGCAGAAGACTGGGCACGTCCTCTGGGTAAGAACTGATCCTGATATTCTCTTGGTTTAAAATCACGGGGCAAAGATAAGTATGAGGACCCCAAATGAATGTAGGATATTTTAGAGAAAAGCAGCATGGTGCTTGCAGATACTTTCTCAGGCCTTTCCTCGATTTGGAACAGCTCTTGTCTGGCTTGTTTCCCTTCAGAAATTCATTCTTGGTGAAATTTTCCTAAAAGACTTATAGAACATGATACTGAAAATCCTCAACACCACAGCTTGGGAGCTGTTCCATGGTAGATTATAAAAATGGCCCACAGTCTTCTCCTCTGTGTCTGCAGTGTAACAATACAGATCTTCCCTTTAAGAGGACCTCGGGCCGGTTTCTCCACCCTCGATATCTGGGTTTTCTACATGGTTGGCTTTGGCTCCAGTGACACACAGAAAACAGAAAACAGATGCTCAAAACCATGGCTCCTGGGACTCTCGCTCTCCCACTCCTGGATCCCAAGACATCATGCAAATAAGCACAACCTAGCCTGCTGGAAGACAGAAAAAGAGAAGCCAGACGCTTTGGCCAGCCCCTGGCCACCCACGTGTGAGATGCTCAGCACGCAGCCACCACCTCCACGGCAGCTAGGCAGAGAAGCATGAACGCACTGCGGAGACCGGCTGGCCCAGACAGCACTTCCAAACACAAAAACACGCGCTAAATCCATGCTCATCGTAGCCAGTCTGCTGCAAGGCAAAAAAACACTGGCGGAGCGATCTGGGCGACACCCACTCCGGAGTGAGAATCGCTCTCCATGTGTGCTCACCAAGTGTGAGAACTTGTAAATTTTGAGTTAGCATACATTAATGGCACCAGGGGACTTCTCTGTGATGCTTCCACACATGTACAGAGAGTAACTTGAACAATCTTACCGGTTCCTGTACAATTCCATTCCTGCTTTCTCCAGCAGGTGGAGAGGAATTTGTTATGCTGCTCATCTGTGTACGTGTGTGCATTTTGATCCTCTCCCCAACCTAGCTGTTCCGAGTACCAGATTTAGAGCGCAGTGCTTTCGTGTTGTACTTGCTAGTCAGGCTCTCTACCTCTTAAGCTGCATGCCAAAACTTTTGGGGGTTTTTACTTTTGTTCTGTTTCAAACAAAGCCTGTGTTTTTGCAAGAGCCATCTCCAGCCACAACCCCTTGCCTGTGCCCCTTCCCATAGCTGGAATCGTGATCCTCCTCACGCTGGCTCTCACTGTTAGTGGTTGGGATCATAGGCAGGAGCGTGTCCCTGTCAAGAACCATTTATGAACAGAGAACTTCCCAGTAGCCTTAAGGATGCAATTCTTAAATAGAAAAAAAAATCAAATCTAAGCTCATATATGAGGGGAAAAAAGCAGGAGACTATGAATTTTTAATTGATTATCATTTCAACCAACTGGGAGAAAACTGGTAAAGAAACAAAGTAAAATCTCAGGAGCACTTGTGAAATCTCCACAGAGAGGCAAGCGTTGATTTTTCACTTGGTAAGAAGAGTATAAAATAGAAATTTTACAGACAAAAGAACTCTTAGGAACTAAAATCATATTTAATTAATGGAGAAAACATAAGAAAATACAATTGAGAAAATCTGTAACTAGTCAGCAAGAAAGTAGAAGTGAAAAGTACAAGATCATTTGAGAATCCATTTCAGGGCATGAACATAAAATAAACATTTCAGAGAAAAGAAAACAGAAGAAATGATCAGAAAAGTAATTCAGATTTTTTTAACAAGCTGAGAATGTGCATTTCCCTGTTACTGTACAATGGCTAAAAAACAGAGAACACATGATTTTCAGGCCTCACAAATCAAGAAAGAGAAACCCTAAATGTTTAGAGTGTAGAGCAGAGAAAAGAGAGATGACAAGGAAGATGTATAGAGAAATAATATTACTGGATAGCTAAACAACTGGCTATTTATTTTTCCAATCTTCATAGCTAAAATTATTTGCTTAATGGAAATGTAGAAGCATAATGGAACACCCAAAACCTCTGAAAAGTTAAACACTTCTACAAATTGTGCCGGGAAACAGTTCTCTAAGCTCAGACGCCCAGACACAGAGCCCTCACAGGTACGAGGGGTTAATGAGATTCTCAGGCCTGCAGAGTTTTCCAGACTCTACTGTCCAGACAACTATCCTCAGGAAGTTCAGAGAGGTGGTGTTTCCTCCAAAGAGAAGATAAAAGGAATAGGGGTTCCAGGAAGCACTCGATCATCAGGGAATGCTGAGGACTGTCAGTAGGCCTCAAAGCGAGCAGCAAGACTGGGGTGGGAGGAGGAGACCCCTGAGGACACCGCAGAGGGTTGGGGCTGTGTGGAAGGAAGCAGTCGCCCGCCCGCCCGCAGGCTCTGTCACACGCGTGGTGTGCACGCGGTCCCTGGAAAACACACTGGTAATGCATGTGTGCTATGCATAATTCAAACTCAATTTCCTCTAAAACTGTATCCCGAAAATATATTTTTTTTGTCTTTAACAGAGAACTATGTGTGCAGAAACAGAGTCAACACAGCACCTGATGGGGAGAACATTTTATGTGACTCTAGTGAGCCTCTTCCGTGGCTCCCTCTGCCCAAACTACAGCTGGAGCGCTCTGCCGGGGACTGCCAGACTGCCGTGGGCTGCCGTGGGAGACACTGACCGCCTGCCTGGCCAAGCCCAGCAGCCTGTGAACCCGACCCGCTGCCCGAGGCCCGGGAACGCACCGCAGAGCCCTGCCGACCGCTCTCAGAGCATGTAGCGGGGGTTAGTTTTAAAATTTGGAAGTGAAGCAGATCCTCTTCAGGATCAGCTACCCTCCCAGGAGGAGAAGGCCTAGACGCTGCTACAATTGAACCAGATAGGAAAGGGCCATTTTATGTTTTGTAGTAGAAAGAGCATACGAGTGTCAATTCAAAAACAGTCAGAAAGATCTGCCATTTTTCTACTGTTTTCTTCTTTCTTTTTTCCTCTTCTGCTTCTTCTTTTGTGCCATCCCGGGGGTGGGACTCAGGGCCTGGGCATTGCCCCTGAGCTTTTTTGGCTCATGGCTAGCATTCTACCACTGGAGACACAGATCTACTCACAGGATTTTGGGTGGTTCATTGGAGATGAGTCTCATAGACTTTTCTACCCAAGCTGGCTTTGAACCACGATCCTTAGATCTCAGCTTCCTGAGTGGCTAGGATTACAAGTGTGAGCCACCAGCACCTGGCTGCTATATCGATTTTTATAATTAAAGAAAATGACAATGGACTGGGAAGGTGGCTCAGTGGTAGAGTGCTTGCCTTGCATGCATGAGGCCCTGGGTTCGATTCCTCAGTACCACATAAGCAAAAAGAAAAAACGCCAGAAGTGGAGCTGTGGCTCAAGTGGTAGAACACTAGCTTTGAGCTGAAGAGCTGAGGAACAGCGCCCAAGCCCCAAGAGTTCAGGCCCCATGACCGGACCACCCCCCAACAAAAAAAGAAAAGAAAATGACAAATATCATGGTTATTTATTATATATTAATTCTAGCATGATTGTGACATTCAATTGAATTCAACATGTTTAAATGTTTTACTATATGTTCAAGTTATTATTAATGTAAAAATACATTTTATTTAAAATAATATGCAATTTGTTATGGATAGTGACTCTTGTCTATAAAATATCTAAAGGAGAGAAAGCCTAGCAGCTTGAGTCAACTTATGGAATGAAGCCAATCTTTTGGTTTCAGACTTACATGATAAAACTCTTGTTACTTCTGGGTTTCTGAGACATTCACTTCTAAGGAGCACCGTTCAGAGATAAGTACATATACTCCTCTCTCTTTCTCTCTCTCTCTCTCTCTCTCATATACACATATACACATGCCATATCCTAATGGATCATAAACCTCAAAGACTGGATAAAAATTTATAGTGCTGAAACCATATTCATACTTTTCTTGAACTCTATTAGAACTCAGGGGTAGAGAATTTCAGGCCATAGTTCACTGCCTAGTGAATTTTATTGACCAGCTGGGGAGGACAGATATATAGAAGATGGATAGGTAGGTACGTAGGTAGATACATACATACATGCATGCATGCATGTATACACACATAGATAAATGATAGATGAATAGAGAGATGGAAACATACATACCTAGATGATAGATGACAGATAGATGGTAGATGATAAACAAATGACAACATAATGAAGCAATGAGAAAGCCACAGAAGTGACATGTACAATCTTGACGTCTCGTAGAGAAGTATCTGGAGTCCTGCTTGAATTCCATTTCCACGAGGACTCACCTGGGCCCAGTGACACCTTTTGCATACATAACACTGTGGTTACCTCCCGGAAGGCTGAGACCGTGACTCAGTCCAGCACTGAAGGCTGTGAGTGGGACTCAGAGCCCAGCACTGTGGCACGGGGCAGGTCACTCATTAGAAAGTGACTCACTGGCCTACCCTGGCCTCAGGCAGTGTGAGTTGAGGTCACGCCTCACCCTCAAAAGGACAGAAAAATAACAGACTTGGTGTGTTCTCACTAATACAAGTAAATACGAGAGTACTGAGCTCCAGTGTGGGCAGGCGTGGCACAGAGCGGCTGGCGTCAGGAGGAGGCATGGACGGACGCGTCTGGGATATGTAGCGCTTGCCCACTGAGGAGATACAGACTGAGTTAGCCTGGGCAGAGGGGATGCGTTTGAATAGACAGAACTTTTCTGTATTTGAATACATAGTATGCAGGAGTGAAATGAGAAGCATGCTCACTAAAGCAGTGGAAACACAGACACACAGACACACAGTACAGTGTGAATGCTAGCAACGCAGCAAACAAGGCCAGAGCCCTAGAGGAACTGTACGCAAACAACCCAGCCACAGGAATAGGAAGTTGGCGAGTCCGGCCTTGCGTTCGCAGGCACCAGGCCACTCCCCATTTCTTAGCATTGTGTAATGACATGAACAAACTGTCTCTCACAACCCCAGGCGATGCTGAGCGGATGGCCTGAAGACATCATGAAGTCTGACCACAGACACCGCTATTAGGAAAGCCCAAATGATTGACTAGGCAAGGCACTGTGAAGAGGAACGCACTGAACTACAAGACACTAAAATTATATCGTGGCCCAAACATACCTCAGGTTTATAACCAGCCTCCTGAACTAGTTTGAAGATATCAAACATTCCACTGATATTCACAGCGCCTCCCTCAAATCAGCTGTGGCTGCATGCATTGTATTGCACCTGACCCCTTAAGTCTGAATGAAGATACGTGTTTCCTTTTTTTGGCTTATACTTCATCCTCACTCTCTTTCAGCAGAAGGAAAAGTAGTTTTGGAAAAGGTAACAGCAAAGCGTCACTACCCAAGCTAGAGAGCAACGCCGACCAGGGTGCTGATGTCTTTCGTACCAAATCTCAGTCAGCCGTTGGGACCCACGGGGTCCTTAGCCAGATGAAAGACGCTAGTAAAAGTGATCGATGTAGATCTTTCCTTCAGTTGTGTGTGTGTGTGTGCACACACACGTGCACGTGTGTCTGCTCGCAGGAGTATTTGTCATGGCAGAATGGAGTGCTCTTAAAGCATCTGTTTGGCTACAACCTTCAGCAAGAGTAAGAGGGGGATGGACAGCGAGGGGAGAGGAGGGCAGCAAGGGTCAGAAACCGTCTCCCTGTCAGCTTTGGCTCCTTGACTTCAGCGTGGACTCCGGGAGACCAGCACCGTGACCTCGAACACAGCAGGAAGGAACTGCAGGCGTGGCTGCTGACATCTTCATCCGTTTAACCAGAAGGGATCAATAGCTTTTCTAAATCCCCAGTGCCTCCTGTCCCCCCGCAGCCCTGCGTGGAATGCCGATGGGATGAATGCGATGCGTCAGTCGCTTTTCCCGTCTGATGGTGGCTGCCGCAGGTTCTGTCACCTTGCATGGCCGAAACCGTTACCATCCCTGTGTGGCTCAGTGTGCGTGGTCTGGAAAAGGAAGTTTCATTAGTAGAGGCCCTGACACCTAGGGTATGTTTTCCTTCCCTTGTTCACCTGGTTCAGCCTTTTGTCTAAGTAAATAAGTAGCCAAAGAAGAATTTTCCTGAGAGAGAGAAGGACATGGACATAAAGAAAGCTATAGAATGTTATCTGAGCTCCGGGGCCCGGATGGACCACGCGTGACTCCCTGCAAGGCTGGTCCACACCAGGCTCAAGACCTGGAGGCGCCAGCAGAAGAACGGCCAGATGCCATGACGTCGCGAACGAGAAAGCTTATTAGGACTTCATTAAAAGTGAAGCCTAATCCCTGTCCACAATTCCTAACCAGATATAAACTGACCATCAAGATTAACGTTAGCTGTGCAGCCGAGGGAAACACTGCCCCGCCATCTCCATCTTCACGCCGTACGGACGGAATTCTGGGCGGCGGAAGGTTAGCTGTGATTCAAAGGCCCAGACTCCAGGGAAATAACGGCTCCTTTCATCAGCATGGCGGCATGTGCCAAGGTCCAGCCGCAGAACGCCACACACACTGTATCTAATGGGTGGCTGTCCCTTCCATTGCGTCCTTGACTGTGGAGGGTAGATTCTTTCCGTGGTTTAAGCTGAACAAGCACACGATTGTGAATCATTTGCCAGGTGTCTCCAGCAAGATCCTCAAGTTGTGAAGGATAAAAGCTCAAGGGTGGTGACACGGAGCCCAGGGCCTGGTCTCCTATCGATGAGCTGGGGCAGCCTCGATTGGAACATAAACCAGCAATGATTAAAAATCATGAGGTGTAAAGTAGCTCGTAAGCATTTCTGAAACTCTGTGTTGACAATGTTCTGCAAGGATTCTGCAGGGTGCACACACATTCAGATAAAGTTCACAATCCAGTGTCAGACAGACCCCGAGGGGGAATACAAATAACACGGGAGTGTACAGTATCAAGTTCTCACGAAGAACAAAGACTGTGCCAGTACTGTCTCGCTCAAGTTTCCCTATGTCCTTATCTCTGCAAATGCTTTCTTTCCAGTGTTACAGCTGGATTCACAACCTAAATCTTTTATTCCTGGTAAGGGAAGTCGGGTCTGGCTTCCTGGAAGGGTTGCACTTCCCTGCTTTAAGCAGGAGTTGTTGCCTGCAGGGTTGTTGAAGTCGAGAGAAGGCCGGCCCGGAGAGCCGCGCAGAGGTGCTGGGCGCACCACATCCCAGGTATTTTTCTCATTATGGTCATTGGCAAAACGGTCTTACTTTTAAGTCCGTGCACTAATAAAGACAAACAGAGCCAAGGTGATGAACTGCTCCACAAATTCCTGGTACTATTACTCACTCCTGACAGAGAACCGCAGGGGTGCGGGACGCTGAGAGGAGATTCCCACCGTGACATCATCTTTGAAAACCTTGATCCAGTTGCCACTCCAAAGTAGAGATGAATATAACAATGAGATTCCTTCTCCCAACTGAAAAATGCCAACTAAAAACTAGAAATGGTCAGGACATAATTTCTTTTGAAATACACATAGCTGAGGAATTTCTTCTGTTCTCTAAAATCCTTGTTCATCTCATTTGGCTCTTTCAGGCAAATAACTTGTAAAAACTCCTCTGGGTCGAGACCACATCTAATCATATGGCCTCCAGTACTTCTTGCTAGTATAGCAAGCACACAGGATGAGTACACCCAGGATGACACATTTTGGCCTGGTCTTTCTTCTATAATTTGATGCGTGTGTGTTCCCATCTGATTTAAATCGATCTCACACATACATATCCATACAGCATATTTCACAGAGCTATTCAGCTGAGAATTGAGACTAAACCATTTGTCTAAGTCCAAGACAAAGGCACGGAGAAAGCCAGCCAGGAAACAAGGCGCTTGGCGCTGCTCCAAACACCAGCGCCCCTCCTCCACACCTGCAAGGCCCGACTCACAAACCTAATCTTAAATGTGCCAGAGCCTTCATCCCCAATGATGTCACGGTTACAACTTTGATGATTTTACAGTTTTTGAAAGACTAGAAGCCAGAATGGCAGAGTAGCACCTGGTGATATTAGATTCTAGAAGCTAAGGTTTATTTAGACACAAACACTTCTCCATAAGAAGGAACAGTGGTTTTCTAAGCTGCGTTAAATAGTAAATGCCAGTTCTATATTGGAGATCAATTCTTAAAAATACATAAAACTACACAAAGCGGGCACCTTTCCCATCGAGACTGACTCCTGCGTCTTAATTTCTAACCTCAGTCAGCATTTGTGAACGTCACGTCTGCTCCTCCCCGCGGCCCTCCTCCCTCCTCGTTTGGGAGAGGCGGGGACACCGGCTGCCTCCAGCCAGCAGCGCTCCGGGACAGAGCACAGCAGGCTGGAGGAGTCCTACAACCTGTTTTGCAACATCCTTATTTTGTTTTAAGCAGCGTTCAGAAACCTATAGAGTCAAGGAGGTGACATGGAACCGCTTGCAGAGTGGTGATAAATGAAGACCGCCAACCGGCAAGCAGCACCAGGGCTCAGGAGCCTGGACCCACAGGATTGCCTGGGCTATGCAAGTCAACCGCAGGCCAACCTGCGCATGCATGGTGCAGACCAAGGCCCGGGCCAACCTGCGCGTGCATGGTGCAGACCAAGGCCCGCTGCTGGTCATGTGTGTGGCTCACCCATGCACCAGCGTGTGTGTGTGTGTGTGCGTGTGTGTGGCCCACCCGTGTACCAGCATGTATGTGTATGCATGTGTGTGGCTCACCCGTGCACCAGCGTGTGTGTGTGTGTGGCTCACCTGTGCACCAGTGTGTGTGTGACTCACCCATGTGCCTGTGTGTGTGGCTTACCCATACACCAGTGTGTGTGTGTGTGTGTGTGTGTGTGTGTGTGTGTGCGCGCATGTGTGGCTCACCTGTGCACCAGTGTGTGTGTGTGACCAACCCATGCGCCTGTGTGTGTGACTCACCCATGCACCAGTGTGTGTATGTGTGTGTGTGTGTGGCTCACCCGTGTACCTGTGTGTGTGCGTGACTCACCAGCACACCAGCATGTGTATGTGACACTCACCTGTGCACCAGCATGTGTGTGTGTGTGTGTGTGTGGCTCACCCGTGTACCTGTGTGTGTGCGTGGCTCACCAGCACACCAGCACGTGTATGTGACACTCACCTGTGCACCAGCGTGTGCGTAAACCCCAATTACAAACGAGCAGTCATCCTTTAGCCCTTGCTCCCCTGTTTTCATTCATGGTGGGTACATCCATTCCAGAGGCTCAATAATAATCCAGGCACAGGATACAGTGCAGTCTTAGTAAACGTTACCGGGGTGCGGACGTCACGGGGCACTGACTGTTTCTGCCGCTGTGAGCACCCAGGACATTTCACATACAGTCTGTGGAAATGTAAGTGCAAACAGTGACAAGGAGAAGCTCACGGTCCAGGGTGTGCAGACGCCTGGCACTGACAGGAGCTGAGTGTGGGACGGCGTGGGACGGCGGAGCGGGCATGCCGGGGGCGGCGACGGCACTCTCACACAGCACGCCGCTGCGTGGGGCCTGCGTGCGTCAGACCCTGGGTGTTACAGTGCCTAAAGTATACTTCGGACATCCGTACACTATTTTAAAATGTTACCACCGTGAAGACGTATTGGTTTATTCTTCCATTGTTCAATGGAAATTCCCTCCAACCTCCTTATTACCTGCAAAGGCTTTCTAAACCATATGTAAGCAATCACCTATTGAAATATATCAATAGCACTACGTATTATAAAGAAGTAAGAATAAACAATTTGTGCTAACAGAGGACACTAGAGAACATTAGCATCATCAAATACAAACCATTCTATAAAGTTAATCAGTAAATTAATCACAGTAATTGACTGTGAGAAATTTTCACAAGATATTATTGAGTAAGTCTATAGGCATTTCTGAACAGAGTCAGGGGCTGTCTTGGATCTGCCCCCAGCACCCCCAGCTCCTCCTCCTCCTCCGCCTCCTTTTCCTCCTCCTTCTTTTTTCACAGAAACTTTCAGAGGGAATATTGGCCTTTGCACCTTGCATTCAAATCATTTTTCTGTAAACTCTATCTACTTGGTCTTTCTTTTATAAAAATCCTGTAATAATCATAAAACCAAAGAACCATCCAAGAAACAATGGTGTAGGACATGAACTGGATGCGGTCCTGGAACACGTGGTCTCGCACATCCATTTTCTTCAGGAGCTCATTTCATTTAGTTGCTTCTGAGCGTTTGTTGCTGCTATTAGTTCATCTAATGAAATACCAGTACCTTCCTTGTAGCTCCACTTGTTTGCTTTAAATAACTAAGGCTTTCTTCTGAATTCCCACACTCAGGGAGAATACTATAAAATCTGTACTTGGGATTTCCACAGTCTGTTTCATACCATTAGTTCTCCATCCCTATGTTAAAATAATATAATATCTGTTCTGCTAAAGTTCATGACATTCAGCTTCTTTGTTTCTACTCTAGCAAAATAAACTTTGAGCGAATGATGTGTTTTTCCCCTCTATTTATTGTTATGTAGCAATAATCTGAATCAAAGGACTGTAGCACTTCAGGTCCAGCAAACAACAGAATGAATCAATTTGCAGAAATCAGTTTTAAAATAAAGTTCATTAAGCCTAGAGCAGAAACAAAATTTTTCATCTTCAAAAGAATTTGGATTTTTAAGAGATGTATCTTGGAGAGAAAATATTTTTTCCTACTACCAAAAAAGCGTGGTTTCAAATAATAATGCAAACCTCAAGTGGCTGCATAAGTAGAACTGAGATCATAAAAACAAGGCTTGGGAAAACCTCGAATCAGCCTGGCCTTGGGAAAGATGGGCAGTGTAATTAAGTAAATGTGGTTGGGTACCCAAAGAGCCATTACCCCACTTTCACGGGTGAGCATTACGCGTGTTGGGGGGGGGAGCCTAGAATGGATGGCAGGTCCACACCTCACGTGCCTTCTGGAAATGTTCCAGAGAGAACCAGACCAGAACTTTTTATATCCCCAGATAATGAGGTTGAGGGTGAGGACAGATCTACACAGCGAGCCCAGCAGGACTGGGCGCCATTTTAGTGTGAGTTGGGGGGGGGCACAGCATAAGGTCAGCCGGCCAAGGAGGAAAGCCTCTCCCAGATGATGAGCAGCAGCCCAGGAACAGGGGAACTCGGGGGAGAACGAAACTGGCTCTGAACTCGGTGACGGGGAAACCTTTTGCGTTCCTGCCAATGTCAGGACGCTTACCTCTGAACAATTTTAATGTTATGTTTGTCTGCACCTTCCTATTTTATCAAATGTGTGGATTCATACTCAAGGAGGGCTTGAAGGTGAAACTTAAAGTGGTTTGCATGCATAAATGAAATTATTATTTGCACACCAGAGTAAGTCCGCCCTGCTATCATCTATGCAGTGACTCTGGAGCCTTGAAGATTTTGGAGGGGCCCACCATCTTCTCCCATCACAGGGAACTTCCGCCACTCCACATCACGTGACTGAACAGCAGTAAGAGCGACACACCCAGCAGTGCAGCTCCACAGTCCTCTCATTCCTACCTTGTCAGAATTTGGTTGTTTGTTTGCTGCTGGCCCTGGGACCTGGCACTGTCCCTGAGCCTCTTTGTGCTCAAGCCTAGCACTCTACCACATGAGCAACAGCTCCACTTCTGGCTTTTTGGTGATTAATTGGAGATAAGAGTTTCCTACATTCCTGCCCGGCTGGCTTTGACTACGACCATCAGATCTCAGCCTCCTGCGTAGCTGGGATTGCAGGCATGAGCCACGGCTGCCAGCCTTGTCAGAAAATCTCGTCACACCTCACTTCAGTTGTGTAGCCCAAACTAGCATCTTGAACACAGGGCTCGCTCCGGCTATGAAATGCAAATCTTCTAACTTGAGCCTCACAAATTCCATCCTTCCCACCAATGGCTCCCGTCCCTCTCCTCCAGTTAATTACCTGTGATCTCAACTACACAGCACAGGAAGGGGAGCGCTTCCATCTGCCCACCTGTCCATCCTCTCTTACGAGAGCCACGTCACAGCCGCAAGCCTACTCATACTCAGAGCAGGAGAGCAGACCAGGGGCGAAGCTGATCGTCAGGAATCCCAGCCCCGCCCACATGGCATGTGGTCTTTGGCACGCCCACCGCACACACATACACAGGCAGGCACACACACGCACACACACACACACATGCATTCTGAGCACTGGCATTTTACAGGAAATGCTGAACGCATCCCCATTAGCCACATTGTAAATACATGCTCTCCAGGCTGCATTGCACTCTTGATTCTAATTACTATTCCTCAGTTTCTCTAACAAAACAGAGACACACAGATGGAGACAGAGGCCAGAGGAATCCTGGGCCTTTGGAAAGTAAGATGGGATCACTTCTCCTCTGAGCAAGTGGTTAGAAGTGAATCGCTGGTTCTGGGTCAGGCTGCAGTGTGAACACAAGGAAGCAGACATTACTGTCTTTTGGACAAAAAGTGCTTGGTGCACTTTTTTTTTTTAGGTCGGTCGTGGGGCCTGAACTCAGGGCCTGGGCACTGTCCCTCAGCTCTTCAGCTCAAGGCTAGCACTCTACCACTTGAGCCACAGCGCCACTTCCGGCTTTTTTCTTTATGTGGTGCTGAGGAATTGAACCCAGGGCTTCATGCATGTGAGGCGAGCGCTCTACCTCTGAACCACCTTCCCAGCCCCCTGATGCACATTCTCAAGTGCTTATTTGAGGGGGATGCATGTTGGATTTGTCTTCAAGGCTGTCCTCTGCTGGTTGCTGGTTGATTTGTAGAAGCATGCACATCTATTTTTAAGAAGGATTTGAGGAGCACAGTGAGAATCACATTAGGTCATGGGATTTTGTTCCAAATAAGAGTGTGTCTGTAAGGAAGGATGAACCCCCGTGACTCACGGACGCGTTCGCGCTCATCGGAGCAGCCACGCGATAGAGGAAGCGCATGCTCCGTCCCCCCTCGGCTCCCCCCTCCCCGCTCCTCCCCATCACCCCCTCCACACACACCCTGTGCCGTGGGGGCTGGACCAGAGTCTGAGCTGCTCTGCCGGCAATGGTCAAAGGAAAGGTTTAGGTGGCTTCCACCAAGGAAGCGAATTGCCAGCGGTAATGTCAGGGGAGCAGGAGGGGAGGCAGAGAGGAGGCCAGGGAGGCTTCAACAGGACCAGAAGGGGAGGCAGAGAGGAGGCCAGTGAGGCTTCAACAGGACCAGGAGGGGAGGCAGAGAGGAGGCCAGGGAGGCTTCAACAGGACCAGGAGGGGAGGCAGAGAGGAGGCCAGGGAGGCTTCAACAGGACCAGAAGGGGAGGCAGAGAGGAGGCCAGTGAGGCTTCAACAGGACCAGGAGGGGAGGCAGAGAGGAGGCCAGGGAGGCTTCAACAGGACCAGGAGGGGAGGCAGAGAGGAGGCCAGGGAGGCTTCAACAGGCGGGACTGGGGTTCAGTGTCTCCAAAATCTCTCCTGGCTCTACGCCTCACCAGAATGAAAACACCGCTGCCGAGGCGTCTGTCTGTCTGTCTCTGGTCTGGGCCGTGGTGAACAAGGCAGGCACAGAAGGGAGTCACCGGCCTCCACGCAGCCTCTTCTAGAATTCTCAAGGCAAACAGAGGGACGCTCTATGGAAACACGAGCTTTTTCCTGGGCTTTAAGTTTATTTGATTACAAAGGCAAAATGTGACTTATCTCCGAGTCATGGGTTCTACCTCTGAAACCGCAAAGGTCTGTGAGCAGCCTGGCTGGAGCAGGGTGAGAAACGCCAGCTCGCTCCCTGCAGAGACGGGGCAGGCAGGCGGGACAGAGGCAGAGGCAGCCAGGCTCTCCGCTGGCTCTCCAGCTCTCCAGGCAGGAGCGCACGGCTGCACACCCCCCTCGCAGCCTCGTGTCTACTCATGGGCACCGGGTCCCCCATCCACACGAAAATGGAAGTGAACCGGCACAACCTCTGAAGCAGACATTTCACCCGTGAGCCTAACGGCAGCACTGACTAATCTGCAGCACACAGAACCGGCACCCTGCTTCCAGAACCTACCCTGGGGTCCCCAGTCACCTCAACCACACTCCATCCACTGGAAGCATCGGGAATCAGGGACTGACAAGCCGGGGTAGCCACTTCCCAGCCCAGAGCACAAGCTGATATGTTCGTTTCTTATTTGCCACAGGAAAGGATTCTGGGCGTTATCACACCTAACAGTACAGGCTAACGCTTGCAAACATTCTCGGTTTGAGTCGTTTTATGATTATGATTACTCTTATGAAAGACCAGGCCATGGATTCTCACAGTTTCAAAGCAGGGCTCATTCACTGTATGTTCATATTTTCTAACTCACAGAGCATGAAGAACTCACACAGATCTTCTCTCCAAAGCAATAAAACTCTTATTATTTTCTCTGAGCTATCATCTTAACTGCTCCATTTATACAAAAAGGAAACACATTGTGCATGGGTAGCAGCTGGATTAGAAAGTTGCTCTAAACGGTTCCAAATTTTTGGGCATACCGTCAGCTGACACGGCACAAGACACCCCTTAAACAGACAAGAAGATGGGGGCGGGGGAACCAAAGGATCTTAGCGCACTTCATCTCCGGAGCCAAGAGACACACACAACATGTTGTAGAATTCTTTTTTGGACACTTTGGGCTTCTCTGTAGCAGGCCCTTAAATAGACGAGGCTATTCAAGCTATAAGCCCTGTCCACGGTGACCTCTGACCTGCCCTCTTGGCTCTGAAGAGCCCTGGGCCTGGGGTGATAAGCTAAGTGGACCCACAGAGGAGAGAGTCCAGATCCAGTGGCCTATAAAGGAGGCTGGGAAGGTTTTAAATTTAGAAGCCTTTCAGTGTACTGAGCACTTCCCCAGGGAGGCTGCCTTGTGGATCACAAAAGAACCATCATGGTGAACAGATCATTTTCCTTTTGCTCAGTGTGGAGGTCTTTCTTTAGTTATCTTGGAGGATCCAAATGTATTTAAGTCTAACAAGGTTGTACCAAGCAGTTACCACGCGCCAGTCTTCAGGGTGCCGTCACATCTGGAGCACCTGAGCATCTGACCCAGGAGCATCTGACCGCGGAAGCGCGGCTCTCTCTCCCTGCTCCCTCTTCACCTTTGCCCTGCCCCGCCCCCTCCCTGTGTGACTCAGTCCTCACAGCCCCCTGTGGAGTATGGCTCCAGAACATTTGATTCAGGATGACAACCTTGGGAACTTCATTCCATCCTTCAGATTCCAAGCCTCAGGGGACATTCTCAAAGTAGAACAGTCTATCTGAACTTAACCCCGAAGAAACGATCAATCAAAGAGGCTCTCTTGGTCATATTCAAACTGGTGGAAATATCAAAGTTTTGATTGTTTTCTAAAGACTATAATGTCTTCTTGTGATTCCAAAAAGCCTTAGGCTCCTACGGTACTGGCGTCAATGAATTCAGGCAGCATGAATTACCAGCAGGGAACAAATGCGGGCGGGAAATGTATAAGGTCATGGCTACTGGCTCTTTCTTCTGTCATGAATTGTCCTTTGAAACATCTACAACTCCTTCAACGTGCATTTATGTAAATTGGTATAATTTAATTAGGTCGTTCTCTGTACATGCTAAGTTTTCTTATCTCTAAGTGCAAAATAAAATGAGTGTGTTTTTTTCACTACTCATTTAGAACTGTAACTTAGATCATTTTTATGTGTATTCACGTGCCATCTTTATGATACCCGAATACAAGATAAAATAGTTGTGCTCCTATTTTATTGCTTACCTAAAATACTGATATTGCACTACAATCATTTTCCATTTACCTACCAAGTATGCAAACATCACATGTGTGATTTGTATGTAATATGACTCAGTTGCTAAACTGTAGTCCCCAAATCAAGAATCAAGAGCTGGATCTCCATCAGGCCACCGATGGGCCAGCTTTGCCTGAACGGGTCTGATGTCTTCTACATACTTCCGGCCTCTGCTTTCTGAGAAGGCACACTCCATATTTTTAGGTTTCATCACCCCAAGCCCCAGCCGGTGAATGCTGAACACCACTTACCTCCAAACAACGGATTTCATTCCAGTGAAAAGGGACAGATGCCCGAGGCTCGATTAGTGGACGGCATGCAAGCAAAGACAAGTGGAAAACCAGGTGTCATCCATCTATCTCAGCTTCTGTAAGACACTGGCGCAAGACAGACATGGCAAATGCTCCTTAATCATTCCTGGTGGGACACGGCAGAGTAAAACAGTGTGAGTGTTTGAACACATGCCTTCCAAAATTTCAAAAGCTGTAAGGATTCATGGGCCTAAGTTCACCAAGTAGTCTGGCATTGGAAGGACATGGCCTAAATCTCCCTTTCTGTCCTCCTCCTCTTCCTCCTCCTCGTCTTCTTCCTCCCTCTCTTTCTCCTCCTCCCTCTCCCTCCTCCTCTTCCCTCTCCCTCTTCTTCCTCCCTCTCCCTCCTCCTCCTCCAGTGTGGGGACAGCCAGTAGAAGTTCTTGGACTGTCCAAAGCCATTCACCTGCGCAAACTCTTCCAGATGCATTTGGAACAAATCCCAAGTGGCTAAATGTTTTAATTGCCTGCAGTTTCCATAGAAGAACCAACAGTGAAAGCTTGGGTTCAAGATTTAAAAGGGAATAAACTCTGCATGGGGCCATGTCCTGTGTACTACCTCTGCATGGGGTCATGTCATGTGTACTAACTCTGCATGGGGTCATGTTGTATGTCCCTAACTCTGCATGGAGGTCATGTCATTTATACATAACTGATAAAGGCGGGTAGTTTGGATTATCTCTCTCTTGACCCCATGCAGGACCCCATGCAGAGATAGGCACACATGACATGGTCCCTACTCAGGGGAAAATGCAATGTTTGCTTTTATGTCTTCTTGACAAATGGGGCCCGCTTCCATGTGTGCTTGCAAACAAGGCCATCAACTCATCGTTATAATGGCACAGACAGATGGTATCCTAATAAATACCATCTGAATGTAACAAATGTCACATAATTGGTATTTTTCAAACCCAGATAATAGGAAATTTAATGGATATTTCCTGCATAAAAACCTTTGCAACCAGAGACAAATTATAACAAGAAACTCATCCCATTAAAACCCACACTGCTGAACCCCAGGATTTGTTTTCTTCTATTACTAAAACTGCTTCACACATATAGGCTTCTATTTTAGAAGAGCAGAAGACTATTTTAGATTTTTCACGTAGAAGATTCCACTAAAGTAACTCTTCAATTAAAATCTACTTTAAACATATCTTGGAATACTACCATTTCTACTTAGACTTGAAACAATTATGAAATGATAAAGAGGTACTTATATCGTGCCAAATTACCTAATTTAACCATTTTGCAGCTCAATTTTACGGTCTGCTGAGCATACACCTGAAAGCAGCCTCACATATAAACCATTCACGGAGCAACGTGTCTTATAAAAGACTGCCCACATTCATTTCAATTGATTTTCACATTTATTTATCAAGTGAGGTAAACAACACTCTATTTCATGTGCCACTGCTGCTTCAACTGCTCAGTCTGCGGTGTGAAGGCTTTCACATCAGCACCTCCCAGGGACCGAGTGACTTGCTGATGACAAACCTCAGGCCCTGAGAAAGACTGCATAGGTCCAGCGGTGGACACACCCCACTTCCAGACCCTTCCCACAGTTCCATGCTGCAATCTGCAGTGCGAAGATGGCGTACAACAATGGTCATGTAGTTGACATTTTCTCCATCAGGATGTTGGCTCTGAGATGTCCAGGATTTTGAGAAACTAAATGTGCACTAAACAATGTAGAGACACAGTTACCAAGAATTCTAAATTTCATAAGGACAGAGGACGAAGGTCAACGACAGCAAGGATTTGAGTTTCCACGCATGTCACAAACACCAAATATCAGGAAATGGAGAAGTCAATCTGCGGCCTGGCCTTGCTTTAAAATTACAAACAAAACTGACTCATGGTCTTACGGGACTGCTTAGGAGGACCAACTGGAGGTAGGGTGATAGGAAAATTGCATCGTGGTGTCTGAGTAATTTGAGAAGCCTGGAGATGCTAAGAAAGAAGAAACGTCCGCTCATCCGCTCGCTGTGAGGAGAAGCAGGCCTCCTTTGCTTTGTGATCGCATTCCAGGGCTTCCAGTTTCTGACTTCACAACCCAAAGAGCAGGATCCCATGCTAGACAGAAACAGCACCAGACTGACAAATGCCAGAGGGAAGCTGAGCTGTGAGAAGCTGTGGCCTTCAGCAATCTTCAGGGTGGACCTGAGGCTAATGCCGGGCGGCTCCAAAAGCATTCTTCTTGTTGTTGTTGGTTGGTCCTAGGGGTTGAACTTAGGACCTGGGCGCTGTCCCTGAGCTATTTCTGCTCAAGTCTAGTGCTCTACCACTTTGAGCCACGGCTCCACTTCTGGTTTCTGGTTGTTCATTGGAGAAAAGAGTCTCATGGGGGATTTTCTGCCTAGGCTGGCTTTGAAGCTTTTTTTTTCTTTTCTTTTTTTTGGGGAGTCAGTTGTGGGGCCTGAAGTCTGTGTCTGGGCGCTGTCACTCAGCTCTTCAGCTCAGAGCTAGCACTCTACTACTTGAGCCACAGTGCTTCTTCCAGCTTTTTCTACTTATGTGATGCCGAGGAATTGAACCCAGGGCCTCATGCATGTGAGGCAAGCACTGTCTCACTGAGCCACCTTCCCAGCCCCTTGGGCTGGCTTTGAACTGGCATCCTCCAGATCTCAGCCTCCTGAGTATCTAGGATTATAGGTGTGAGCCACTGGCGCTCAGCCACAAAGCACTCTTCTAACCAAGGGGCTGAAATCAGAGTCTAGAAGGCTCTGTGCAGCATGACAATACACACATGGGCCTCAGCAGACCCCTCCTCCCTCCTGGATCTGTGCAAGTTAAACAGACTCATAGGAAGGGAGCCCATTTCCTAGACATCGTCGGCATGCAATGATGCCCAGGAAAGCTCTTGGTTGTAAAAACAGCTTTGTCACCTCACACAGACCTGAGGCTGGGCCTCCCAAACCAAAACAGAGTCACTGCTGGTTGGTCCTGGTTTCGGGCTTTATTAACTCCATCCTTTAGGAACCATTGACCACATCATCACAAGTAATTTTGCTTCCATATCATATTTCTGATGCTACTCTCCAGCTCAACAAAACCTGCAGTCTTTCTACCACTTTAGGAAAGAACCCAGTATTTTGTTTGTACAATGTTAAAGAATTAAAATTAGGGCTGGGAAGGTGGCTCAGTGGTGGAGTGCTTGCCTTGCATGCATGAGGCCCTGGGTTTGATTCCTCAGCACCACATAAGCAGAAAAAGCCAGAAGTGGTGTTCAAGTGGTAGAGCGCTTGCCTTGAGCTGAAGAACTGAGGGACAGCGCCCAGGCCCAGAGTTCAGGCCCCACGACTGACAAAAATTAAAATTAAAATGAAGCATTGTACTCTAACTTACTCTGAAATACAAGTCACTCCAAATGATAAAATGCACAACTGGGTTGAAGGAATTTGGAATACACTGAGGTTGCATGTGTGTCAACCTGACTAGTTGGCAAGAAATACATTTCAGAATCATTGCGTTGAAAAGGGTCCTTGGATTTGTATCCAGACTTTTGTTATTATTTTTTAGTTTTGAAGACTTTTGCACTTGATTCTTTTCTGTTTGATTTTCATTTGAATATTGCCGTTCTATGTCTGTCTTGGTCACATGAAGTAATAAGTCAAAATGCATGTTCCAAGTTAGCTTATTTGTACATCACTAGGCCAGGTTTGTTGTATATGAAGTAGACGTAAAATGAAAACTTTCAGATTACCAAATAGTAACATTATTAGAGTAGGTATAACAGGATGGAAAAAAATGTGAAAATCACAGGGAGGGCTCAGTGGGGATATCAAGTTCTCTTAGTTTAGTATTTGATTGTTTATTTTTCATTCAATTGCTGTGGTTGATATTATAAAAGGATGAAGAGGAATAAAAATCACAATTTTATCCCCAATGTAGAAAAACTGGCAGTGTTATGTACTTCTTATCAACACATATCATTAACAACGGTGTAGCTCAACCCACATGAGGACGAGGATTTGCAAAGTGAGGGGCTGCCTTTCTCCGGGATTGGTGGGAAGTCACGCTCACCCCAACTTAGTGGAAAGTACTTAGTAGTGTGACATTTTCCAGAGAGAACAACCAAAATACAGAGCAACTACAATTATTTCTCTGCGCTGCTATGTTGTCATTTCTTTAGTCAGTTCTTTAGTGTTGGAAATTTAGATTTTAAAGATTACTTAAAAGGTATTTAAAATTACATTTTAGGTGTAATTGTCCAAAAATACTGTCAGATAATGAATTTACAATAACAAGCTGAGTGCCAGTATCTCACGCCTGTAATCCTAGCCACCCAGGAGGCTGAGATCTGAGAATCCATCACGATTCAAAACCAGCCAGGGCAGACGAATCTGAAAGACTCCTACCTCCAATTGACCAGCAAAAACAGAAGCAGGAGCATGGTTCAGGTGGTAGAGTGCCATCTTTGCATGAAAAGCTGAACTAGGGGGAGAGGGAGAGGCCCTGATTTCAAACACCAGCACACAAAGGAAAAAGAGAATAATGACAAAGGAACAGGCCTTATGTCTGAGGTGGCTTTCGGTACAGGCATCTTGACCTCAGCTTCTTCATTCTGCACCTCATGTGCTTTACTAGGACACTTGGTGTGTTGTTCCAGTGTTCACTCAGTTTCCATAGCAACTCTGACACGTGGCCCCACTGGCACAGCCCGGCTGTGTCCAAGGTCACACTGGGAACAGACGCCAGGGCGGGCTTCTGCAGGAAACTGTCCTCATGGTCCTCACCCATGCCAGCTCCGCCCAAGACACAGCAGACACAGCAAGCCACCCACCCAAACTCCAACCCTGATCCCTCCATAAACCAAACAATCTGACAGTGCTGGGCTGGCACTATATAGACCAAAACCAAAGAAGTAAATGAAGCACAAAGAAGCCTCCAGCCTCACAAGGCAGAGGTCAGAGGTCAGATGTGGGCTTATTTAATTTACAACACACATTTCCTGACAGTGCATCTGTGCACAGTTCAATAGAAATACCTGAAGATAGACTCCTTCTCTAGAAGAAACTCAGACTCAGCGTTTGAAGTCAGCGCCTGAGCTGCTGGCCGATGTAAGTTGTCATTCAGTTTCTCCCCGGTGAATCTCCAAATCCATCCTGGTCAACAACACTAAGTTCACTGGCCTCAAAATAACATGAAATCAACAGCGTGGCAAGTTCATTCCAGAGCCTCCTTCCCTCTCAGTGCTCTTTAGGTGCCCTGTGCCATAGGCCAAAGGCTGGGACTTGTCTGCCCACATCCTCCGAGGCTGGTCAGCAAATGTCGTGCAGATCTCGGCACAAACGGACAACGACATTAAAGCAGCTGGCTCCCAACCCCCGCGTCAGCAAGTCAGGGTTCAGAGGTCTGATTTCACTTGCACATCTTCCGGTGGACATGAGGAGCACCCTCGCCAGGAGAGAATGCGTGAACTGCTAGTGACGTGGAGCCTGTACATGTTTCATCTGGATTCCAAATGAAGGGAGAGCAGGAGAAGCTGGGCAGTCACAGAATGGGCTCCCGGCCATTGCATGCTGAGGTCAGCACAGCAGAGAGGTGTCCTGTCTAGAAGCTTCCCGGAGACTTGACATGGCTGGGGGCCGTGACTCGAGGAGCAGGGGAGAGGGCCGCACCCGTGCCTCTGGTGGTCAGCAGCCATCTGCTCAGTGCCCGCTTCTTTGCATCCTTTGCACCAAGGAGGCCCAGGCTGCAAATACTTGCGATTAAGCCACTTGCGGGTCAGGCCACGGATCAGGCCACGGGCTGGGCTGAGATCCTAACTATAAGAAACCCACCTTTCATACGGCACCTCTGTGTATGCATGGTCACTCGATGTATAAATAAAGCAGCGTGGCAGCGTAGCGTGTGCTGTGGGAGCGTTCGTTTCACAGAATTTTCCCTCCATTCTTTCAGTGTCTTAAAGAACATACTTCTTTGGCTTTCTGATGACTGACCAGATTTTCACGCAGAGAAAAGAACATTCTTTCAGCTGACTCCAACAATTCCGCAGTTTATACTTCCAAGATTCTTCTGCGTGAGGGAGTTGTGGGGTAACCATAAGCGACCATTTCAAAGCGACTCTCTGGGAGATGACCCTAAAATGTGCGCAGAGTGTCAGCCTATGAAATGAAGTCATTCTCTGCAGCCTGAAGACAAAGCAAACACCAGAGTCGGGGTAATTCCTCCTGTGGGAGCCACGTCCCTGTCCTCCACGCGGAGCCCGCAGATCAGATCACTCGAAGCAAGTCACTTCACAGCTGCATCAGCCACGACTCCAGAGCCTTCGAAATGTGACTGCGAGACATCCACCATGCGCAATGATGACTTACACTAGACAGCAGCAAAAGCCACACTCACCCCGCAAGTTCTTCCATCTCCTGTTGTCTTTGAAAGGCAGAATCTTTATCTTTCAGAGGTAAAAATATCCCTCGCCTTTGTGAGCTAAGGTGACAGGAAGTTATTCTTCTTTACACGAGTAAGTAGCTAATATATCTAAATTGTTGGTCCATGATCTAATTTGTACTAACTTGGCAAAACGGTAAGAACACTACACTCAGAACCAAAACCAAGCAAACTGCTTCCCTTCCAGTTTATGCTCTCCTATTTCCCTAGAGGTCTATTTTCTGCTCTTCTTCAAGTATCCTCTCTTTTATTATATTATGTTATTAACTCTGAGCCTTGTACTCAATACTCTTGTTTGTCTGTTGCTCAATCCTATGAGTCATGCCTCCAGTCCTGCTTTTTGCTGGTCATTTTGGAGAGGGCGTCTTCAGGGTTGTTTCTGCCTGGGCTGGTTTTGAACTCCAGTCCTCTGTATCAAAGCTTCCTGTGTAGAAACACGTTTCTCCAGCTATCTCTCCACCAGCTCTGAGGAGCTGGTGTAACTTCTCTGAGGGTTCTTACCAAGAAATGCACAGGAATCAAAGGACCTCTTATTTCCACCCCATGGAAAAGGGAGCCCAGAATTTTGCATGCAGAGCTAGACATACCTGGGACCCCTTCTAGGAGCCATGCATCTCCTGGGCTTTTCTGTCTCTATGGCAACAAAAAATAAACCACCAAATAATCTCCCAGTATGTTAGCCCAGCCCAGCATGGATATCTGTTTCTCTCTCCAGAATTTCAACCATGAGTTTCATAACTAATTCATTCTGGAGCATATTTTAACCCACTACTCTTGTGAAAACTGTGCAGAATAAATGTTGGTGAGTAGAGAGAAACCAGAACCTCCAAATTCTCTACCTTTGTGATGCACATAATCCAGTAAAAGGTGCAAACAAATCAGCATTTGTGGATTATTCTATTTCATGGATATATTTTATTCATCATCTTTTTCCCTTGTAATAAGCATTTTAATTATATACAAATCCATCTCGTATATGTGCATTTTGTGATCACTTAATTCTTTTGTTGTTGTTGTTGTTGGTCATGGGGCTTGAACTCGGGGCCTGAGCGCTGTCCCTCAGCTCTTCAGCTCAAGGCGAGTGTTCCACCACTTGAGCTACAGCACCACTTCCGGTTTTCTGGTGGTTTATTGGAGATAAGAGTTTCATGGACTTTCCTGCCTGGGCTGGCTTTGAACCTCGATCCTCAGATCTCAGCCTCCTGAGTAGCTAGGATTACAGGCATGAACCACCGGGGCCCAGCTATCACTTAATTCTTTATTTTGCCTTGTGTTCTCTATCAAAACGTTGACACTGACAAGTTACCTACACACACACACACACACACACACACACACCTGAGGGCCGGATCTCTTCACTGCAGGGCCACAAATGGAAGGTGTCCAGCGCCAGCAGGACGAGCAGCCAGTTGGACAAAGCTAGAACAAAGCCCAGCTTCAGCTCCTCAGATCCATCGCTTCCATGTCCTGCCAGTGTCGGTGCATCTTGATCTCATTTAACAATGTTTCCAGCTGCCTCCAAAATAGAACTATATGGATTTCCTACCAAGAAATAGTGGGGAAAGCAAACCAAGATATAAACAGGATTTCTACAGAATTGTTCTAACAGCTCAAATTATAATGAAAGCAAGGTCTTTAAGGTTTCTTCTAGTATGGGCACAATGCACCCAGTATTTCGGAAGCCAGGAGTCTGGGCCAAATCCTTAGCATGCACGCAAATGAAAGCTAGAAAATGAAGGAGCCAAATTACCCCCATTCAGAATGCCAATACGAGTTTTTTATTTCCCCAAGCATAATAAGACCGGGAAGTTAGAAAGACTCACTGAAAATATGCTATCCTTCCATCTGTCAATAAAGAAAAAGGAGCACTTGATCTCTACCCCTTAATTTCTTGGCTTCCTCCCCCAGGCTGGAAGAATTGAAGCCCATTTGTGGAGAAGAAGCATTAAGAAGACTTGTAACTCCACAGAGAAACTCGCTCAGCACAAGACTTGGCCTACTTTTGCACAAGACACATTAGAAAAAGTGTACAGATTTAAAAAGGAAAACAGAAGCTGTTACCATGCTTGAAGTTTTATGGACAAAACTGCTAGACAATGTTATGTCACTTGCTATCCATAAATCTCAGATGGTGAAGGACAACAAGATCGGATGACTATGACAATTACTGAACAATTGAATCTTGTCATCGAGTAAAATTATCTCGCCAGAAAGTTGTAATGATTCTGCTAGTTTCTTATCTGCCTGATAGGAGGCTGGTTTACAAAATGAAGCATGCAGTTCTGGACCTGGAAAACTTGTTCCTCTTTCTCCCATTGCAGCTACTGCACTAGAGCCAAGTCTCAATGGCCTGTTGATGAACCAAACGGTTCCTTGGCCTAGATGTTTTCAGTATCTTCTGATGCAAAATTGAGTTCTGAACCTCATTGAATTATCTTTCTTTTTGGACACTACATGAACATTCTCCTTGGCAGCCATTGCTTACCGGTTTATATTTCAGAAATACTAGGATTGAACTCAGGACATCAAGCTCACAATACAGGCACTTAATCTGTGAACCATGTTTCCAGCCCCCCTTTGTCTGGCTCACTTCCGGGGTAGGGCCTTGCGTTTATGCTCCTGTCTTCCCACACATATGCCCCTAGGCACTGGGGTAACAGGTGTATGCTGCTGGTATCTCAGATAGCTCCACAGAGAGTCTCCTCACTGTCAAAGCCCCATCTGGCCGGCGGCTGCCGTACCTGCATCATTGTCTCCCAAGCTGCTAGCATTACATGCCTGAGCCACTATGCCGGGCTAGAAACTGAACTCAGAGGATGTCCTGGTGCCTAATGCTTTGTCTACTCAGTACTTATAAAACAGATAAAGCCAGATGCCCCTCAGTCGATGAATGGATCAAGAAAATATGGTATAGATACACAATGGAATTCTATGCCTCCATCAGAAAGAATGACATTGCTCCATTTGTTAGGAAATGGAAAGATTGGGAAAAATTATATTAAGTGAAGTAAGCCAGGCCTGAAGAAACATAGGTCCCATGGTTTCCCTTATTTGCAATAACTAGTATATGTCTGAGACAAGCAGAAAAGGTCAGATAAGATGATGTTAGGTGAAATGAACCCCAAGATAGGGACACAGTGTTTTTTTTTCTTTCTTGCTAATGTTTCTAACACATTTATAAGGTACCAGGTGATTTTTTTGTTGCTTTGTATGTCCCTCCCCGATGGTATAACCCCTGTTTTCACTGTATTTTATACTGATGTAATTTGAGGAGGGGAAGGAAAAAATCAAATTGTTTAAATAATGATACAGGTTGACCCATTGCAACAATGAGATGTACAAGATGTTATGTCAAAAAACGAACTTTACAATTTAGGTTGGGGGGGAGTGCAGTTGTGGAGATGGGAGGGAAGGGATGGCAGGAGACAAAGGAGTAGGCAACAATGCTTGATAAGAAATGTACTCATGACCTTGCTCATGTAACTGTAACCCCTCTGTACAGTATTTTCACAATAAAAAACTTATTTTTTAAAAAAGATAAAGGCTTGCAAATAGTCCCTAGAGTCAGGAGAGACCTTGGAGGCAACTTCAGGACGACTGCAGAATTCTTCCTGCTCTCTTTCTCTCTAAGATTCTGCTGAGAACCTTCTGTCTTGTTGTAAAGGACAAATTACAGAGGGCAACACTTCAGAAAAAAAGACACACAGTACACTTGAAGTCTTCAAGTGATTCATTCTGCTGGGCCGTTGTCTACCCCTGTATAAGCACAGAGAAAGCTGTAATTCAGCCTTTTCTCTACAGGCAGGAAGTACATTTATTTAAGGATGCTTTAATTGCTCATTTAATGCAGAGCTGAAAGGAAGAGGCCACGTTCAACTGGGCAGCACTCATCTCTGAATGGGAAATGTCCCCTCCTGCCACCCGCTTCCTTGTCCTCCATGCCTTTCTCTTCAGCTTCTTCCTCATAGTCATAGTTAAGCCCAGATCCCCACTTCTTCCACCTTTATAGTTTTGTGAATCCATATAACCTTGTGAAATTATATTAGAAGAAAACAGATAATTCTCACAAGAAAGAAAAAGAAGGAATGAAGGAAAGAAGAAAGAAAGAAAGAAGAAAGGGAAAGAAAGAAAAGAAGGAAAGCTCATTCTTAAAATTACTTGTTTTGGAAGCAAGCACTAAATATCATTTCCAATATTCTGCCTTTTCTTATTAAAGCGCTTGTCCTGGTTCACTCTCACTAAATTTAGAAATACCTTTAGGAGCAAACTAATATTTTATATTCATTTGCAAAACATTTTACTCTTGGTAGACTATTAGCTTTTTCCTTTAAAAAGATAATCACTTACTTTAAGAAAGCTGTATATATTTTGTATGAAAGTAGTAGACTTTTATGCCATTTCTTTCTGCATAATAAGGTAAAATTTAACAGGACTATTTTTATTTTATCATAACAAATATTTTCAATGTGTTCCAGAATAGCAATTTTCTCTGTTTAAAAAATATTTGTCTTTTAAAAATAAGAAGCAGAAAGATAAGGAGTGCTATATTTTTCTTTTCTGAATCTGGCAGGACCACAGCTATAAATATTCATGACGAATATTATTCCATTTACCAAACTCAAGTAGTAAAAATGTCATTCTCCAGTAGTCTATAGAGAGTTTCTGTATGCTTTCCTATTTGGGGAAAAGAGAAAATTTATCCTTGTAACATAATTTTAAGTGTATTATTTAGACAATTAAGAGATTCCCACACATAACTTGGAGTTTTTTGCTTGTTTTTCACTGTTGGAATTTAGGAAGCAACGTATCAAGTTGATACTAGAAAAGATTAATAGGCTATTACAGTGGCCCTGTTGAACCGGCTGAGTGTAGGCGTTCCCGCCCTTCCTGCCCACATCTGGCTTGTGCCTTCTTCAAGTGAAGTCCCCGCGGGCCTCCCTGACACCAATGGTGGTATCTGGAGAGCTGACATTCAACGTACACGTCGGTACTTCCAGATTAAGCACAATTTTAAGTTGCTCATAAAACCCTAACTACACGTCTTCATCTTAAAACTCTGCCATTGGGTCTCCACAGCATGGCAGTAAAAGGCTTACAAGGGTCTCCCCTAAAACGATAACAATAAACAAAACCATGATTTTCCACCTTTTCCAAGTTGTGTTAGCGGTGTTTAGAGCGGTTTATTTGGAATCTGTTTAGTGCTAACACCAGAAAAACCATTCATTTCACTGTTCCACAAGGTGGGAGAAATGTGTGCGTGCCCCATTTGTCCCGTGGCCCTGCGGGTGGAGACACTGCCATTGCTTCTTTTGAAAAGCACCACACCCACAGTGGCATTTCCTGGGGTTCGGCTCTGCTGAGAGGCTGTAGTGTGCGCTCATCACTCTTACCTCGGGACCAGTCCCCACGCCCTTGGCGTGACCTTCACGCTGACCCTCCGACAGACACCACGCTGTCCGCTCACCGCCTGCGAAGTGGGGGGGCCCGCCGCAGGGACGCCGTCTTCC
>NW_012267260.1:1706676-1710506 GCF_000151885.1 Dipodomys ordii | reverse complement strand
GGGGCCCGCCGCAGGGAGGCCGTCTTCCGGTGGGTGGGGCCCGCCGCAGGGAGGCCGTCTTCCGGTGGGTGGGGCCCGCCGCAGGGAGGCCTCCCGCCTTGTCCTGGGAGACCAGAGGCGGCGGAGGGTTTTGCCGCACAGGCGCCCGATCCTGACTCCCCTGCTGAGCGGCTAACAGAAGGAGGAGACGCCCGAGGGCGTCCGGCCGGCGTCGGGGCAGCGCCCGGGGCGTCCGCTCGCGGCGGTCAGTCCTGGTGCCGGGAAATGAGCGCCGTGCTGAGCGCTGCGTGTGCTCGTCGCCGCTTCGCTCTGCCTACACCACTGGTCCCCGCACGCCATTGTCGTCCCCGCACGCCGTCATCCATGCACGCGCTATTGTGCATGCGTGCCATCGTCCACGCTCGCCGTCGTCCACGCTCGCCGCTCGCCGTCGTCCACGCACGCCGTCGTCCACGCACACCGTCGTCCACGCTCGCCGTCGTCCACGCTCGCCGTCGTCCACGCTCGCCGCCGTCCACGCACGCCGCCGTCCACGCTCGCCGTCGTCCACGCACGCCCTGATCCCAGCCGCACATGGGATCGCTTTTGAAGCTACTGTGTTCCCGACTCAAAAACAATCCAAGAACCTCCTAAGACGAATCTTTGAGAGATGAAAACTGCAAACCACGGGGCACTGGAGGAGAGACCTGTCCGCAGGCAGCGCTGCAGACAGTGAGGCCTTCCCGAAGGGCGCCAAGCGGCTCGGCACCACCCGACTCCTCAAAGTCACCGGGAATCGCATCGGTTGTAGATAAGGAGCACCGGCATTGGGCAAATGGCTGCGAGGGACATGCGAACGTGACCTGCCTGCACTGAAGTCTTCATTGCTGTTATCGGTACTATTTGCTAGGACCACACTGCTTAGCTTGTGAGACTTACTTTGAATTTTAGAAGACATATTTTGTAGCTCAGTCTTGACATGTCATTAGGGAGTCTCAATTTGACAATATGCAAATTCAGATAATAGAAGACACAGTGCTTCACGGAGATTGGAGTAAACAGTGTCTATTAAATGGCTAGTGCCTAGCATCCAATAGGAGTAGCCATGACTGGCAGGCAAATAAAACACCAGATCTGTACTTGAGACCAATAGCTCCCCAATCTTGAACAATAGAATCACCTGGAATAGTGTAATATGTTTGGGGTAAACATTGAAGGCGATTTGCTAGAAGTGGTAAACTAAATCTGTACTTGAGACCAGTAGCCCCCAGTCTTGAACAATAATCTAGAATACTCAATGCGATACATTATTGGGGTAGAAATGGAAGATTTCCTAGGAGAGGCGAGGGGCAGAGATGGAGAGAAAGCTGCAGCAGGAAGGAGATGAGCAACATTTTTATGAGTTACTTTCTTCCTGGAAGTTCCTCCCTAAGAAGAAAAATAATACCAATATTGGCTCCTTCCATGCTGAAGCTTTTCAGTGAGTTCCTAAGTGATACAGCCTCTTTGAGAATTAGACTAAACTCACTTACAAAAGCCCTTGAAAGTAGGACCTTGGAGTGTGCGGTGATTTAGTGAGGCAGTGTACGGAGGACTCACAGGATGCTCATGCCCCTGGTAGGCGTGATGGGCATCGCTGCAGTCGATTTTTCTAATGTTTAGAGGCAGAAGGAAGAGCTGAGAGCCCCAACGCTCGTGGGGTCGCTTACTCTTAGCCCATCATGATGAATGCACATCCATGCTGGTGACATCGCGATGGTCCTGCATGTGCACAAGCCCTGGGGTCACTGCCAAGCAGGGGTCAGAGGACAGCTCAGATAAATCGCATGCTGGTCTCCCAGCCAAGGCCGCTGCCCTCCCCTGACTTCCTGGGAATGACCTTTGATGTACAGATCAATGGGAAACATAATTACGGACCCTAGCCGCCCCAGGCTGAGTGGCTGAAGGCCTGTGTGACGCGCACAGCGGCAGACTCTGGAGCGCGTCCCAGCCAGCCAGCCAGCGTCTTCCGTCCTCGTGTGCGTATCAGAGGCCCAACGTTGCTCTCTGTGCAAAACATTCTTAGCATTTCAGAGAAAACAAAGCAGAGTTCAGCATTGCAGAAATCCAGAGAAAGAGAGAGGGAGAGAAAGGAAAAGGAAGTTTTCCAACTTCTAAATCAAGCAGTGATTTTACTGGAAAGCGAGAGCTAAAAATCTATGCACACACACATACACATGAGCACACACACATACATACCACGCACACACAAGCACACATACCCATGCATACACATATACACATACGCACATACACACAGATACACACACATACACAGATACACACATATACACATACACACATGCATACACATACCACACACATACCCACACATACACATATATATACACACACACATACACACACATATATACACACGAGCACACATTTTATAATATTCCAAGAACATGCTAAATATTTCCCCAGGGATATGCTGGGGGAAATTTTCAGTTTTATAAAATGTAAGAACTAGATATGATGGAGTTCATCTGGGGTTACATTTAGAGGTGGTTTTGTTTTTTGTGTTTGTTTCATTTGTATGTGTTAAAATATTTTTAAGGAAATTTTAGGAAATAATCTGATGCCTGGAGAAAATTTATATTCATAGTTGATAAAATATCATTGGTGCAGGGAAGAGGATTCATTTATGCAGCGAATGCATGCGTGTTCAGTCATAGGTATTGAAAACAGAACGTGAACAAGGCAATGAACTTGTAACTGTGAAACGAGCTGGGAGAGGGCGGACGCGGCGTGACGGAAGGAGCAGGTTGCGTCCGGCGGGTCTGGGCTGGCGGTCACGGCGGGTGAGCAGTGCCGGCGAGGCCTGAGGGGCACAGGCTGCTTGGCGGACGCCCCCCTCACCCAGGCCTTCTGCTAGGAGATTCGGCAGTGAGGAAAACCCACGCGGAGGACAGGAGGGAATGGTGTGATGTTCTCCCGGCTCTTCTAGAAGAACAGAGACGCGCGTGGCAGGTGCCACACCAAGGCAGGACTTGAAGGCGTGGCAAGCCTGTCCCCCTGTCTCTTGAGCAGATGTGAGTGTTTCCAAGCACCCTGGGGCTTGCTCGCCTTTCACCCAGGAGTGGAGTTCCTCCCCCCACCCCCGCCCGGCTTTCCCAGCGGTGGACGGTGCCCCGGTGAGGCTGCTTGGCTTCCAGGGATGGCTCATAAAAGGAAGGCCAAGCAGGCTTCTCCAGGCTCTCTTGGGAGACTCCCTCTTGGCACAGCGCCTCCCTGTTCTGAGAAAACCCAGATCGCCAGAGAACACCCTGGGTTCCGGCCAGCAGCTCCAGCTCACTTCCCAGAGTACGGCCAGGCCCAGCCACCGGGCGCCCGGAAGGCCAGCCCAGACATCGCAGGCCGATGGAGGGGATGGCAACACGGCGGCCACTGCTGGGCAGCCGGGTCTGGGGTCAGCGGTCGACATGGGCAGTGTGGCATTTCTGCTTTCTGTGGTATGATGGATCGTGTTTCATTCTATCAAGCATTCTAGCCACAGGTGGGTTTTGCCATTTCTGACTTGTTGAATGGTCCACCTTACACAACGCCAAGCAGTAAAGGTGCCTTCATGGAAACGAGAAATGGAAGTGAATGCCTGCAGAGCAGGAAATGTCCACTTCATCCCAAACCCAAGAACATTCCAGACACTGAGATCCAACAGGAACTCCTCATACAATTCCCGCCTCTGGTTTCTTAGCACTCTTCTTCTGTCCAGACATTTCTTCTTGAGTGCTTTACTCCCCCTCCCCAGCTTTACCCCCCCTCCCCAGCTTTACTCCCCCTCCCCAGCTTTACCCCCCCTCCCCAGCTTT
>NW_012267260.1:1691493-1705875 GCF_000151885.1 Dipodomys ordii | reverse complement strand
AGCTTTACCCCTCCAGCTTTACCCCCATCCCCAGCTTTACCCCCCTCCCCAGCTTTACCCCCCTCCAGTCCCGTGAGAATCTTGTTTCACTTGTGATATTTGAGCAGGAAATCTTCTGAATACAAATGCTTTCTGAATACAAAAGCATTTTGAGAGAATTCTGAACACGGTGTATTCTTAAAGAAATTAAACACACCTGTCCTCTCCCCCCCCCCATCTAGTATTACTGTATTGACTTGTGTGGAGATGGGTCTGACCCTGACATCTGCTGTGTGCGTGTAAGGCACTCGGCCCCAGGCTCGCCCCTCCCCTTCCTCCCCTCCGCAGGGCCTTCCTCCTTTCCTGAACCCCACCCCTGCCCTGCCCTGTCCTTCTTTCAGATTCCATGTGTGAGACACAACGTGTCCTATTTGTGTTTTGAGCGTGAGGATCTTGGGTTCCACCGTGTTCTTGGAAGCCACGTGCTTCAATCCCGTGTTGCGTGTCCCTCATCCCCTCCGTGCCCAGTCCGTGACTCCGGGCGGGTGCCATGATTGCTTTGATGTCTTGATTCCCAGGAGAGGGAGGGTGGGACCATGAGCTCCTTCCATTTTTACTTTTTCCAGGAGTCGTGTGCTGCTTTCCTCAGTGGCTGTAGTAATTCACACACACACGCCACTAGTGTTGCTTGTTTCTTTCACGCAGCCATTGTGACGTGGCACAGGGGAATCTCATGGATGCTTTCACTTGCATTTTCTCACTCAGTAGAGAGGAGACTTTGTAAACTGTTTCATTGTTGGTAAGGGATGTGGGAGTTTTCTTTTCCTCTAATACTGTCTTGAATTTGTAGCCAGCACTGAGGTGCAAGCGCGTACAATTCCCGAGGAAAGCAGGCCATCAGAGACCATGCCACTGTCGCACCCCACGGGGCCCCACCGTTCTAGATGTGAAAAGCGGACCTGGACGGAAGGCTGGGTGTGGGGGCATCACTGAGGGCACTGGGGATGGAGCCAGCGGCATCTCCTCCAGGAGGCGAAGCTGCCTTCCTTCCACAGGAGGCAGCCGTGCCACAGGACAACAGATGCACAAGGAATGAGTCGAGCCAGGATGCCAGCACCTTGCTGTCTCACCTGGAAGTCCCTCTTCCCCCGGGGACGGTCAGCACCGTGGAAGGAAAATCACCGCTTGCAGCCAGGGTGGGGGGTGCTGTGTCGGGATGGACTCCAGGGCCGTCTAGCTGGGAGCTCCCTCCCCTTCCCACGCACCCTATGCAAAGCCGCCCGCTCCTCTACCCCTGTGCCATTCGCAGGTCCTTCCATTGCAAGAACTGTGCCTTGTGATTCGGGGAAGCTGCATTTCGTTATTCATTTGTTCCCACCGCTCTGGCTCTGTGACGCCTAGCAAAGGACCCCTAGGCCTTCTGTGCCTCCTACTTGCTCTCATGCTTCCATGGTGGCTTTTGTGCTGCGCATCACTAGGTTTGGGGTTTTGACTAGTCTTATCTGTTTTGTTTTGTTTTTTTTTAGTCCACACATGGGATTTGTATTATGAGATATAATTATATTATTTCTCCATTTTGGAAATAACATTTCTTATCACGTCTGCATTGATGTGTATTTGTTTGGTTTTAGTAACCATTAATTTATACAATATTACTTTAAATCTCTCTGGATAAGCCCAGTATTTCTTAGGAACCTTTCCTCCATCATATTTGACTTCATCTGGAGGTGTTTTCCTTGCCACACAGTGAAGCTTGCTACTGGTACTTAGAGGTAGAGGCCTGGCACTACCCAGTAGCCTTTGCAAGACAGCGACTTTCCAAAGGGGATTCTTAGCCGGGCACCGGTGGCGTGAGCCTGACATCCTAGCTACTCAGGAGGCTGAGGTCTGAGGATCACAGTTCAAAGCCAACCTGAGCAGGAAAGTCCAGGGGACTCATCACCAATGAACCACCAGATAAACAGAAGTAGTGCTGTGGCTCAAAGTGTTGGAATGCTAGCCTCAAGCAAAAGAGCTCAGGGATGGCACCCAGAGCCTGAGTTCAAGCCCTCTGACCAACAAAATAAAGAGGATTCTGGGTATAAAATGTCGCTTTCACGTGGCTTTTTTTTTTTCAAATAGGGGATGAGCTCAGCTCTTTCACATCTGCATGAAGACTACACAGTTGGCTCAGATTTTTGTCTCTGTTGTTCCTGTTTTGTTGCAAGTTCTGCCTTGAACGTCGGCCTCCTTGGGGGAAGGGTGGTGTCGGCAGGTGAGTGCTGGCGGATGGGACAGGCCGGCCGGCTGGCCTTTCACTATCCAACGGAAGCGCGTTTGCACTGAGTTCTACCACCTCCAACTTGCCTTCCGTTGCCTCCTTTTTTTCTGATACTTTCTCAACCAGGTGTAGAGGTCAAGCCCCACTGGACTTGTCCTCACCCAAAGCAGGCTGGGCGTCCAGCCTGGAGGTAAGGAGTTTGGGTGTGAGCCACCTGCACTGCATACAGGAGGGCGGGGAAGGGAGGGGGCCCCAAGCTGGCATTGCTCACACCACACCGTAGCTCATTTCTCCTGTGCCCCCGTGGCAGGCCGCTGCTGCCCATGGACCTGTGCCCCCGGGACCCTCTGGCCCCCGCGGCAGGCCGCTGCTGCCCATGGACCTGTGCCCCCCGGGACCCTCCGGGCCCCCGCGGCAGGCCGCTGCTGCCCGTGGACCTGTGCTCATTTCTCCTGTGCCCCCCGGGGCCCTCCAGCCCCCCGCAGCAGACTGCTGCTGCCCGTGGACCTGTGCCCCCCGGGACCCTCCGGCCCCCCGCGGCAGACTGCTGCTGCCCGTGGACCTGTGCTCATTTCTCCTGTGCCCCCGGGACCCTCCGGTCCCCGCGGCAGACTGCTGCTGCCCATGGACCTGTGCCCCCCGGGGCCCTCCAGCCCCCCGCAGCAGACTGCTGCTGCCCGTGGACCTGTGCTCTCACGTCTGGACTCCTGCTTGGTGTCTCCCCCTCTGTTTTCCCCATTAGTCTCCTCCCCTGCCTGCTTTTTAACTTCCAGAGTTTGTTTCAACTTTCAGGTCCGCTGGTCGCTCCATTTTCTGCTTTCCAGCGATACTGTGGCTTCATTCCTCGCCGACAATGTGAACCGATTGTTTAGACAAAAGCATGTGGGGCCAAGAATTAAACCTGCGAACGGGAGCCCTGGGCTCACCGCAGTCCCTGGCTTCCGCGGACACCCACACTCTAGTGTACTGTGGAAACCCCCGTGCACGCAGTGCTCCCTCACAGCGTGTCCAGAGACTATGGCTCCCGGACAAACCTCACTGCAGAATCGACAGACCAGGCCGCACAGGTGCCAGACAACCGGCAGAAGGCTGCCCTCACGGAGGTCCACGCTCCAATCCCATTACCCTGGCAAAAAAGACCCCAAGTAAGAACTTGGTTAAGAGATTACAGGAAGGGTCCTTAGCCGGCTGTCTCCACAAGGAGCTTCATAAGGAAATGACGAGGGAGATCTGACGATGTTCCATGCCTGGCTTTGAAAAGGAAGTAGCAGACCACAGAGCCTAGCCCCAAGTTCAGCCTCGTGTAGCTGCCTGGGACAGGAGAGGTGGTCATTACCCCCCACCTCCAGATGGAGGCGCCGCTGTCTTAGCTGGAAGGAATTCATCGAGAGGAAATCCACGTGTGTGATGTGCTATAGACGCAAGAGTCAATTCACCCCAGACACAAGAGGAAAATGCTAGGCCAAAATCCAAGTGTGGATGTGCTCAGCAGGTCTCCTGGTGAGCCGCAGCCGCTGTGCCCACGGCGGCTCACGCTCACACGCATGCATGTCTGCCTCTCCACCTTTAGACACAGGTAACATCTTTTCTCTCCTGAGCATCACAGCAAACCTTAATCTGATCAGTCCTCGCTCTCGGTCCATAAAGACCACACTCAGAAAATAAAATCCTCTCCCAAACTGCCCATTTGGGCCGTCTCACTTAACGACCAGCACAGTGAGCGTTCTTGCTGCAGATCACAGGGAGATGTGAATGACCAAATGCCTGCATTTCATTTTCCTGCCAAACAGGTATGGTGTTCCAACCAAACTTTCTCAGTCACCACAGTTTTAACTCAAGGCTGCTCTCTTTTATTTTCATCCAGGCAGGGGGGCATAAAAGCCAAAGATTCTCTGGGGCCACTGGTTTTAAAATAAGGAATTTGGTTCTCGTGCAGTCTCAGTGCTGATGTGTGCAACAAACAAGGCTTCTCTCCACTCATTTCCAAACACTTGTCAAGCGTCAGCTCTGAAAATACCTTTGGAATAACTTCATGGTAGGGTTTGTCTGACAATGTGCAAGAGCCTTCCAGAACAAAGCCCCCCAGCTGGTAAGGACCTGTCTGGGGCTCAGCAGCAAGAGCAGCTCCAGGCTGGCAGTGGGGCCGGCTGGAGCCCTCGCCGGTACCCGGCGTCCGGAGGAAGCCGCCGTGCCTGGGACTCGGTGGGAAAGGCAGGCTGTGCCCAGAGGCCTCCACAGTGAGTCAGAGAGATGAGCAAGTACAGACACAGAAAGTGGTTTAACTTATGACAGCCCTTCATAATAGAAGTTTTAGATGTCTGGTGACATTCAGCGACCGTGTGTGTGCGTGTGTGTGTGTGTGTGTTCCTGCTTTATTTGCTCATGTGCTTGTTCACTTGTCTTTGGCAATGATGGTGGCTAGGCAAAGGTCCTTCCACCTGAGTGCCACACCACAGGCCGCTTGCCTTACGTGGGGGGGGGGTATGGGGGTGGAATTTCACCTTCTGGCCTGGGACTAGCCTCAGACACAATCCTCCTGCCTAGACTCTTGCAGGGATGACAGTGAACACCACCATGCCCACTTTATTTGTGAGGCTGAGTTTGTTGCGAGGAGGGCTCTCAGATGTTTTCATTTTGTTGTGTTTTTACACTCTGTGTTCTAGGACTGGCCCCAAGCCAGAGTCTTCTTCAACCTGCCTCCCACTTACAGGTGTGCTGCACAGTGCCCAACCTCACTTACATTTACAGGTGTGCTGCACAGTGCCCAACCTCACTCCCACTTACAGGTGTGCTGCACAGTGCCCAACCTCACTCCCACTTACAGGTGTGCTGCACAGTGCCCAACCTCACTTACATTTAACACCAAAGTCTTTTTCCCCAGTGTTTTTCCCTTTCTAGCACAGTAGTGTTCAAGAAAAATCTCCCCTCTCACATAAACTTCATTTTCTTACATGGAACAATGCTTAGAAATGCTTAGCAGCATGCACAGGTATGCTTTACGACAATACTCTTGACTGATATTAAAGACAAGTAGATTTCAACCAACCAGCCTAGCAATAATATTTAAACTAGGATCATACACTAAGACAAAGAATTTACTCTGACCTGCATTTTAAACGTCACTATAGACACTGCTTTATGAGCTATTGCAGGAAAAGCAGGCAACAATGTGTATTCTCCCAGGTAGCAGGGAGGTACAGTGCTCACAGAAGAATCCTCCTAAACACAAAGGCGCTGTTCCTTTTTTTTATTTGTACAACTTGCAGACAAGAGAAGAAGGCAAAACGTACATAAGGCAGAAAAGTTTTGTTACACACACACACACACACACACACACACACCAATTTAAAAAAAGTCAACATACTAACTAAAAAGACGGCTATCACCTGTGAAGTAGAACAAAGTATTTTCTAATTGATGGTAATCGATTATTAGCAAAGGATCACTACAATGTATAAAGGTGGTTATTTGTGAATGAGTCACTGACTGGTATACGCTTACATAAATTTACAAAATGAACAAAAGCCCTGATGGTAATTATCTCCCTCCTTTCATTCTTATTCCTGCATGAAAAAGAACACATAATTTTTGTTCTTCTAATTCTTTGTTGTTTGAGCCAAAGAAAAAAAAATGTGATTCATGGATCAGAGTTTGGTCCCTTTTATATTGATTCTTCCATATTGGAAAAAGTTTAGAAATTGACAAGAAACAAATCATATAATTCAGCAACGCGCTACAACTGGCAAACAGCCACCATTTATGAGATACTTACAGCTAGCATTTCTTTAATAAAGAGCCACATGAAGCACAGCAGAAACAACCTTAACACATTGTAAAGTGTAGAAATATATTTAAACAGTACATTTAAAGAATAATATATGTCCATTTTTACTCTCTCAATAGTACACTATTAATTGAAAATATATTACTAATGTGCCCCCAATATAGGTCTTAAATCATCACAATATGCCTGAATTCCACACAATCCACAATAATCTTGAAGCCATTCCTGATATATTTTTGTGTGAAGGATCCAAAGGGGTAATTAATAAATGGTGTATTGTGGATACTTTGGAATATAATATATATTTGGATATATTTGTGTTTCCCTGAAGGTCATTGTTCAATGTTAGTGTGGGTTAGAGACAGGGCCAGAGGGCTTTCCACAGAGAGAGAAGAGAGTAAGTTCAGAGGGAAGAAAATGCATGCACACACATACACACGAATGTACCACACCCCACTCACCATACACACACACCACATGTGCACACCACGCTACATATACCACATACCCCACCAACACACCATACACACATACATCAACACCACACACACACACACACACACACACACCACACACATACCACACATTCTCACACTCACACACATACTACACACCACATACTTACATAACACATACATACCATACACACATGTGCGTGTACATGCGCACTCACACACACAAACACCAGAACTATTGGTGTTTGAAGGAAAGTTTACACAATCTTTTTACAAAATAGCGTTTCATGGAGCTAATTCTCAAAGACAGGAAACTTGGGTGTCCAGTGTTCTTTTGAAATGGCAACTTTGTCCAAGCCACTCTGGGACTCGGGTTGTCTCCTCCAGAGAGGAGTCGTCATTTTGGTATCTTGACCCTAAATAAAAACCTCAGTCTGCACACTCAGTTACAACAGCGTGCAGCGCTGCCAATGTGTCAGGTCCGGGAGTGTGCAGGGATTCTTGTCCACGGGGAGGTGAATACTACACTGAAGTGTGTCTTTATTCTGGACTCACTTTGCCAATCAGAAAACAAAAATCCTCAGCAGCAGTGTTCTAGGTAACAGCCGGACAGACTGAGCGGGGTAAGGCGGCCGTACTGCGATCTGTATTTTTATGGTGTTAACATGGAAAGTAATGGACACAGGCTCCAGCAAGCCTGGCTCTGCAGATTCCCCAGGCTGTGTAGCCTTGAGAAACTAACAAACAGCCTCCAGCCAAAGAGGAGCCTGCTCCCCAATTATACCAGCTCTGCCAGACCAAAGAGCTGCAGCCGCTGTGCCAACCCTTCCACTCCTACCTCCTGCCCACCATTCATTTACTACAATCCAGCTAAAAGCTTCACTGCACCTCATGAAGCAGAAGCCTTGGAACAAAAAAATGTGTTGATCCAAGCATTTTTGTTTGGGTTATTATTTTTAAGCTCTTTCTAAATATATATCCCATTATACTTTCCACTGGCAACATATAACCAAATGCGTATGATTCCCTTCAATAATGCCAAACAAGGAAGGAAGAGAAGGAGGGAGGGAGGGAAGGAGGGAGGGAGGGAGGGAGGGAGGAAGGGAAGGAAAGAAAAGGGAAAAGGTCTGTTACTCTCCAAAATGATATAACAATCATACTGGAAAAATGTTGACACAGAATTAAACTGGCCCCGGTGTAACACATGGAAAGGTGGAGTAGGTGATGTACTATATAATATAGTGACACAGATTTTTTTACATAGAATATGTAAATAAATAAAAATGACTATATACATGATATTGTATGTGGAAGGAAAGATGAAACGAGTTGGGAGAATGTCAGGGAACCCCCTCTGCCTGCTTTTATTGCAGTCATAAACTAATACAGATCTTTCATTACTGCTGCAATCCTCTGATTCTAGTGGCAGCCACAGGAACGTACCACCATGTTTCTGTATTTTTTCAAGATGACGTTGGAGCTGTCATCGAAGTAGAGTACTGAGATGGCGTTCAGCTTGGTTGGGGCACAGCAGGGCTTGGGCACATGCTCAGGAAACATGAGGTGGACCTGGGAAAGAGAACATCGTCCTCATTAGTAGACGAAACGACATTGTGTTCACAGCTCTGCGGTGATGCCTCTGCTCTGCCTTTGATCTGCTGACCCTGCCCAATGGCTGGCGGCGGTGGCTTCAGAGGTCAATAGTAAAGATTGCCAAGAACCAGCCCACCACTGCTAACACAGGCCATCCGCGCAGGGTGGGCTGGGAGGGGGCAAGGGCTCAGGCTTCACAGCAGAAGGAGCACTTCCCTGGTGAGTTCTGTCTTCCCAGCAGAATGGGTCTCCATGCTGCAATCAGGACCTCTCTCTAAAGCCCTGACTTACCCACCTGCCCCGCCGCACCATCACGTCTGAGATGGCGTCTTACTGGGTCAGCTAAACGAGTGCATTTACTCAAAACAGCTCCGTGTTGGGTTTGAATTCCACGCTCCCTGCAATCCTACAAAAGCAGGGCATACCAGAGTCTGCACGATGGCGTGGTTTGTGGCGTTCATGTGGGCATTGAGCGGGAAAGAACATTCTCCATCACAATAAAATGCCGCGTATCCCTCTGGCGCAATGATCCAGTCCTGCGGTGCACAAAGACAGGAAACACAACAGGCAGTGTCCTCTACAGGGAAACAACAGCGCCAGATCAAGACGACTCTACACGGAAACAGCGCCAGATCAAGACGCCGCCAACGTGTTCCATCCGAACCGATTTCCCTTCTCGAGCCAGCAACTACTCTACATGGATGGCCCCCTCTCCCCTTCCACTTTAAGTCTGACATTCATAGCAAAAGCATCAATATCTTCACAAGACCTTATCTGCTCCGGTTCCTCCCAGGAGGCTACCATGTAAGAAATCCATAATACGCACTGATATGTATACATAATCAAGAATAAAACCACAATCGTGCAGTCGCATTCTATTAAATAGTGTTTAAACAGGCAAGAACAAACTCAGGAAAAGTCTGGTGAGCCAGGAAGGAGGGTTAACTCCGCCGAGTCAGCCCCAGCTACGCCCAGACTTCGGAGCTGGAGGCCTCCTAAGGCTTTGATATGTGTTCCATGTGCTGCTTTTCTTCCCATCCTTCCATTAACCTTACAGTCCTTTTGAAGAAACAAATTAAATCTGAAAACTGTCTGCTGAACAGTTTAGGATGCCAGACACTCAACACGGGATGGCGGCCCTGGCTTTCTCCCCGGGGAAGCAAAGCTTGATGGACACTTAGTAGATTCCTCAACTGTTGAAAGAAGTCAAATATTCACATTTTTCAATATTATTTTTCAGTAAGTAGCTCACACATTGGAAATCCGTTACACTGGACGAGGAGACATCTGAATTCTTCATTTAAACTGTTCTCACAGAAGCCATTCAAACTGAGTTCAGTTAAATTCTCCTCCTCGCCTTATTTGTGAAGCTTATTTGGGAGACAAAATTATGGTCTCTGAGTGAAAAAAGGTATGAGCCTGCCTTCTTCATGATGGAGGGAGTTTCTGTGACAGTTCTAATTCCTAGACTGATCATCTGAGGACAGAAATGCGCTCATAGAGGTCTTTATACCAATCTGAACAACTCTGTTCATGACAGCTAAAATCCCGGTCACTAGGGTATGGCTCAAATGACAGGGCATTCACCCAGCAAGTGTGGAAAGCCTTGAGATCAAACCCCGGCATGGCCTAAAGAAAATAAAAAACAACGTGGGATACTTAAAGGACAGCCACACGAAAGGACTCTTACTTCATTTCCTACATACTTCTTCAGATAGTTCTTATGCATTATAAAATATAGTAATCATGTAAGTAGTATAGGGACATGAAAATTATCTACACAGCCATTAAGCAATACAGTGAACAGACTGTCAAAGTAACTGCGGCCTGGCTAACGATCTCTGAGAAAGCAGAGGCACCCAGGCTGATCCTGTGTTCTTACCTGCCACCCCAGGTCCCGGAAGCTCACGTAGAGTTCATGCTTCTTGCAGGCTTGCTTTTGTTCACTTGTATTATAATCTGAAGGTTAAAGAAATCATATTTTAAACCAATTAACTACCTAAAAACGGAAAGTGGAGCTGTGGCTCAATGTGGTTGAGCACTGGCCTTGAGCAAAAAAGCGTAGAGAAAGCACCCAGGCCCTGAATGCAAGCCCCACAACCAACGACAGCAAGGACAAGATAACTCACTCTATTTACGATCTGAAACATGACTGGAGGGAAGGAGAGAGCAAAATGGTTTTCTAAAGAAAGCTGTGTTAAGGTAAGTCACCGTCCAGTGTAATAATGGGAGCTCCAATGAGCCGGGGCCCCGTGGAGACCAGAGGCCCATCTGACGCTGCTCTCTCCTCTGCCTCATGTCAGCCTAGAAAAAGGAAGCAATCCATTTTGGGTACAAATTGTTTTTTCCTACTTGTTAACCAGATACTCTTCTAGTGCAATTAAGTTCACTAAATCAAATCGTGGCACATGAAGGGTTGATTTGAGAGTTGGCCTCTTGTCCTTCAGGAAAACTTCTCTAATCAGAATAATTGCACAAAGAGTTACCTTTACTCAGGCAAGGGACACGAAGTAGACAAATACATATTGAAAGCCATAAACTCAGTGCATGGCTATTTGAATTCCATGTTTATTACAAAAACTGAAATACAACTTAAAAGGCCAAATATCTGTTTTGCCAATGTAGCTTTCATGCAGGCTAAATGATGAATCTATGCCATATCACATAAAAGCCATGAGCAAAGAAATTTATAATGGAAGCTGGTATCATGGTCTGATTTCACGTAGCATGAGGACTGTATCCTACGGTCAGAAATAAACATTAATGGCTCCTGAGAGAAGCAAAGGTTGTGCCAGAGTAGCAAAGTCTTCAATGGCTTTAAAAAAAAATCCTGGGCTTAAGGCTGGCTCAAGTGGTAGAGCACTCATCTTGCAAACAGAAGACCCTGAGTTCAATCCCCAGTACCAGAAAAAAAAATAGTCTCACAATGGTTCAAATACACAGGTAGTTGAAGAGCAAATACACAGGTTAGTGCAGGGAGCGGATCCCACGCCCTCCAGCGCCCACAGCATATTCCCTGGGACAGAGCAGCTCCAGAAGATGAGCTTCTGCCCATGGTGTGAGAGCTGGGGTCATGTCCACAGTGGAGTGCAGCATGTGAGCATGGCCATGGCTTCCACCGGCCAAGCATTATGAACACTACTATTTCAAAACCAAAGGGAAGTGAAAGTCCTTGTTGCCAGTGCTCAGAGGCCAGCACCACAGCAGGGCACGGAAGACGCCAATTTGCCCACAGAACATGGAGAAGAGTGAATGAGATCTAAGAGGCAAAAACACATGAAGAAAAGAGCCAAGGTAGCTCCTGCCTATACTGCAGCCACTCTGACGGAGAAGCAAGAGCAGCCGAATTCACTGCCAGCCTGAGCAGAGCCAGTGAGACCTGTCTCAAAACAAATGAACAAGTAAATGAATAAACGGGAGAAAGCCTTTCCACCCTTCTGCCTCTGCATCTTCAGGAGCAGCTGCTTCAACCTAAGCTTAGGCTTTCATTTCCTCCCCCCCATCCAAACCCAGGGACTGGCACAGCCACCCTGGCCTCTGTGCAGCCCAGGCCAGAGCCTGAATGGCAGAGACACGGAAGGTTCTGCCTAGAACCTAGAGGCAGGGTTCCACGTACAGTCAGAGAACAGGGAGAGAGGTTCCACGTACAGTCAGAGAACAGGGAGAGAGGTTCCACGTACTGTCAGAGAACAGGGAGCGGGGTTCCACGTACAGTCAGAGAACAGGGAGAGGGGTTCCACGTACAGTCGGAGAACAGGGAGCGGGGTTCCACATACTGTTGGAGAACAAGGAGAGAGGTTCCATGTACAGTCGGAGAACAGGGAGAGAGGTTCCACGTACAGTCACATAACATGGAGCAGGGTTTCATGTACAGTCAGAGAATAGGGAGCAGGTTCTACGTACAGTCAGAGAACCAAGAGTGGGTTTCCATGTACAGTCAGAGAAGCAGGAGGGGTTTCCTGTACAGTCCCGTACAAACCCTCGGGGTGAGAGCTCTATGAACAGTCAGAGAATAAGGAGAGTCTTTTCTCCCCAGCTGATCTTGATCTCCTCTTGCCTCAGTTTCCTAAGTGCTAGGATTAGAGATGAGAACCACCACATTTGGCACCAAAGTCTTCAAAATAGTAAGGGTTAAAGAGAACAAGAATGGCCTAAATTTGAATTTTGATCTTCCAGACTTTTAATATTTGATGGTATGCTTTGCACTATATATATATATGTGTGTATATATATACACACACATATAAAATCAGGCACACATCTATCAACTCTCTAACCTCCACCCTCCCCTCTTCCTACGGTATTTTACTATAAAAGCCTGGTACTATTTTAACATTTATTATTTTTAGTTGGATAATTTTTAAATTTCACTGGCATGTCAGGCCCAGCAGGGATTGAGTTTTCTGTTTAGATTAGCCTTCCCTTTCACTCAACGGCCAGCTTCTAGGGCACATCCTAGGAGAGTTTCCCCAGTCTGCTGATTACTGCCTTCTGAAAGGTGGCCTCGTAGACACAAACCAGCTACTTTCCTTCTTTCTTCCCCCTATCAAAATAGGAACATGCTCCAAAACCATCAACCACATAGTTCACAGAAATGGCTGCCAATGACCAAACCTTTAAAAAGAAAATATTGGTCTCTATGAGAATAATTCTGTGCCGTAAGTGGCTCTGGGATGCCAGCGAACCGTTTCCTGACTATTCTGCATGTGTTTTCTCCAGCAGTGGATACAGAAGGGGCGTTGTTGCTTGCAGTCAGGAGAAAAGACAACGCGCCAGCCCTCCGGGGGAAGGACACTGACGGCCCTCTGTCAGCGCCAGGTGAGCTGTGATGGAAGTCTGCGACTTATGCTTTCCCTTTGTAATTTCCTAAATAACCAGCTGCCATTCGATTCAACATCTGTGAACCCTCTCCTTCATGCGGGCTGCTAGGTGAAATTAAAAACACTTCAGCCGGAGTCAGAGTCATGCTACATGAAAGGAAAAATATACAATTTTGACAAGCTAGTATTTACAAGGAAGAAAGGGTCTAAGAAAGTTATTTTTCTCCATCTTCTATTAAGCAGTTACACCTTTTTGTCACACTAAATAGCTTCTGAAGACCTTTCCAGAACAGCTTTGTGACATAACATGATAGGAGCAGGCTTTACTCTCCCGAGAAGGTTGCAAAGTGTCTTCCGTGGAAAATTCTTTTAACGTGTCATTTGACGCATGGATTGTATTTCAGGATAGTGCAGACCTGTTCACTTCTTCTCCACTGCCTCTGTGGCTAGGCGCACGCGTGCTTGTGCCTCACGCGGGGCCCCACGGCCTGCGTTTTAGCAGGGGCCCGCCGAGTTCCCTTTGGTGGTGGTGTTGAGAATCAGATATGGAGAGAGCCGTGCTCTCACAGTTCCTTAGCTCACAATGTCAAGCCCACTGAGAAAAAGCAGTGAAGGCCTTAGGGGCCTTAGAATTCTACTTTACAAAAATGCCCCCGGCTGGAGCCGCCTCGCCTTGGGCAGAGACTGCGCGGGGGCCATGCAGTGGACCGGAAGACTCGGAGCTCCCAGACATGCAGACCCACTAGAGGTGGCAGCCGGGGAGCTGGGCAGCTCTGGCGTAGAATCCACCTTCAGACTTCTCTTTCTAATAGAGAAAAAGGATTTCTTGCCAGAAAATACCGTCCATTTTATCTAAGCCTAGCTTATTAAAAAGTCTGCAGCCTGGGTAAACAGATGCAGTGCTGTGGCAAGTGGGTATGAATGTCCTCACTAAGTCTCAGCTCTTCTTCATGGAAGTGCTATTGGATGCTGGCTCTGCATCTGCAGTCTGGGAAACACAGGAACCAAACACAAGGTGTTCACCATTTTGTGACAAAATGGACTAAAATCCAACTTACTGATATCATTGTGCACTTGTAACGTTATTCTGAGACTATCTATCTACCTGAGTAGACACATGTCCTAAGAAGATTCCAGAAATTAGTTCTCCAAATGATTACTGAACATATAAATACTACGGGGATTCGCACACCGTCTGTCCTTCTGTGCTCAGGGGACAGGCCACAGGCCTGTCTTTGGTTCTGGGGTGAGTGGCGGCTCCAGCTGGCTCTGGGGCCTGGCCGGGGCGGCGCCTTCCTTCGGTGGGAGCTAGGCTCTGCTGGCGGGGGCTTCACATCACCGCGGGCTGAGCCTCGGTCTACACAGGCCTGTCCACTGACGGGCCCTGCTCAGGTGTCTGGGGCCCCCGGAGCCCCTCGCGGAGCCCTGGCCTGCCCAGGGCAGGTGCTGGCGGAGGCGGCCGCCCGGTCCCTGAGCACCGAGCCCCGCGCC
>NW_012267260.1:1689560-1690049 GCF_000151885.1 Dipodomys ordii | reverse complement strand
GCCCGGTCCCCGCGCCCCGCGCCCCGCGGGCATCTTACCTCCGGCGCCCGCCGCCCGGGCCGCGTCCTGGTGAGGGCTGGCTTTCCCGCGGCTCTGGGTTTTCCGCTTGCTGGCCGCTCTCACGGACCGGAGCAGGACGCCGCTGGCCTTGAAGAAGGCCACCATGAAGGGCTGCTTCGACTGGGGGCCGTGCCTCCCCACCAGGCCCGCCGACTTCACGTTGATGCTGCGCCCTGGAACACAGCCCGCCCCGCGGCGGTTGGTGAAGGGCGGCGCGGGGTGGCCCCTCGCGGAGAGGGGCGCGGCAGGACCTGTCTGCTCCTTCCAGGCCCGGGAGGGGACCGACAGACAGACCCGCTTGGCGCGGGCTGCGGCTTTGTTCGCGTTCTCGCGCGGAGGTCAGCGCGGTCAGCGAGGGTTAGTGGCCCCGCGCTCACCGCCTCACGAGGCCCGGCGGCCCGAGAGGAAGGCGCGGCGGCCCGAGAGGAA
>NW_012267260.1:1677884-1688990 GCF_000151885.1 Dipodomys ordii | reverse complement strand
CGGGCCGACGCGGGGTCAGCCGCGGAGCGCACAGGAGCACACAGAGGGGCGCTGCGCTGCTCGGTCCAACTCAGCCCGGAGACTGCGCTGCAGCGCGGGCAAGGCAGCCGGCTGGGCTGTTGGCCTCAGTGCCTCTTGGTCTTCACCGGGCTGCCGGGGGCTGGCGCTGCGTCCGGCTCCTCCAGCCAGGGCAGCTTTGTGCTGCCATCGGGGCCCCCAGCGCGCACCCAACCTCCATCAGCGCCTGACCTCCGCCAGCGCCCGACCTCCGCCAGCGCCTGACCTCCGCCAGCCCCTGACCTCCATCAGCGCCCCTGACCTCCATCAGCCCCTGATCTCCATCAGCGCCTGACCTCCATCAGCACCCCTGACCTCCATCAGCCCCTGATCTCCATCAGCGCCTGACATCCATCAGCACCCCTGACCTCCGCCAGCGCCCGACCTCCGCCAGCGCCTGGCCTCCATCAGCGCCCGAACTCCGCCAGCGCCCGACCTCCGCCAGCGCCTGACCTCCATCAGCACCTGACCTCCGCCTGCGCCCCTGACCTCCATCAGCACATGACCTCCACCAGCCCCTGACCTCCGCCAGCCCCTGACCTCCGCCAGTACCCGACCTCCATCAGCACCTGACCTCCATCAGCACCCCTGACCTCCATCAGCACCTGACCTCCACCAGCACCCCTGACCTCCATCAGCACCTGACCTCTGCCAGCGCCCCTGACCTCCGCCAGCCCCTGACCTCCGCCAGCGCCCCTGACCTCCGCCAGCCCCTGACCTCCATCAGCCCCTGACCTCCGCCAGCACCTGACCTCAGTCAGCGCCCCCGACCTCCGCCAGCACCTAACCTCCGCCAGCCCCTGACCTCCATCAGCACCCCAACCTCCACCAGCGCCTGACCTCCATCAGCCCCTGACCTCCGCCAGTGCCCCTGACCTCCGCCAGCCCCTGACCTCCGTCAGCGCCCCCGACCTCCGCCAGCCCCTGACCTCCGTCAGCGCCCCCGACCTCCGCCAGCCCCTGACCTCCGTCAGCACCCCTGACCTCCGCCAGCCCCTGACCTCCATCAGCGCCCCTGACCTCCACCAGCGCCTGACCTCCATCAGCACGCCTGACCTCCATCAGCACCTGACCTCCACCAGCGCCTGACCTCTGTCAGCGCCCCTGACCTCCCGTCAGCCCCTGACCTCCGCCAGCGCCTGACCTCCGCCAGTGCCTGACCTCTGCCAGCGCCTGACCTCCGCCAGCGCCTGACCTCCACCAGCGCCCCTGACCTCCACCAGCGCCCCCCACACTCCACCAAGCTGTGCGCACTGGGTCATTCCGGAAGGCCTTCCGGGGAATCTAGCGGCCTTTTGAGGTCTGTGCAGTACAATGACGAGGGGTCTTGAAAGAAGCATGGAAAATCCAGCTCTCTATCACTGTTTATGGAAGAACAACTTCAGAAGAGGCCAACAGACCTGGCGATGCAGAACAGAAAAGAACTCCCAGGAAAGCTTTCAACGAGCCTTGGCACGGAGAATGAAGACTAAAGCTGCAGCCGGAGCCCAGACTCACGTCCATGAGGGCTCGGGTGGCGGGGACACGCAGCAACGAGGAACAACACTCAGAGCCATGGTCCTGTCCTGTGTGCTCAGGGTGTCTGCCACGAGGGGCAGCAAGTCTTCCAGGTGGTTTCCTGCCTTATTTAAAAGGATTGTGCATGAATGATGATGCCCCATTTAAAATTTCCTTTTGTTCGGCTCTTCTAATTTCAAATAGTTGTCACTAAGGAGCGAGAGGCAGGATGTCAATTCAGTCATGATATCAACAGCTGGGGGCAGGAACTGGGAGACTGGAAGGGGCGACACCAACCAAGAAGGGCTCTAACTGATGTGTCCACTGAGACCCCTGTACACACTATCACGGGATAATTTAAAAAAATTATTAAAGAAAGAACTGTCCTTGAAGTTTTATGTCCCACACAGAAATGAATAATACATGTAAAATATATGCTATGTTATATATCACGTACCGATGCACACAAAGAAACCCCTTAACTTGTACATGGCTCCGTGAAAATCGCTAGCAGAAGGTGGACCGCTGAGCCTTCTGTTGTAAATGTAGAGAATTGCTCAAAGCGTAGGCCATGTTAGCACTCCACACACAGAAGTCAGGGTCCCGCAAGGGCAGTATGTATATAGTGTGATCTGAAATCCGAGCATGATTGACGCTGGCTGCCCCCCCCCCGAAGATAGGCATGTTTTCTTAAAACATTTGCTCAGTAAAGACTGCAGAGCAAGCTCCTCCATCCATGAGTGACCCAGTCTCCCGTGGAGGAATGCAAAGGGGATGCAGTCCTGAAGGGTCGGCCATGGTGTGCTTGCAGCTGAACCCCTTGCTCTTCACAGCATTTATCTTGGCTTCAAAAGCACTTTTGTGTTGTGCAGAAGAACATGAGGCTGCGCGGCGTTCCATGAGAAGGCACGGCCGCCGGGAGCCTGGGTGGGTGTGGGGCAGTGGTGTGGAGGGGCAGCGTGCACCTCCACGGGGCCCGGCGGCCTGGCACAGGGAAGCCCGCCGGATGCACACGACGCGACACACGCGGCCTCACCAGAAAGAGAACTCACAAACCGCCCAGCGGCAAACCCAAAGCTAGAGCGAGGAAGAATACAGGTTTCTCTGTTACATGCAGACGGACGGTGGCTGCCCGCCAGCGCCTGTATTTCTTAGAAAAATTCTATCACTGGCATAAATGAAAGAGGCAGTTTGATTTGTGGTTGGAGCAGTTTCCATTCTACTTCCACTGTAACAAATGTATTAATTCAGCTCAGACTCCCTCCTCCTGGCAGCCTTTCACTGTAAAAAGAGAAATTAGAAGTTCAAGCCAAATACCATACCTTGAGCTGACCCACTTCAGTGCATAAACACTTTTACAACATGTTTACTCAGGTGTACCACTTGAAATTGGTTTAAGATGTTTTCAGTGACAGAGAACTCAGCAAAAGAAAAGGGGGAAAATGGAACTTAAGAGACTTAGCTGTTACGGAACAGAATAGCAATCTGTTCTTCGAACCTTTCTGTGACTTGGAATACAACATATGAAAGCGTTTGTTGAAGCTTTTATTTTTTGATATTTTAATGAAGTGTTAATTTAACAGGAACTAAATTTTTCCTTGTACACAATGATGACGGCCGACATTGCTTGGAATATATGATCTTCCTAACAGCAAGCTGGGTTGCTGCTAGACGCTCAGACATTGAATGCAGGAGACGGGTTTCATTCATTACCACACACTGGCCCTTTCATAGTTAAATCGGCACTTAGCTCAGCGTTCCAGATTTCCTCTGGTTTTCTGGATCGTTTCTTTTAGTCTTATTCCAAAGACTCTCACTGTTTTCATTTTTATCTGTGGAGAAACAAGGTGGCTCTCTAAATGTGTACTCTGCACACTCTAAAGACGTGTGTTACAAACTCTGTTTCCTGGGCTTCACAAGGGTTGGTTTTCTTAATGTGAAACACAACAGTTCTCAGGTCAGCGGGACGCCCTTTAAAACAGGCTTTAATGGTGCTCAGGTTCCTCTCCGTTTCCTTTTCCCTTAGGCAAGGAGGTGCTGGTTCAGATGCCTGGAGCCAGCACTCGCTCCGTTTCCACTCGGTCCTGGGCTCCTGGGGAAGCATGGCTGCCCATCTGCTGGAGAGTGGACTCACTCTGCCCACGCCGACCTTGCCAACGAAGCCTTCCACACGGCACCGTGTCTATTAAAAACACACGATCGTTCATGGACGTTTATTTGAACATGGTGAATTTTATTACTGAATGTGTAGTATGCTTAGGTATTACAAGTGCACCACTAAGGAAGCTTAAAGCATTTTGATTATGGGAAAATGTACATGTCTGTGCATCAATATAATTGACTTACATTTCAAAGTTGATGCTCATTTTTTGAGTGATTTCTAGCCTAGGAGTGAAGAAGGGAAGGAGGAGGGAGATGCTTGATAAGATAGATAAATAGATGATAGATAGATAGATAATGAAAATGGTATGACACATCGATGATAGACTGATAAACAGATGACAGATAGGTGACTGAGGATAAATAGGTACAGATAGTTAACAGAGAAATAAATGACAGAGATAGATGATGGAGAGATGACAGTCAGACAGATTAAAAATGAAAATGGTATGATGTAAGGAAATGAAGACTTAAATAAAAGAGTGGGAAGAGAGCAACTCGATCCCAAATGTCAGCAAGTTGGGATACAGTCATGTCTAGAGTTATGATATCAGTAGATTTAATCAAACAGGCCTGCATTTCAGTGAAGACTGATCTATTTCATGGGCAAAGCACCCCTCTGAGGAGGGGTGACTCGGAACCGGGCACTCAGATCTGCTACACGTCATCGTCACTTTGGCCAGGTTTCCAGTTCCGCCTCTCTGACTCTTTATAATTCGTGAAAATACTGAGGAAGTGTTGTGGTCAAATTTGCCCAGGAACACAGCTGAGAGTATTTCAATTTCTAGTAAGAGGGATGGCAGCCAATGCCCAAAGATGTCTGGCCGTTGCTAGGTTTGCATTTCAAACGGGGCCTTTTGGAAAAAGACAAGGTTCATAGTATTTATTTTTTTAAAAACAAGATGCACGCACGCGGGGCAGGGAGGTGCTCTGGAGAAGCCGCTGGCGTGCCAGAGCAGGCGTGAGCTCCCTCCACGGCGCTGGTGCGCACGGTCCTGCGAGGAGTCCAGCGGAACCACCCACAGGCCCTCGGATGCTCCCACAAACTCCACTTTGCTTTTTTCTCCCATGAAGCCACAGCAACTGACTCTAGAACCCCAAAACCACGTGATGAAACCTGGGCAGGAACAATCTGGCCTCCGTGTGGAGCGGGTGCGGTGAGCGTCTCCACAGAGACAATTTCACTCAGGGAAGACCCGGCCGCGGAGCTGACCCTCCTCTCCTCCTGTGGTTACATTTGATTCTGCTACTCTTAAAGTAGGGATTCCCTGACTCTAAATTACACAGGAACTTTACCCTTTGGGGAAAAAGATGAGTTAAAATGTGCGGCATTCTCTACTAAACCAAGTTTCTATCTGATTTTGAGGGAGGCGGGGAGGCTGGACTCCATCTGCTGGACTCCGCACGCACCGTCACCGGTGTCCCTGGCAGGGAGGCGTGCTGCGACTTCCTCCTGTGTTCATGAAAAGGTGCGGCGTGTCAGCTTCAGAGTGAAAACGCAACCTATTTCCAGATAGAAGCGCGCAGATCTGAAGAACCGCAACCAGAATTCCACATTCCTTCTCAAATTTTGAAATGAGTTCCATGACCTCATAAACGCCAAGAAAATTAAAGGAAACTTGGAGTTTGTAAACTGCTTCCACGATGTCAGAAAGTCGCGGTGAAGGAGCGTTTGTGAGACACTTGTTATGAATTTTAGAATACAGGGTAAGAGGTAGAAATGATTCTTCAGAGAAATTTTCCCTTTCTGGTTAACAAACATTTATCAATGCCCTTGCTGGCTCTTTGCTTTTTTTCCCCTTACACTGACATTTAAAAGAGCAATTTAAAACTAACCACTTGGCTTTGTAGCAAATGTTGCATGATTATGAGTCAAGAGTTTTCAGTGGATGATACATAAAGCCCCAGTTCTTGGGACTGTCCGCAGTAGAAGGGGTGTCTTGGCCTCGCTGGGCTGCAGGAGGGAGTGACAGGAACAACACACTGGCTGGGGAAGAACCTTGCTGTGGGACTCCAGGAAGAAGTGCCCGGGGACAGTAGAAGGCTGGGAACCGCACAGGAGAGGAGCCGGAGGCTTGTGCCCAGCCATGGAAGTTGTCCAGCACATCCCAGTGTTTGATTGTACGGGCTGCAGAGCCGAGGTGGTGGGAGGTGACCTCGGGGTCTGGCGCGAGGCCCCTCAGGCCGTGTACGGGCTGCAGAGCCGAGGTGGTGGGAGGTGACCTCCGGCCCCTCAGGCCGTGACCTCCGGCCCCTCAGGCCGTGTACGGGCTGCAGAGCCGAGGTGGTGGGAGGTGACCTCCGGCCCCTCAGGCCGTGACCTCCGGCCCCTCAGGCCGTCTTCTGCCGAGGTGGTGGGAGGTGACCTCCGGCCCCTCAGGCCGCGACCTCCAGCCCCTCAGGCCGTGACCTCCGACCCCTCAGGCTGTCTTCTGCCTTGGGAGGTGGTGGGAGGTGACCTCCGGCCCCTCAGGCCGTGACCTCCGGCCCCTCTGGCCGTGACCTCCGACCCCTCAGGCCGTCTCGTCTTCTGCAAGTCCAACAAACGCTTTTTTCCCCTCGGCCCGGTTTCCAGCAGGGTGGGGCCCGAGCCTCACACAGAGCTGCGCGTCGCCTGCACTCTCAGTAACTCTCCTCTTTACGTGTCGCTACCTCTCCGCAGAGCCAAGGAGTTGCACAGACACTGTCTGTCACCGGGGCCAGGAAGGCTGGAGAGCCCTTGGTTTTACAGCCCTCGTTTATTTTAAGAAAGCAGAAAAGTTCTCTTCACAAAGTCCTATTCTTTTGAGTCTATTTTCCAGTTCTTATGTGACTTTTTTTAGGCAACTTTATTTTATTGTAATGACGCTGTTCGAGGGGCTTACAGTCACAGGTGTAAGGTGAGGAGCACATTTCTTGTTGACCATTGCTATCCCCTCCTTTGTATTATGAGGCTTTTTAAAAAATAAAATAAAAATAGTGGACACACAGAAAATTCTTTCTTAAAAAAGGAAACTTAAATAAAACTAGAGTGAAGCAGTTTCGGCAGAAATCAAAAGTCCTTAAAAACTCCTTGTGTTATGATATCAATAAAAAAAGCTTTTAAACCTCAAACTCACTTGAGCTTACTTTACAGCAGTGAAATTAATTTAATTCTTGGCATTTTATCTATGGCGGTGAAAGCTGTCGTAAATGCACTTAATTCCGAGACTTGAGAAATTTATGAGTTTCTAAAGGAAACACTTTTTTTTTTTACCAGTTTACATATTACTAAATTTTTGTCATACAGAAACTCATAGTTCATTAACTATTTGGCCCTCCCTTTGCACTTGATAAATGAATCTTTAATCCTAAATTACTTCCAAAGTCTTGGGAACATGGCAGTGCCCCCAAATGGGAACAAAATTATTTTATTACAACTGAGGAGGAATGATGGAAACTAAAGAGTACTTTCTAGAATGTGCGCTGGTGCTGAGGTACCTGGCACATGTCTTGACTTTTGGGATACTTGGCGTTTAAGGTATTTCTTCCCACAGGATGGTTTTATTACAAAGGAACTTTCTGTGCCCTGGGTTCTCGCGTCTCTGGTCACGCGTCAAGCCCGAGTGTCTGCAGGGAGCAGGGAGGGGGAGCAGCCGCGTCTGGAATCGGGGTCACTGCTGCTGTCTCGCCCGTGTCACCCCATTTACTCCTCACGGCAAGACGACATCACATCTGAACCTCTGACTGCAGTAAGAACCCACGGAAGGGTCCGATGGTGCCGGTCTGGTCAAGCCGCCGCAGCGGGCTTCCCGCTGATCATCCCTCGGGCTCCATAAAAACCCTCCCCACGTTGGGAGGAAGCAGGGCCGCCGTCCCCTCAGCCTCCGGAGGCCCACACATGGAGGCCGCCAGCGGACAGTGAGACGGTACCCGAGGCCGGGGCCCGGGCTCCTAGCTAGGACAGGTGTGGCTCAGGTGAGAGAGAACTAATCTTGAGTAAAAGAGCCAAGGTGGAGAACAAGGCCCTAGTTCAGGTCCCAGTACCGGCACACACGTGTGCGTGCACACATGCACACACACACACACACACACACACACACACACGAGTCAGTAGATGTATAGATTTTCCTCCGTGAATAGGAGAATAAAGGCCCGGGGCTCTGGGGTGGTGGTAGAAGCCAGGTGGTCCCCTTCCTCTTTCACTCAGAGTGAGGCTTGCCACACTACAGAGATACTAGCATGCCATTCTCACAGCCGGACAAGGGTGCGCCCCCACCTGCAGCCCGCACTGTTGGCTTTGGGGTCTGCCTGTGCATGTCCCGCATTCCCCTCTCTCTCCTGAGCGAGTACCCAGCACATCAGGCTTCAACACCACGCAGCACGGAGGGCAGGGCTGCCCTTGCCACCCGCCCACCGGCAGCCCTCCCTCTCCTTGTCCACAGTGGCCAGTGCCAGATCCAGCCTTGGCAGGGCCCCTTGGGGAAGAAGTTCTACTCCAGCAACTGAACTTCAGCGGAAAGGACGAAAGGGATGGAGTTAAATCCAGTGTGCAATGGTAATAAGCAATACTTCCCATTTTCTGTGGCCATAACTAGATGTTACCATAAAGAATATTTACAGCTCAGATCATTAGCTTAGCCAGAGTTAGCAGTGAGGACTCGGGACCTCAACAAAAACTGGAAGACGTTTCTCACATGGCATTTGTTTGGCAAAGCTGGTGCTTCACAGAGCCTGAAACATGTTAGGAAAATAAAAACCAGACATGCAGATGCAGCTCGCATTTTCCTATTTCACTAAGAGATATCTAAAAGAACAACAACAAAAAAAAACCTGTGTCTTTCACCAGATTGTGAGTCACAATTAACTCCTGTTCCTTGCGCTTGGTTTCGATCAGCTCTTTTAAACTCATGTTGATGTATATTCTTGAGCTGGCATGCCAAACTCTGGATAAGTAGATGATGCTTGCCATGCAGCCCCCTTCAAATATGAGCATGCTACGGACAAATACAGGAGAAACCCACTTTTGAAAGATGGTTTTAAAATATTACAGATCGATCAAATAACAAACTGGAGCCTTCAGTTTATCACGCTTACTTAGGAGGCTTTGTGTGATAATCAACAGAATCCCAATACACGTCAGAGTAGCAGTGGGAGAAAAATATAATACAGGCACGGATGATATGGAGTTAAAACTGCGATCGTGGTGGTGTGCTTGCAGCCATGTTGCTCAAGACCTGAGCGCAGGCGCTCTCTCTGCTCGCGGCCACAGACACAGCCAAGCACAGTGCGTGGCAGCCAACACTTGCTCCCTCCACACTGATTTTTCTTCCCAGCTTTTGGGATCAGAACAACCCTCACACCATTGCATGCGTGGCACCACCCCCTCAGGGCTGAGGCCCTGGCTGTTGGCGCGGCGGGGGTGGGGGCAGCAGGGCGGTGACGTGGAGAGGGTGGATGTTACTTGAACCTCTTATGAAACAGTAGAAAGTTCCAGAGCTTCAGGGAGAACTTGACATTTCCTGGCTCCAGAGCACCCACAGACATTTTGAGGTCACCCAAGGCATGATTCAGGACAGATGGGATGGATACACCATGTCTCATGATCCAGGACAGACAGATGGACACACCACGTCTCATGATCCAGGACAGAAGGATGGACACACCACGTCTCATGATCTAGGACAGAAGGATGGACACACCATGTCTCATGATTCAGAGAAGGAATGGACACACCACGTCTCATGATCCAGGACAGACGGATGGACACACCACGTCTCATGATCCAGGACAGACGGATGGACACACCACGTCTCATGATCCAGGATAGACGGATGGACACACCACGTCTCATGATCCAGGACAGATGGATGGACACACCACGTTTCATTCCATTTAAAATTATCTTCTCTCTCAAGAGAATGGAAAGACAAGCTACAGACAGGAAAAATACGTCTGCCAAAGACATATCGAGGAAAGCACTAGACCCAGAGTCTACAAAGAGGGCTTAAGCCCAACAAACTCTCAAAACTGAACAAGTCACACCAGGCATGGGAGCATACACCTCTAACCCCAGCACTAGGGAGGATGAGGCCAATCAGGCCACCCAGCAGGTTCAATGCAAGCCTGGGCATCAGCAGGACCCTTTTACAAATAAGACAGAAGGGAAGGGAAGAGGAAGAGAGGCAAAATTGTATTTTTAGGGTTTAGGTTAGGCAAGAAGACATAGAAGAAAAGAACATATGGCAGAAAGGCGAGAAAGGAGGCAAAACACTTTTGTTAAAAAAAAATAATAACTAAAACCAGGTGCTGGTGGCTCACACCTATAACCCTAGCTACTCAGGAGGCTGAGATCTGAGGATCATGGTTCAAAGTCAGCCAGGGCAGGAAAGTCCCCATGAGACTCTTACCTTCAATAAACTACTCAGAAAAAGCTGCAAGTGGCGCTGTGGCTCAAGTGGTAGAGCATGAGCTGGAGCATGGAGAGGCCCGAGGACAGAACAGGCCTTCAGTTTAATCCCCAAAATCAGTGGGGAAAAAAGGACCTTACTAAACATTACATAGTAATGAAGATGCGCAAATGGAAGAGTAACCCCAGGGAAAACCTCACATCGACATCATTGGCAAAATGCACCCCAATCCACAGTCCTACAGCACCAACGCCAGTGAGAGTGGGAAATAACCAATGCCAGGGGCTCACACGGGAAATAACCAATGCCAGGAGCTCACACTGAAAATAGCCAATGCCAGGAGCTCACGGGAAATAACCATCCAATGCCAGGAGCTCACACGGGAAATAACCAATGCCAGGAGCTCACACAGAAAATAGCCAATGCCAGGAGCTCACGGGAAATAACCATCCAATGCCAGGGGCTCACACGGGAAATAACCATCCAATGCCAGGAGCTCACACGGGAAATAACCAATGCCAGGAGCTCACACTCAGAGCTTGCAAGGATGCAGAACAGCCACAGAGACACACCCAGGTGGCAGAGTGGTGTCAGTCATCACCAAAAGTGAGCCTCCACTGTGCCAAGACACAGAGGAAGCTTCTACGGAAAGAAGCCAATCGGAAAAGACCACTTAGTGCTGGGTTACAACTACACGGCGTCTGGGAAAGGCAACAATCTGGGCGGAGGGAAGCATCAGCAGGCAGGGCCGCCTGACTCAAGCGGGGAACAGCCCTGGCGCTGAGGAAATCTATTCACCCATTCTGCCAGTGAATTCCTGTCATTGCTATTTGTCCAGAGCAGAGATGACAAAAGCGCTAATAATGACCCCTGTGGTTCCACAGCCACCTTCAGACATTTCCCCAGGCTTCAGTCAGACATGGAGTGTTTATGTTTGCTCTTCCTTCCTTTCTCCTTCCTTCCTCCCTCCCTCCCTCCCTCCCTCCCTCCCTCCCTCCCTCCTTCCTTCTTTCCTTCCTCCCTC
>NW_012267260.1:1663046-1671589 GCF_000151885.1 Dipodomys ordii | reverse complement strand
TTTTCTTTTTGCTTATGTGGTCCTGAGGAATCGAACCCAGGGCCTCAGGCATGCAAGGCAAGCGCTCTACCACTGAGCCACCTTCCCAGCCCTAGTAGTGAGTTTTTTTTTTTTAAATCAGACACAATATTTGTTTTTCTGATGTCTTTTCTTATATTCTTTTATTATCTAGAGCAGAGCTAATCATTCTATTTACAACATTTAAATTAAATGCCAAAGCTTTAAACTAATTTATTTGGAAATGGAAACTATAATTATCTTCCCTTGATACTGAAATGTCAATCACAACAAAATTTAATTTGATCCTTTCATACCACCTCTGAAATCTTTTTTCATGAATTTATTCTCATAGCTTAAAATCTCTGAAATGGTTATTCCTGAGCTGTACCCAAAATTTAGGGAAATCTCTGAATTTAAACCTGAAATTTTACCTGGGAATTAAGCTACAACCATGGGGGTTCAAAGAATATGACTCTTACAGTCTTGTTTTTCAAAGACCCACATACTGTTTCTTGGCCATTAAACAATACTCTGACAAAACAGCATTTTGATGGCTTGAATACACATGCATCTGTAACATACGGATTGAATTTTCCTTGACATATAAGTGGGTTTGAATAAAGAGAAAAAAGTGATTGGCAAAAATTCATTCTCTGTATTGCCAAACCTAAAATGCCTGAACGCATCGGGCATATTAAAAGACATTCTAATGAACCCCAAAACATGGTCTTTGTTTTTCCATCTTAAAATGGTTCTATAAACCCATGTTGGAAAGAGAAAAAATTAATTTATTTGGAAGGTCTAAACTATATAAAGTATCAAACAATGGAAAACCATGGTGTTTATGAGGAAACACTAAAAATCTTAAAAGCCAGATTAAATTACTATTTTTGTAATAAAGTGTGTACATATGGGTGCTGGGAAAAAAGAAACACACTACCAAGAGTTGATGAGAAACACTAACGATGACCCAATAAGTCAGATAATTAATATGTTTCCAACTTAGGGAAGATAAACTCTTAATAAGTTGGAACCAAGATCTAAGCCTACTTATTGGCTACTAAATAAAACACCAGAAAGAGGGCACTGGAAAGGGGTGGGGGGGGGAGGAGAAAGGGCAGACAAATGAAGAAGGGAGAGGAAATGCAAGAATCCAATGCAACTCCGACAAAACTAAGAAGAGCGAGGGAAGGGGTGGGGAGGGGAGAGGAGGGAGGGTGGGAATGTGGAGCAAGATGCACTGCATTCATCAACTGCTCTGTTGCATGGGAGCTCCTGGGTACAACTACTTGAAGATGGTAATAAAGCATAGAGACATGAATTCGTAGCTCTGTCTCCCCCGTGAGAGAGGGCTTCACCGGCAGAACAGCTCGGCCAGGCCCTGCTCACAAGTGTGCTTTGTTTTGCTGAAACAGGCATATGGTGATGGGGAAATTATCTGTTCAGCATGGAAAAAACAGCAATAAAATCTCCTTTAACTCTCACCGAGTCCACAGCAGCGCCTCTGTCAAGCCTCTACAAACATTATCTCACACACTGACACATCCTCCGCCCGCTCTCCCAGGAGTCAGAGCGCTGCTTTTGATTTCAACAGCATTTTGATTTCCAAAATACATGTCGATCTCTCTTTGTCTTCACCGGAGCGGGATTTGCAGGATTTAATAGCGTACATCACCGAATCTCTCCTCACCTGATGACTTACACGCTTTCACGCTGCCCTGTGGCGTGGTCTGCAGAACCGTGCTGCGGCACCCCATCTGACTGATTTTGGTAATGTCCCCTGCAAAGTCAGCGTTCAGACCGTCTGTGTAGGGCGTTGTACTCAGAGCCTTAGGTAACTCAGCACTCATCCAGATCATTCTAGAAAGGTCTTGAACACGCAAAGCCTGGTGTGGTTCCAGGCACCGGAGAAGAGGACAACCGAGAAGAGGAGATCACATCCCGGCGCCAGGAAGCTGAGAAATACCGTCGTGGCTGGGCGGCCGTGAGTGAGCCGGGAAGCCGGAGCAGGCGGCTGCTCACGAATGACTCGAGGTGAAGCCTCGGCGCTGCTGTGCCCTCCTCGGGCCCAGCTCCCGGCCTGCCACCCACATCCCGGGCATTTCTATCGCTTCCTCACCCAGAAATGCATTCTCTCACCCCCACTCCACCCCGCCACGTCTCCCCCCACCCTGAGCCACCCTCCTCCCCATCTCTACCCCTTCCAGTCCCACCCAGCCAACACGGGCTGGCGCCGGGCCCTTGGTTCTGGCAGAAGGCCACCCCAGGTCTCTGCTTCTCAGCTTCCTTCCCTCCCGTCACAGGCGTCTGGTAACGCGCATGGACACTCGCTCAGTCCAGGTTGGGAAGACAGAGGCAGACAACACGTGCATTTGGACGCAGTCTCCCAAGCAGCTCCGTGGATGACTTCCAGCACCGCTGGCTTCCAAGTGAATTTTCAGAACGCAGACAAAGCAGGGCCCGCCCGTCGCGTTTGACACGATTACCGCGAGGAACAGGGCGGTGGTGGAGCTGCACACTCCCTTCCGAGTGCTTGTGAACAATGCCACGCGCGTGCTCCCCGTGAAGCTGCTCTTGATGAGCCGAGCTGCCGAGGGCCGGTGTGTGCTGCCTCCCAAGCCGTGCACACGCCGGCCCAGCTGCCCTTGGTTTCCAGGGCTGCTGAAGTACAAATCCCAGCTAGCCCGGGAAGCTGAACTCTTCCTATACTCTTTGTATTAAACAATATTAGAGAAACAAAGTCAAAAACAAGTGGTGTCTTTCCAGCCTAGCCTGTCAATAAAAATTGTGAAATCTTTAAGAAACAAACGTAGTGTCCGCTTTATTTTTGGCTCAAAGGGGATAAATAATACAATAGAGCCTTAAAATTTACCCATAAAATCTCAGAGTAATAAATCATGAATAGAAACTCAAAATAGACAAAGTAGTTCTCAGGGAGCAAAAGTCAAATTCACAGCCGGACAGAAGTTACACTTGTGTAAATAGGAGAAGAAAGAGGAAAATGATACAAGACTGAAAGAATGGAAAAGAAACTCCAGAAACTGGAGGGGGGCGCGGGGGACAGGAACGAAAGCAAGCAGTCTGCTCGTGTTTCCTCGATTTCTTGGTTTGTTTAGTTAGACCTTTCCAGCACATCTCCCGGGAGAAGAGGAGGAGGAGAACATACCATGAATCTAATTTTCCCTGCTTGCTGCACATACCAAGGACGAGGCGGAGAGCTGACTTCCCAGCCCCACTGCTGACCATAAATGTACAGTAGTCTCATGTTGTAGGAATTCCTGGGAGATTATTTAAATATGTGTTCCTTCCAGTCTACATTTATAAAATGCTTGAACCCTGAGGATCCTTAACAGAAATCTCAAAGCCATAATTTGAAAATAACCTATCATCCTAAATATTCCAATTTTTCATTTAAAAAATAAAAATAAAAATTCAGCTTTGCAATTAAGATCAGTAGAAAAGTCTGGGTTGGGTGGGGGAAAAGGGGCAGAAGAAAAGTCTGGAACGTCATCCAATATCCAATAACTCTTCCACGCAAAATGCTTCCTTTCCTCTACCAGGATTTGGAGCCCACAAAACTTGCACTAAACAGGTTCTGTGGTCTGCCAAGCTCAGTCCACGCACACAGCCCTTGGGGTGACCTTTGCCTGTGGTCCCCGCCCTGGGTGAAGGAGCAGCATGAACTCTTGGAGGGACACCCCACGGCTTTGACCCCAGCCTTCACCAAACAAGGTCTCCGTGTCACGCAGCGAGGAAAAACACACAAGACAAAACTCCAAGTCTGGTGTTTTCTTGCCTGACTCTGAGGAAAAACTCAAAGCGGTGAAACTTAAACGTCATCCTTGCAAGATCCCGATCTCCAGGTCTGCTGGGACATGTGTGGGAGGAGGCCTGGGCGCAGGCTGGACCACACGTCCATCCCTCCGTAGGTGAAGAGTCACCCATCCAGCTGCAGCAAGCCTCCATCTCCATCACAAAAGTGGTGTGGGACGGCAGCCCCGCCTCACCCCTGCCTTCTGGCTGTCTGAAGTTCCTCCCCTGACCTCCTTCCCTGGCTGTGTCCTCGTGGAAGCTCAGATCTAAGCACTCTCTGTTCTCACGGGCTCTGGCTTCTCGGCCTTCGCGGCGCTGTTCCCTGACGCCAGGCTGACTGCAACACACACAGAGGGCCGCTACCCCGGACGCCGCCCGTGCACGTGCTCACCACGCGTCCCCGCAGCCCGGGAGAGAGCGTGAGGAGGGCCTCGCCATTCACCCAGACTCTCAGCAGAGGGAAGACCCCCTGCGTGACCCGGCACACACACTCCGGGGTTATCTCTGACAGCGGGGCCCAGCAGCATCTTCCACAGCAGCGTTTGGAGACCCTTCCTCACCTCCCCCCTCCACTTCCACCTTCTCCAGCCCTTTTTCTGTTACATTTTCATCATTTAGGCCTGTGTTAGATAAAACCTGCCTATGGTAATGTTCACTTGTCGTTGATGTGTAACTGGACCATTTTGACAAAGCCAGAGTTGGCGGACATCGTCACAATCAAGACGCTGTCACCGGAGCTGTGGACAGCTTTCTTTCGGTTCTGCTTTCTACCAGCCTTGCTTGTTCGGGCTCAGCGCTTCAGCACCAGACCAAGCACCCACGAGAGCAGGCTCAGAGTCTGCTCTTCCTCCTTCCAACCCAGAGGCCTGCCCAGGAGTGGACAGTGCATAAACGTCTTAGAAAGTCGACTCACTCATTTGTTGCATGATCTTACAGAATGTATTGTGCCTTGCACATTGTATGAATCATTGTTAATGAAATCACACAAAAACCACTGATTCAATGTGTCAGCACGTGCTAGCACCCGCGCACACTCACTCGCATGTATGCACACACACACACACACACACACACACACACACACACACACAGAGAACAGTAAATTCCATGCTTACCTTCCCCCGTTTCTGCACAGAGCTGCAGCCCCAGGTTGTTCTGTGGATTAATCACCCAGTGGTTGCTGGTCACAGTGATATCAAAAACAAGCCAACCCACATCGAGAGCTTGGGCCTTTCTTGTGTCTAACAGGAACAGATCTGCATCCCTAGTGAGAAAAAGGAGAGGAGAGGGTGAAGACCTTCGGTCTCTGTACCTGAGTGAATGCACGTCAAAGCGCTCTTTAACATACCCGGACGTGGTGAAAGCGCATTGACTCGGACACGGTGACACGGCGTGGGCTGCGCTGTGCCTCCCAGCCAAGCCTGCAGAAGGTGACTGGGGCTCAACAGAGCCCATAACCCTTCACCCCCTCACCCAGCTCTGCCTGCTCTTCCTGTTTGATCTTGGACATTGGTGCTCCCCCAAACCAATATCTGGTAGTATCCTTCAGAACAAAGAACTAAAATGAATAGTAGACTACAGGAAGCTACTGCTCAGGTCTGGATGCATGTGGATTCTCACAAGACTGGAGCACAGGCAGGTTTGATCAAGCATCTGCGTTACAGTTTCTCACAGCGTACATTTTTATTACAATAGTTTTGTAGAGGCCTAAAGCCAAGAGCAGGTCACCAACAAACCACTGGATTCAGAAACCCCATGATTTGCACGATGTGATCTCACTAACCACGACTTGTTTGAACATCTTCTGTGCATCCCAGGCCCTGAGAGACAGGAGTAGCTGTGAAGAAGAACTTGTATGACAATAATCACAACATAGATGCTATTGATATTTGTGAATCTATCTTTGAAACAGTATCAGTATTAAGTTTAATGTATATGAGTATTATGTAATTACAGCGCGTCGTCTTATTTCGTTACTAACAGTGACATCTGCAAAAAGGCACCTCTTTTCTGACTTTTGAACAGACGCCATTTTGTACTGATAAAACTGAGGCTTGGATAGGTTGACTGCAAAGCATTAGCTCCTTTGAAGGTACTGTGGAAGGACTCCAGCATGCCCTCCTGTAGCCTTCCAGCTATGCTGGGAGCCGATCACAGGGGGAGTCAGAGCTGTCCGAATAACTTTGTCACATTACTTTCTACGGCACTCACCACAGGATCTGTATCATCCAGCTCTCACCAGAGGGGACTTCACAGTGTAAAAGGACATTCTGAATGTGTCTATCTATGTAAATACTTTGGAAAGACTGTGGCTATATTTTAGAAACTACATCTTCATTTCTTTAACTTAACACATACTACTCTCCTACTAACCTAGATAAACTAAAATAATTGTAATATGATTAAGACATCTACCTACTGAATAACATATATATATATGTTATAACATATATATATAGATATAGATAGATAGATAGATAGATAGATATAGACCAGTCCTGGAACTTGAACTCACAGCCTGGGCACTGTCCCTGAGCTTTTTTGGTCAAGGCTGGTGCTCTACTACTTGAGCCATATTTTTAATTCCAGGTTTTGGTGGTTAGGTTAATTGAAGCTAAGAATCTCCAAGTCTTTCTGCCTGGGTTGGCGTTGAACTGTTATCTTAAGGTCCCAACCTCCTGAGTAGATAAGATTGCAGGTTTGAGCCACTGGAACCTAGCTTATTTCCATTAGTTTTGAGATACTTGATCAATGTCTCTGAAATTGCAATCCTGCTTGAACAGGAGTCACATTGTGAGTCCTGTCCCAGTGTCCTGGGACACTGAGTGCTATTCTAGTTTTCTCTCCTTGTCATCCCTGGAAATACCAGGACACAGTAAAGCTAGCAGCACAACCATGTTCACTGCTGCACTATTCACCATAGCCAAGGTGTGGAAAGCCTGGATGCTCCACAGTGGATGAATGGATCAAAAAAAATGTGGTATCTATACACAATGAAATTTTAGTCATCCATTAGGACAAATGATATTGCATCATTTGCAAAGAAATGGATGGACCAAAAAAATTATATTAAGTGAAGTAAGACAAAGGATGCACCACAGGTACACACATGGGGTCATATGCAAGTGTACACAAAAGTACCAAAAGATGGCACTCACCAGTGAGAATTCAAATAGTGTAATTTTTTTTAGAAAGACTCATAGTCCAACAAAATGAACACCAGGAAATGACACTTGAAAGGGGGAAAGGATAGGGACAGAGGAGTGGAGGGAGGAGAATGCAGCTGTAATGTTCAATGCATATTCAATGAAAGTGGGAAAATTGAGGGGAGGGCTGGGGTTGGGAGGAAAGGGGGAGGGTGATACAAGCAGTGGGTGTGATCAAGATGCCTTGTACTCATGAGCTGACATGTTGGATTGTAACTCCTTTGTACGGCTGCTTAAATAAAGAAAAAATAAAGCAGAAACAACAAAACAAAGGAAAAGAAAATTTAAACTTTGAGGACCAATTAACAACCATCTTTCAGTGGTATTTTCTCTTATTCTTTAACTATTACATTGTTTTAGAAAAAAGAAAATTCCAAAGTTATCCATAGTTATGATCAAAATCCTTCTAGCATTTCTATGATGAAAACAAGTACAGTTTTGATAAGTATTATTATTTTTAATCCAAGGGACTCAAGAAAGCTTTTAAATATCAGAGTTACAGTGATACAAACACAGCTCTTGTCATTCAAATCTGGGGAGCGGTCAGGTTTCAGAAATCCATTTCTTTTTAGTCTAACTGAAGAACGAGGGAAGTTCAGTTCTTTCTTGGGTCCCACCATGGTTTTCTACACTTGGGCAAAGCTATTTTATTCTTGGCTGATATACCTTCCATTTTTCCTCTCTTTTTTTACATAAGACTTTGACTCTCATCAGAATTTGCTTTGGGAAAGTTGTCTGTTACTAATTAACAAAATGAAAATAATTCTGTCATTTTTACTCACATAATACTTTCCACAGTCATATCTTAAAAACAAATCCTACTGATTCTGTAGAAAACTACACGTGACTCTCTTTTTTTTTTTCTAATATAACATTTCTCCACTTAAACACCATACCCCTGTCACTGGGAATAGTAAAATGTCCTAAGTATTTCCTATGAAGAGTATAAAATAAGCTTGTTAACTTTGCCCTGTCTCACTATTTTTATTTGACTTTTAAAGGAAATTCTTACGAGCTGGGTGTGGTAGTGCACGCTTGTAATCTCAATCCTCAGGAGACTGAGAAGGGAAGAATGGAAGAGCACAGGCCAGCCCTGGGCAACATAGCAGGACAGTGTCTCAGACAAAAACAAACAAATGCAAAGAAATGCTTGCAATGCTGAATGAACGGAAATTTCAAATATTCATCTAAGAAGAATGCATAAGAGAGGGACACATGTACAAAGATACATTTACTTGTAGCTAAAATGATGCTATAATCCTTGTATTTCATTCAATTAAAATAATAAAACAAAAAATAATGTCTGCTTCATAGCAAAGGAAATAAAGTCTATTTACAAAAGCGTCAGTAAGCAAGCATTTCACAGTCATATTTGTGTTCGTTTCCTAAAGCTGCCAGGATTCCATAGACTAGGGTTTAGACAAAAGACATACAGGGCTGGGAAGGTGGCTCAGTGGTAGAGCGCTTGCCTTGCATGCATGAGGCCCTGGGTTCGATTCCTCAGCACCACATAAGCAAAAAGAA
>NW_012267260.1:1655000-1662996 GCF_000151885.1 Dipodomys ordii | reverse complement strand
ACTTCCGGCTTTTTTCTTTTTGCTTATGTGGTCCTGAGGAATCGAACCCAGGGCCTCAGGCATGCAAGGCAAGCGCTCTACCACTGAGCCACCTTCCCAGCCCTAGTAGTGAGTTTTTTTTTTTTAAATCAGACACAATATTTGTTTTTCTGATGTCTTTTCTTATATTCTTTTATTATCTAGAGCAGAGCTAATCATTCTATTTACAACATTTAAATTAAATGCCAAAGCTTTAAACTAATTTATTTGGAAATGGAAACTATAATTATCTTCCCTTGATACTGAAATGTCAATCACAACAAAATTTAATTTGATCCTTTCATACCACCTCTGAAATCTTTTTTCATGAATTTATTCTCATAGCTTAAAATCTCTGAAATGGTTATTCCTGAGCTGTACCCAAAATTTAGGGAAATCTCTGAATTTAAACCTGAAATTTTACCTGGGAATTAAGCTACAACCATGGGGGTTCAAAGAATATGACTCTTACAGTCTTGTTTTTCAAAGACCCACATACTGTTTCTTGGCCATTAAACAATACTCTGACAAAACAGCATTTTGATGGCTTGAATACACATGCATCTGTAACATACGGATTGAATTTTCCTTGACATATAAGTGGGTTTGAATAAAGAGAAAAAAGTGATTGGCAAAAATTCATTCTCTGTATTGCCAAACCTAAAATGCCTGAACGCATCGGGCATATTAAAAGACATTCTAATGAACCCCAAAACATGGTCTTTGTTTTTCCATCTTAAAATGGTTCTATAAACCCATGTTGGAAAGAGAAAAAATTAATTTATTTGGAAGGTCTAAACTATATAAAGTATCAAACAATGGAAAACCATGGTGTTTATGAGGAAACACTAAAAATCTTAAAAGCCAGATTAAATTACTATTTTTGTAATAAAGTGTGTACATATGGGTGCTGGGAAAAAAGAAACACACTACCAAGAGTTGATGAGAAACACTAACGATGACCCAATAAGTCAGATAATTAATATGTTTCCAACTTAGGGAAGATAAACTCTTAATAAGTTGGAACCAAGATCTAAGCCTACTTATTGGCTACTAAATAAAACACCAGAAAGAGGGCACTGGAAAGGGGTGGGGGGGGGAGGAGAAAGGGCAGACAAATGAAGAAGGGAGAGGAAATGCAAGAATCCAATGCAACTCCGACAAAACTAAGAAGAGCGAGGGAAGGGGTGGGGAGGGGAGAGGAGGGAGGGTGGGAATGTGGAGCAAGATGCACTGCATTCATCAACTGCTCTGTTGCATGGGAGCTCCTGGGTACAACTACTTGAAGATGGTAATAAAGCATAGAGACATGAATTCGTAGCTCTGTCTCCCCCGTGAGAGAGGGCTTCACCGGCAGAACAGCTCGGCCAGGCCCTGCTCACAAGTGTGCTTTGTTTTGCTGAAACAGGCATATGGTGATGGGGAAATTATCTGTTCAGCATGGAAAAAACAGCAATAAAATCTCCTTTAACTCTCACCGAGTCCACAGCAGCGCCTCTGTCAAGCCTCTACAAACATTATCTCACACACTGACACATCCTCCGCCCGCTCTCCCAGGAGTCAGAGCGCTGCTTTTGATTTCAACAGCATTTTGATTTCCAAAATACATGTCGATCTCTCTTTGTCTTCACCGGAGCGGGATTTGCAGGATTTAATAGCGTACATCACCGAATCTCTCCTCACCTGATGACTTACACGCTTTCACGCTGCCCTGTGGCGTGGTCTGCAGAACCGTGCTGCGGCACCCCATCTGACTGATTTTGGTAATGTCCCCTGCAAAGTCAGCGTTCAGACCGTCTGTGTAGGGCGTTGTACTCAGAGCCTTAGGTAACTCAGCACTCATCCAGATCATTCTAGAAAGGTCTTGAACACGCAAAGCCTGGTGTGGTTCCAGGCACCGGAGAAGAGGACAACCGAGAAGAGGAGATCACATCCCGGCGCCAGGAAGCTGAGAAATACCGTCGTGGCTGGGCGGCCGTGAGTGAGCCGGGAAGCCGGAGCAGGCGGCTGCTCACGAATGACTCGAGGTGAAGCCTCGGCGCTGCTGTGCCCTCCTCGGGCCCAGCTCCCGGCCTGCCACCCACATCCCGGGCATTTCTATCGCTTCCTCACCCAGAAATGCATTCTCTCACCCCCACTCCACCCCGCCACGTCTCCCCCCACCCTGAGCCACCCTCCTCCCCATCTCTACCCCTTCCAGTCCCACCCAGCCAACACGGGCTGGCGCCGGGCCCTTGGTTCTGGCAGAAGGCCACCCCAGGTCTCTGCTTCTCAGCTTCCTTCCCTCCCGTCACAGGCGTCTGGTAACGCGCATGGACACTCGCTCAGTCCAGGTTGGGAAGACAGAGGCAGACAACACGTGCATTTGGACGCAGTCTCCCAAGCAGCTCCGTGGATGACTTCCAGCACCGCTGGCTTCCAAGTGAATTTTCAGAACGCAGACAAAGCAGGGCCCGCCCGTCGCGTTTGACACGATTACCGCGAGGAACAGGGCGGTGGTGGAGCTGCACACTCCCTTCCGAGTGCTTGTGAACAATGCCACGCGCGTGCTCCCCGTGAAGCTGCTCTTGATGAGCCGAGCTGCCGAGGGCCGGTGTGTGCTGCCTCCCAAGCCGTGCACACGCCGGCCCAGCTGCCCTTGGTTTCCAGGGCTGCTGAAGTACAAATCCCAGCTAGCCCGGGAAGCTGAACTCTTCCTATACTCTTTGTATTAAACAATATTAGAGAAACAAAGTCAAAAACAAGTGGTGTCTTTCCAGCCTAGCCTGTCAATAAAAATTGTGAAATCTTTAAGAAACAAACGTAGTGTCCGCTTTATTTTTGGCTCAAAGGGGATAAATAATACAATAGAGCCTTAAAATTTACCCATAAAATCTCAGAGTAATAAATCATGAATAGAAACTCAAAATAGACAAAGTAGTTCTCAGGGAGCAAAAGTCAAATTCACAGCCGGACAGAAGTTACACTTGTGTAAATAGGAGAAGAAAGAGGAAAATGATACAAGACTGAAAGAATGGAAAAGAAACTCCAGAAACTGGAGGGGGGCGCGGGGGACAGGAACGAAAGCAAGCAGTCTGCTCGTGTTTCCTCGATTTCTTGGTTTGTTTAGTTAGACCTTTCCAGCACATCTCCCGGGAGAAGAGGAGGAGGAGAACATACCATGAATCTAATTTTCCCTGCTTGCTGCACATACCAAGGACGAGGCGGAGAGCTGACTTCCCAGCCCCACTGCTGACCATAAATGTACAGTAGTCTCATGTTGTAGGAATTCCTGGGAGATTATTTAAATATGTGTTCCTTCCAGTCTACATTTATAAAATGCTTGAACCCTGAGGATCCTTAACAGAAATCTCAAAGCCATAATTTGAAAATAACCTATCATCCTAAATATTCCAATTTTTCATTTAAAAAATAAAAATAAAAATTCAGCTTTGCAATTAAGATCAGTAGAAAAGTCTGGGTTGGGTGGGGGAAAAGGGGCAGAAGAAAAGTCTGGAACGTCATCCAATATCCAATAACTCTTCCACGCAAAATGCTTCCTTTCCTCTACCAGGATTTGGAGCCCACAAAACTTGCACTAAACAGGTTCTGTGGTCTGCCAAGCTCAGTCCACGCACACAGCCCTTGGGGTGACCTTTGCCTGTGGTCCCCGCCCTGGGTGAAGGAGCAGCATGAACTCTTGGAGGGACACCCCACGGCTTTGACCCCAGCCTTCACCAAACAAGGTCTCCGTGTCACGCAGCGAGGAAAAACACACAAGACAAAACTCCAAGTCTGGTGTTTTCTTGCCTGACTCTGAGGAAAAACTCAAAGCGGTGAAACTTAAACGTCATCCTTGCAAGATCCCGATCTCCAGGTCTGCTGGGACATGTGTGGGAGGAGGCCTGGGCGCAGGCTGGACCACACGTCCATCCCTCCGTAGGTGAAGAGTCACCCATCCAGCTGCAGCAAGCCTCCATCTCCATCACAAAAGTGGTGTGGGACGGCAGCCCCGCCTCACCCCTGCCTTCTGGCTGTCTGAAGTTCCTCCCCTGACCTCCTTCCCTGGCTGTGTCCTCGTGGAAGCTCAGATCTAAGCACTCTCTGTTCTCACGGGCTCTGGCTTCTCGGCCTTCGCGGCGCTGTTCCCTGACGCCAGGCTGACTGCAACACACACAGAGGGCCGCTACCCCGGACGCCGCCCGTGCACGTGCTCACCACGCGTCCCCGCAGCCCGGGAGAGAGCGTGAGGAGGGCCTCGCCATTCACCCAGACTCTCAGCAGAGGGAAGACCCCCTGCGTGACCCGGCACACACACTCCGGGGTTATCTCTGACAGCGGGGCCCAGCAGCATCTTCCACAGCAGCGTTTGGAGACCCTTCCTCACCTCCCCCCTCCACTTCCACCTTCTCCAGCCCTTTTTCTGTTACATTTTCATCATTTAGGCCTGTGTTAGATAAAACCTGCCTATGGTAATGTTCACTTGTCGTTGATGTGTAACTGGACCATTTTGACAAAGCCAGAGTTGGCGGACATCGTCACAATCAAGACGCTGTCACCGGAGCTGTGGACAGCTTTCTTTCGGTTCTGCTTTCTACCAGCCTTGCTTGTTCGGGCTCAGCGCTTCAGCACCAGACCAAGCACCCACGAGAGCAGGCTCAGAGTCTGCTCTTCCTCCTTCCAACCCAGAGGCCTGCCCAGGAGTGGACAGTGCATAAACGTCTTAGAAAGTCGACTCACTCATTTGTTGCATGATCTTACAGAATGTATTGTGCCTTGCACATTGTATGAATCATTGTTAATGAAATCACACAAAAACCACTGATTCAATGTGTCAGCACGTGCTAGCACCCGCGCACACTCACTCGCATGTATGCACACACACACACATGCATACACACTTCTGCTTTCTCTGTGGACATAGTATTTATATATGCATAAAGCGTAAAGAATAAATATACAATTAGGTTATAAATGTTTGTTGTTTTATGGTGTGACCCTAGAAATGACCTAAAACATCTCTCCCGAAGTAATAGTCTCTAGACTAAAGGCCAGCTAAAGGATAAATTCTTGCAGTCACATTTAGTTGCTTCCCTTGCAGAACAAATAATTCCATGGCTCTTAGCTTCACTTCCAGGCCCTATTTTTCCTGCACTTGGGCCTTAAATCGGCACATTATACACACTGATTTGAGCTCTGGGCCATGAAGAAAACACGCACCTTCATCTACTCCCTTCATTTCATCAAGTATTTGAAAATGATGGTTGTTCATCTCTCCTCATTCATTCTCAAAAATTTACGTAAGATCCAAGTTCTATCCCTCAGCACAAGATAATATATATGTATGTGTGTGTGTATATATATATATGTGTGTGTGTGTATATATATGTGTGTGTGTGTGTGTGTGTGTATATATATATATATACACACACACACATCACGACTGTGGTTCTTGCAGTTTCTCTCATTTATTTACTTGAACCCAATTGTCTCCACCATCAACTCAGCAGAAAAGGAACCATATGGTTTTAAGAATACAAGTACTTAATTGCCTTATAAAATAATGTTCAGATAAGAGAAGGGAATATTACCAAATCATAAATGTTTAAGAGATTCTTCTGATAAGTGGACATAATTCAACTTTGTGAACTTGGATAAATAATAGTGAGGAACTGTAGTCAAAACAGCTGGGGGAAAAGAAAAATATCACCCTTGATCTCAGAACTTCTTCTGCTACTTATTAGCACTGTCAGCTGATATTCAGATTAACCAGCCACATAGATCCTCTGACCCGTGACACAGATAAACAATCATCTGACAACACAGAGGAGTATTTCAGATACTTTTCCCTGAAGTGTTAGTCCATGTCCAGGGATATTAAGCAAAGTTCAGAAGCATACTTAGCCAGAAATTCTCATTTAAAAGAACAGATCCCAGGACTTATTAAAATGCAATCAATACTGCATTAAAAATTCTTTATCTCTCTCACACACACATTTGTGCTTAGTAAGGATTAAAAGAATATAGAGTCAAAAAATTTCAAACTGGCCTAATATTTAACTACATGTAAACATTAGATACCAAGGTGTTCTTCTATTTAGGAAGATGCTTTGTATCAAAAGACATCATGAAACTTTAGAAAAATCTGGTTTTCAGTGCACATTTAAGAAACAAAGGCTACTGCAACTTTGAATAAATTATACCAGTATAATAAATCATCGCACCTAGCCAGGTGTACTGGAAAATAAAAATCAACTCAAAGTTGTAGAAAAGGGGCTAACCCGTATTAATATCGCTGTGCAGCTGTAGGCTTTCCAAGAATGGAAACAATAACAATAATAATAATAGAATGAAGAATGGAGAACATGGTGGAAAGCTGGGTGCTAACATTTCAAAATGCCTACGCTAGGTACACAGTTGTGGAGAACGCCAAAGACTTCAGAGATTTCGTAAGAATCTTGGTCAAAAAAAAAAAAAAAGAACAATATCTTGATACTATTAAAATGGTTTGGATACAACACTTTCTACCCAACAATCCCAAGCAGCTGCGACCATGGGACATCTGGGAAGCAGACAAGAGAAGAGCCTGGGTTATGACCTGCCCCAGAGGTCACTGCACCCAGGGGACATGCCAAAGGCCCCACACCCTGGCTGCGGCCCACCCCGGAGGTCACCACACCCAGGGGTCTCATCCGACACAGACACGCCTCCCTCGTGGTTTTCTTCCATGTCTCCCAAGGGAAATGCCACTTCTATAGTAATGATTTTGTAGTCTGCTATCTATATTATATATATGAATAATATTATATATATGTACATATGTATGTACCAATGTACATACATCTTACAAGGACCATCAGGGTATTTTGAATCAAGCTTTCTATAACAATTAAACTCTTACTTATAAATTCCACTCTCTTTATGAGAAGCCATCTTGACAGCAAGGCTGGCTAAAAAGTTTGTTAAGTCTAACACTAGTTGTGTTGGGGTGGAGCTCATTTTTGGTATGAAGGTAGGTTAGCTTTGTATTATCATTGAGTGATGACGTTTGTCTCATTCTTCTGCATTGGTGCAGCTGTTTGTCCCCCTCCAAAATGACTGTTATCCATCCATCAATAAGACAGTGGGACCTTAGGAAAGCTATCGGATGAAGTATTAATAATTTGATACAGCTTGCGTTGCCAATGAATCGTGACCAATGTACACATCCATTCACCAGAATTCTCATCGTAGTGTTCACTCCCACTGACTGCACCTCCTGTATCAGACCGTGTGTAAAAGCCACTCCTGGGCACTGGTGGCTCACAGCTGTAACCCCAGCTCCCCAGGAGGCTAAGATCAGAGGGCTGTGGTTCAAAGCCAGCCCATTAGAAAAATCCATGAAACTCCATTTCTGATTAACCCGAAAAAGTAGGGTCAGAAGCATGGCTCAAGAGGTACAACAGCAGCCATGAGCAAGCAAACTGAGTAAGAATGTGAGGTGTTGAGTTCAAGCCATGGTGCACACACACACACACACACACACACACACACACACACACACACGGAAAAATGATTCTGGTCAATGATTTTTTTATCAGCCAAATTTGTTAATCATGAACTTAATAGCCAAGCCACAGTTTCAGAACATACATTATTGTGACCCTTTCTAAGTAGACTACAACTGTCAAGTTTATCTTAAACTCTTTAAGACATGTTTACAGAGTAATCACAAAATAACATGTCCTAAAAGAATGATGTGCCATCCTGAGCTACAAGGCCTAAAAAGCCACGGCATAATCTCTAGCCAGTCCTAGACATAGACCTTCATCCTGCCCTGCCATGAGCTAGAACCTTCTGTCCAGTGCAACTTTATAATTACTACTATACCCATCTTATTGTGGCTATTAAAGTAGTGAGTTTTTTTTAGGGGAGGGTCTGGTCGTGGGGCCTGAACTCTGGGCCTGGGCGCTGTCCCTCAGCTCTTCAGCTCAAGGCTAGCACTCTACCACTTGAGCCA
>NW_012267260.1:1642442-1652695 GCF_000151885.1 Dipodomys ordii | reverse complement strand
AGCCCGGCCGGTCTGTGCTGGGGGGGCTGAGGACGTGAGCCCGGCCGGTCTGTGCTGGGGGGGCTGAGGACGTGAGCCCGGCCGGTCTGTGCTGGAGGGCTGAGGATGTGAGCCGGGCCGGTCTGTGCTGGAGGGCTGAGGACGTGAGCCCGGCCTGTCTGTGCTGGAGGGCTGAGGACGTGAGCCGGGCCGGTCTATGCTGGGCGGGCTGAGGGAGGAGGAGGTGTGGAGCTCGGGGGCTTGCTGGCCCAGTTTCTCGGTGTGGACAGCGCTTTGGCCTGCAGCTCCCTACTGGTGCTACTGGTTTTCCTTTTTTCTGCTCTTTGGAGTCTGGGGCCGATCGTGGGGCAGTGCTAAGAAGGATGTGGTCTCGGGGAGGCTGCTTGGGCTGGTGACATTCAAGGCTGGTGGCCGGGGAGCCTGTTCTCATGGGGTCCAGATTCTCCAGGATCTTGTTTCCTCCAGCTCACTTCTGTCTTTCCCTTCTGACTGGCTCCCTCAGACCTGCTACCCAGCAAAAGGCTCGCAGGGACTGTCTATTTCCTCCATCTTGACAGGTCCAGACTCTGCACCACACCCTTCCCAGGGGCCCCGAGAGCCACAGGGCGTTTGCTGGTTATCTGGGGCCCTTGGCTTCCGATCTGGAATGGCACCCACTGCCCTATCCCCCGAGCAGGCAGCGCAGATCTGAATTTGCTTTCAGTTCCCAGATCGCCACCCACCAGCTTGCAGAATGCTCTCACTCATTCTCAGGATTAGACATGGCGCCACATTTGACTCCCTGCTCACGGTAGAGTGTGTGAAGGACAGGGAACCAGGGCCAGCCCCACCCTGGAAGCAGCTGGCCTACGTGGTCATTGTGAGTTCTCAGTCATGTTGTAAATTGGTCAACAATGTCTTATGAGAATCAGCTAATAAGCTTGACCTGACCTAAAGAAAGAGCCAATAGGCCCCATATTGTGACTGTTTCCTTCATAGCCAGATGTCTCCTGGGTCTGAAAACCAGTGGAGAAGCTTCTCCTCCACTTAGCCTGATTTCAATTGCTTGCTTCTGATTCCCAGAGCTCCTCCTTCCCACTGGCACAAATCTGTCACCAATAGCCACATCATCAATAGACGCGTCACCGATGACTTGTCATTGATGGCCCTGTAACCGACAGCCATGTCACCACGCCCATGGCCATGTCACCGATGGCCACAGCAATGGTTCTACGAGGTCTGAAGTTGAAATGGGTGCCCTGGTTGCTTGGACCACCTCATTCCGGTAAATCAAATAGAAGACAAATGGGAACTATAAAACTGCATCGAGCTCTCCGAGCCTGCTCTTACAGAATTTCTGATTCTAAACTGTATGCAAAAGGCTCAGATAAAAATCAGCAAACTAATATTAGCTGAAATCAAAATGAAGACTTTGTAGAAGTTTTTGGGTTTTGTTTTGGGTTAAATTCTCATTTAAAAAATTGTTTTTCACTGTGCAAAAGTTCTTCAATCCTAAGACATTTTAACTATTTAGCAGGTTTCCTGGCATTGCATCGTCCCCTAGTTTCAACTACCAAGACCACCAAAGATGTATGAGCAGTGAGTATACAGCCCCCCATCCAGTGCGGAAGACGGGAGGGTGAATCCAAACACAGCCACGGCCACGGCCACGGGCTCAGCACGGGCTCAGCACGGGCTCCACAGACCCTCGCATGTGAGGCTCCCAGGAAAGCGTAACATGCAAACGCGTCCACAGCAGGTGTCCAGCATATGATCACGCAGGCCTGCAGGCCTGGTTCGGAGCGGTGCACTCTTCGCTGGGTGGGGGAGCCGCTCTGGGCTGTGTGGAAGTTCAGCACCTCTGCTCCGGTCCGCCAGTCGCCACAGCACACCGCGTGCATCCGCCTGCGGGCCCAGAGCCCCAGCGCTAGGCTTCCTGAGGCTCCTGTGAGCCATGTGTAGCAAGCATCACCCGCTGCTGTGAGGTACAGACCCAGGACTGCGCAGTGTCCTGGAGAGAGGAGACCACGAGCTCCTTCCGGCGTGGGGCTGCCCCCGCCCGGGAGATGGCTGCGTGGATGTGTCCCAGGCCCTGTCCACAGGAGAGGAGCAGGCCGGGGCGGCCCGTGGGACACCGAGGACAGTCACCGCGTATCTCCCCTCCACGGAGCAGAGGCTCTGACGCCCAGGGGCCGGCTCCTGGGCTTCTGGTACATAAGAGAGCCGCTCAGACACCTGCACTCACAACGGGGCACCAACGCGCAACGTGTGCACGGCACACTTCTTTGGAGAGTGTATCACATGGGTGTGAACGGTTTAATTCCAGTGAGGCCATTCAGCACGCTTCGGACACACAGTGGGTGCTGACGAAATGCAAAGTGGCAGCAACCGTGCTCATTAGCAGCCAGTAGCCGTTGCTTGATTTGTACCCATCCCACATCTGCACAGTGCTGTGAGAGCATTTTAATAGCTAGAAGCTTTACTACTTAGAAGTAGCTCTTCTAGGAGCGTGCCTCTCCTCTTCCCCTCTCTGTCTCTGTCTCTCTCTTTCTCCCTCAAGTTTCTATTCATCTTGAAAGGCTCCAGTCAAAGGTAGCCCCCTCTCGAGGCTTTCTTCGGGCGTCTCCCCCCCCCACATAAAGAATTAATTTTCCTCCCTCCGCCTTTCCACACTCCCCGTGCATGCTTACCTCATCCCGCTTAGCACGTTGTATGGCCGTTATTAAAGTCTGTGGAGGCAGGACCGCCGCGGCCCAGCCTGGGGCTAGGCGCTTTCGAGCTCTTATTGATTGGGCATATGTCCTCTGTGCTTGCTCAACCAAAGCACGCAAACCAAACTCAGCTGAATTATCTGGAAAACTCAATCATGTGGAAACCTCATTTGCCAGATATATGAGGTGTGACTGAGGAACGGCCCACTACGTAGAACACCGGGGTGTGAGGCTCATATGAAAAGATTAAATATGTGAAATGATACAGAATGTGTGAACTTTTTTTTAACCAAGAAAAGCAAAGATTTGGATACCATCAGAACGCTCCTTTAACCTGCGCACGTTTTAAACACGCGTAGGTACAAATGGGGAAGGTGGGAGACGGTGGGAAGAAAAACTGTGGTTTTAAGGGCTGTAAGTCTTGCTAAGATAAATACATGGGAAAAGAGATGACACAATGGCTTTGTAAGTTTTTAAACTTGATTACAGAGCAAAGAACTCATAGGCCATTTGGTGAATGGGTCAGGCGGTGTCTTGAAATTGCCACATTAATTCATAAAACACCAGCCTCAGACACGGAGAAACCCCCACACAGATCATCTAGAACGAGTGAGACGGGCCTGCGTGGAAAAGCAAGATGCACACGCATCTGTGGACTGTGGGAAAGAACTCCCATGTCATCTTCTCGCTGGAGTCCCGCCCGGCGCAGGGCATCTCTGCCCCAGAGTAAGCAGGCGTGGTGATGCAGGAGTCAACAGCATGTGCAAGAGACCAGGCGTACCTGTTGGCGTGCTCCCTGATGATCTGGTAGATGCTGATCTTGATCGTTTCGTTGGCGAATCTCTCGTGGCTCTTGTCCTTGAAGATCCGGAACTCGGCAGCGCTCACCGCCTCCCCGTGCGGGATCTGAGTCAGGTCGAAGCGGAATTCCTTGTAGTGCCTTCGCTGGGGAGAAAAGTCCTTGTCTCGTTCCACTGGGAAGAGAGGAAGGAAGAGAGGAGGGGGTCAGCCCGCTGTGGAAACGGGAAGGAGCGCTCAATTCTCCCCCTGAAAATGAACACAAGCACGCGTAACTGGAAAACACTAAAGCCACGGCCCGGTCTCTACGCCTTTCCCGAGGGCAGGTGAAGGTCGCGCTCCCAGCGCTCCCCAGCGCGCTCCCAGGGCCGGGGCACCGGTGCTGCCCGGGAAGCAGGCCGACGTCACCGAGGTGACAGGCTGGAGTCTGCACCTCCGCGTGGCTCCTGCAAGTAAGGCTTTCACGGGGAGTGTCCCTGTGGCTACGTGGGCGCAGACGTCTGCGGCGCTCAGATCCCACATGCAGCGCTTTTCTGCCGAGGGCACACGCAAATCCTTTCTTGCCGCCGTGACGCCTGCGGGGAGCACGCAGGGCTGAACTCGCCCTGTGTGACTGTGCACACCGAGGCCCGGCCTGTCTCCTGACTCACACCCTCAGGAGGGATGCCACCCCCACAAGGCATGTCCTCCGCTCCACCAGTGCGCGTGCACTCCCGTTCTCAGGACGGTCCTCTCACTCAGAACTCTGGGAACCCGGCTCTCCCCTTCCCCGTCATCCCAACAAATGGAGTCAAAGAAGTCAATCTCTTTAGCTAAGATATTATTGTTTGAATGTTGATTTAGGACAGTAAGTGCAAGGAATCGGTTTAGACAATAGAGCTGTGCAGAATCGCGTACTGTCAGACGCCTTCTGTCTCTGGCAGATGCTCAAGCGTGTTAGTGAGCTCCAGACCAGCGGTGCGGGCAGGCGGGCTCTGTCACTGCCTGGTGAGTTTCTGGGTATTCGCTGGTTCTCCAGGTCTCAGTTGCTTTGTGCGGCACAGTGCTGAGTGACCAAGGCCCCGTGTCCAGGGCCCTGTGCATCTGCAGCCGACAGCAGTAACTTTTAGACATCTTCACAGTGGAATTCTTGTCTTTGCTTCTGTTGCTGTGATGGATTACATTTATTGACTTGGTATACTGAACCAGCATTGCACCCTGGAGTGAATCCTGTTTGATCATAGTGTAAGATTTTGGGGGTTCATGGTTGAATTTCATTGGCCAGAATTTTACTGAGAAGTTTTGCATCCATGTCCATCAAAGAAATAGGTCTATGCCCTTCTCTTTCTTTGATGAGTTCCTATCTGGTTATGGGATGAGCGTTACGCTGCCTTCACAGAGGGAGTGTGGTAACAATCTTTCCCTTTCTGTGTCATTGAAGAGTTTGAAGACCATGAGCGTCAGCCCTCAAGTAAACACACTGAATGGTTAGGAACAAACACCGGGACATGTGAAAGTATTTGCACACAGAAACACAAGGTGCAATATTTATGTGCATCTGCTCATATAAGATAATACTTATCAAAATGAACCCCAGGAAATGGAAATACGGTGCTTTTTTTTCCTTTGTTGCTGTTTTAGTTTTCTTTCACTTTTCTTTCCCTCTTGTCTTGTTTGTTCACTTATCTGGGGAGGACAGGACAAAGGATGAACAATTGTACCAGTGACACTTACTAGATGGAAAATGAACTGTAAAGATATGGGTGGGGCAGGAGGGGAAACTGGGGGACCGTGAGGGCAGAGATGACATTATCCAAAAAGAAACGCACTCTGTCTGACTTACGTAACTGCAGCCCTCCTACATCGCCTTTACAGCAACAATAAAAATGAACGAAGAGAAAAAGAATTTTTTTCAATGACATGGCTTATTGCTAAAACTTGTTACGAAAAGATTCACAAAATATCCTCGAGGTATAAATGGATCTACCAGGTTCGAAGTTGGATTCAGCTGTAAAAGCATCTGTAGAAGATTCGCTGGTATCAGCACTGCCGGAACTGTGTGGGAACATGGCTGTCCGGGCCACAGGATGGCCTGAGCCTGGGAGGCGGGCTGTGTGCCGCGCCTCCTGGGATCGGATCCCGTCCCCACAGCCCTTGCCTCCCCATCCCCCGCCCCTGCCCCCACACACAGTCTCTGTGTGATCCCACCACAAGGTGGGCGGCAGGTGCAGAAGAAGCCCCAGGCACCCCGGCTGGATGCCCCCCACGAACCCCGACCCACGGGGTTATGAAACTGTGACCTTCTTAAAATGTCATTATCCTTTTCCTAAGAAAGGCCTGTCTCCAGAGGGCCTGCCGGACATCCCCTGCGTAACAAGCTGGTAATTCCATCTGCACAGACGAAGAGGCGAGTCTGCAAAGAGCATGCAGTTCTGCGGCAATAATGCGGCGGCGTGGAGGCTTGCTCCCCAGGACTGTGACACGGCAGACAGGGCAGCGGGAGGTGGGAGGGAGAAGGGAGCGGGGAAGCGGGTGAACGTAATGAAATGGAAACGGAAGACAGACATTGTTCAGAGAGGCGGGAAGGGAAGGCGTTGGGCATAGCACCTGGGTGAAGCTGATCAGGGCACAGCTTGTTAGCATCCCGGAACCATTCGTGAGATTCACATACACTCATACACACTGGGGGGGGGGGGAGGAAAGTTTGAAGGTAGAAAATCTTCCTAACTGAACAGCTAACAACTCGATGTCCAAGTTCTGCTTTGAGAGGACTTAATTGAACTCACTGTGACTATTTTCTCAAGATGAAAACAACAAGGAGAAACAGGGAATCCACAGTGCAGTGAAGGGTGTGATGCTCAGAACCTGGTCTCTGGGTGTCGTGTGCCAGGCCAGGATGTACGGCTGCCACGTGCATTCTAGTAATGTGTCCTGTCTGACGGTAGATACACTATGACTTAGGTCTTCCATCCTGCCTTCGCAAGGCTACTCTCTGAAAGCTCGGGAGATATGCAGCTCGGTTTCCACTCACTCGGCAGGTAAGCTGGGAATCCACTGGTGGGTGAGATACTCGCGCTGTGCATAGCTCCTGCTTCTCTGCAGTACTGCGCACGCATGCGCCACCCCAGCACCAGGGATCTGCACATACAAATGGTATTTGCACCAGAAAAGCACGAATATATTTCCTTCATTCTAAAAAGCAATATTCAGAGTTCCAAGTGATAAGAGTCATTATTCAGCTGTTCACAAACTACAGCTTTTGCTCGTGAACCCTAAATCAAAACAAAACTCTAGCTCTAGAAATAAGAGCTGGGACCTAAGTCTCTCGGAATCCAATCTAATGCGCACACCTGCACAGCACGGAGCACTGCTAAGTTCACCTTCTGTAAAGTCATCCGCCAGTCTCGAATCTCTGGTGAGATGTGAGTATAATAAAGTGGAAAGCTAGAATTTCAGGCATTGTTATAAAATTTCAGTTTTCTTATCCAGGCTATTTAACATAACCCCTTAAGGGGACAAATTTTCAAAGGCTTTAATAAAATCTCGTATTAAACATGCCTCACAAGGTCTGCAGCAGATCTGCCTAGTGACTCAAACCCCTGTGTCCTCTCGCTCTGTGTGGCCTTCACCTTCATGATGCCCGCACATATTCAACAAGCTCCTCTCAGTTCCCTCGCAGCGCGGTCGCCTGGCTGGAGAGGCGGCAAATATTAATATCCTGACTTGAGAACGGGCGGCCACAGAGGTCTGTCCGGCGGACCTCGCCACGAATCCTGGCTGAACGCTCCTCTCGCCGTGCGCTCGACTTCCTCATGCTCTGCAGAAGCTGGTTTCTTGTTAGTATGTTCAAGGCCGTTAAATAATACACACATGCCGGGCACCGGTGGCTCACTCTTATAATCCTGGCTACACAGGTACACAGGACGCTGAGAGCTGAAGATCTTGGTTCAAAGCCAGCCTGGGCTTTATCTCCAATAAACCACCAAAAACTGGAAGTGGCATGGTGGCTCAAGCAGTAGAGTGCTTGCCTTGAGCTGAAGAGCTGAGGGACAGCGCCCAGGCCCAGAGTTCAGGCCCCACGACAAACCAAAAAACAAAAAAGACATATATATGTCTCAGATCTGGAGGCAAAACACCAACAAGGAAGCACAGGGCTTTCCTCACAGACTCTAAGCAGAGCTCTGCTCAGGGCCCGTTCTTGGCCTGTAGCTGGCTGTCCTCCCTGTGGTCCTCACATGGTCCTCCCTCACCCAGGTCTGTGATCAACTTCCCTTTGCACAGGGCACCAGCCTGTGGGGCCAGGATCCAGCTCCCGAAGTCATGTGACCTGTTACCACTACAAAGGCCCGGTCTCCACGCAAGGCCTCATTCTCAATTGCTGGAAGCCAGGACGTCAACCTCAGGGCACGAAGCAAGGAGAAGACCCAGCAAACTATAACACGAGGACAGTGTATTTTTCAAGCAAGGGGGGAGAACTGGACGTGGAATAGTAAATCTTTAGTGGCCTTGCGGCATTTACTGGTGCTGAAATGCTTCAAACTCAGACCTGTGAAAGTAGGTTTATATTGCTAGACATTTGCAATTACTACAATTTTTACTTTTCAGGTCAAATTTTAGGATTTCCCTGCAGTATGACAGAAGCCAGCATAATAATTTTCTTGACAGTTCAAAAGTCCTAGGGCAGATGTTGGAGGACTGTTTAGCAGATGAAGGCTCTGAAGTACTCACACGGCTTTGCTTGGAAATGAAGTATAAACACCCAAAAGCGGTGAGACTAAGCAGCGTGAGCCACAGTGTGAGTTACCACACGCCCATGGCTCATGGAAAATACCGACTGTGGAATGAGACACTGAACCCATTTGTCTAAAGGGATGGGAGAGGAAGAGCTAGAGGTTAACGTTCATCAACTTTTCACCAATACCACTGAAGCACAAACTAACAGGGATTGGAGCAATTAAAAAGCTTAGGTAATGAAGCAAGTCCTCCGTCCCAGTGTCCCTGTGCATATTAAAAATGGCATAATAATAAAATGGCATAATAATCTCTTCTTTGAAATGTCGTGTCAAGAGAACACATAACATAATATTATAGATGTGCACTATATATCATATCTATGCATCTGTATCTATAGGCAGGTACTGAGGTGAATGATAAGCAGATGATGATAGATGATTGAGAGAGTGAAAGAGAGATAGGTGATGGACAGACAGACGGATGAACAGACAGACAGATGGACAGATGGACAGATGGATGGATGGATGAATGGATGGATGGATGGAAGGAGGGATGGATGGATGGGTGGATGGCGGACAGACGGATGAACGGGCAGGCTGATGGGTGGGTGGATGGATGGATGGACGGATATACAGAGGTGGTGACTAAAGACAATCTAGAATTGACTCTCTGCATGGTCAGCCAAGAATTATCTGGATTCTGATCACTACTTGTTAAAGAAGACAAAGAAGGAGAGCAGGAGAAGTAGAGCGAGGAGAAGGAGGAAAGGAGGTAGGATAAACACAGGCATGAAAAGATGGGGTACTTCCTGAGACTATTAGCTATCATTGAAATTCTTCCCTTTCAGAAGCATAGCTCCAGACTTTGCATGGTGGATCTATAACTTCCAGCCATCCAAATAAATGCTAAAATCAAGAACAAAAAATCCCCGTGGTTAATTTCTTGATAACAGTATTTTCCTTGATGGATTCCAGAGTGTGTTTGTGGGGGGGGGTGGGGGCAGGGGAGCGGGTGTGTTCTCACACTCCGCCATGAGATTCAACATGTGGCTGGAGTGGAAAATACACAACCCCACAGATGCATGAGGTGAGCTGAAAGAAAGGATCATATACAGCCTGCTAGTAAAACAAAGAACATGGCTGTGTTAGTGACTCATTTTAAAGGGGACTCAAAATAGGTCTTCTTCATTATACTAATTACTAATTACCTAGTATAGTTGTGAGTACTTCAGTGTCACAATTCACCTACCCAAGTGTGTAAATATATACTTTCTGCTTGAAACTGTTCGATCTTGTGCGATTTTACCATGACAATCCATTCTCCAGTAAACAGCCAGGGGAGGAATGCAAAGCATACAAGCTGCGTGTCACCGGGTGCCACTGAAAACGGTGGTATTGAGTGTACCGTGACACTACTGGACTCGACTCCCTCTACGTCACCAGCTAAATACGCGAAGCAGTCGGTCTCATAATCATAGGTGGGAAGAAAACTTCTGACTGAAAATGTCTAGTGTGAAGGAGTCCAGTGTCTGATTTTCCCTCATGGTGGTTCTGGTGGTCAGGAATTCTAGAACTAAGTGGTCATAGGAATTACTCAGCCAAACTGTTCATTCATGAGAATGTTTCAAGACAAATCAAGTGATTTCCCCTGGTCACTTGCCAACTGGAGGGACAGAGCTCAGGATTCCACATTCCATGTCTGGGGCATTTCCTCATAAAATAACAACGCGCGTCCCAAACCATACCTGAATTTATTTACTTATTCTGAGACGTTGTTAGTGTTGGGATTGGTGCACCAGAACCTTGAGCTGAGCAATGGGTACAGAGGGAGCCAGAGAATGGCTGGAGACATTTCGTGGATCCAACCGCTGATTCAGTCATGCGTTGCCTTCCTTTCCACGTGGCATGTATTCACGCCACACAGCCGTTTCGTGTCCACATGGTGATTCAACGAAGCCAGAACTCCTCTGGGTGCTCAAGGCTGGAATGGCCGCAAAAGAAACTCACTGGGGACATGGACGTGAGCCCGGCCGGTCTGTGCTGGGGGGGCTGA
>NW_012267260.1:1628298-1641297 GCF_000151885.1 Dipodomys ordii | reverse complement strand
AGCCCGGCCGGTCTGTGCTGGGGGGGCTGAGGACGTGAGCCCGGCCGGTCTGTGCTGGGGGGGCTGAGGACGTGAGCCCGGCCGGTCTGTGCTGGAGGGCTGAGGATGTGAGCCGGGCCGGTCTGTGCTGGAGGGCTGAGGACGTGAGCCCGGCCTGTCTGTGCTGGAGGGCTGAGGACGTGAGCCGGGCCGGTCTATGCTGGGCGGGCTGAGGGAGGAGGAGGTGTGGAGCTCGGGGGCTTGCTGGCCCAGTTTCTCGGTGTGGACAGCGCTTTGGCCTGCAGCTCCCTACTGGTGCTACTGGTTTTCCTTTTTTCTGCTCTTTGGAGTCTGGGGCCGATCGTGGGGCAGTGCTAAGAAGGATGTGGTCTCGGGGAGGCTGCTTGGGCTGGTGACATTCAAGGCTGGTGGCCGGGGAGCCTGTTCTCATGGGGTCCAGATTCTCCAGGATCTTGTTTCCTCCAGCTCACTTCTGTCTTTCCCTTCTGACTGGCTCCCTCAGACCTGCTACCCAGCAAAAGGCTCGCAGGGACTGTCTATTTCCTCCATCTTGACAGGTCCAGACTCTGCACCACACCCTTCCCAGGGGCCCCGAGAGCCACAGGGCGTTTGCTGGTTATCTGGGGCCCTTGGCTTCCGATCTGGAATGGCACCCACTGCCCTATCCCCCGAGCAGGCAGCGCAGATCTGAATTTGCTTTCAGTTCCCAGATCGCCACCCACCAGCTTGCAGAATGCTCTCACTCATTCTCAGGATTAGACATGGCGCCACATTTGACTCCCTGCTCACGGTAGAGTGTGTGAAGGACAGGGAACCAGGGCCAGCCCCACCCTGGAAGCAGCTGGCCTACGTGGTCATTGTGAGTTCTCAGTCATGTTGTAAATTGGTCAACAATGTCTTATGAGAATCAGCTAATAAGCTTGACCTGACCTAAAGAAAGAGCCAATAGGCCCCATATTGTGACTGTTTCCTTCATAGCCAGATGTCTCCTGGGTCTGAAAACCAGTGGAGAAGCTTCTCCTCCACTTAGCCTGATTTCAATTGCTTGCTTCTGATTCCCAGAGCTCCTCCTTCCCACTGGCACAAATCTGTCACCAATAGCCACATCATCAATAGACGCGTCACCGATGACTTGTCATTGATGGCCCTGTAACCGACAGCCATGTCACCACGCCCATGGCCATGTCACCGATGGCCACAGCAATGGTTCTACGAGGTCTGAAGTTGAAATGGGTGCCCTGGTTGCTTGGACCACCTCATTCCGGTAAATCAAATAGAAGACAAATGGGAACTATAAAACTGCATCGAGCTCTCCGAGCCTGCTCTTACAGAATTTCTGATTCTAAACTGTATGCAAAAGGCTCAGATAAAAATCAGCAAACTAATATTAGCTGAAATCAAAATGAAGACTTTGTAGAAGTTTTTGGGTTTTGTTTTGGGTTAAATTCTCATTTAAAAAATTGTTTTTCACTGTGCAAAAGTTCTTCAATCCTAAGACATTTTAACTATTTAGCAGGTTTCCTGGCATTGCATCGTCCCCTAGTTTCAACTACCAAGACCACCAAAGATGTATGAGCAGTGAGTATACAGCCCCCCATCCAGTGCGGAAGACGGGAGGGTGAATCCAAACACAGCCACGGCCACGGCCACGGGCTCAGCACGGGCTCAGCACGGGCTCCACAGACCCTCGCATGTGAGGCTCCCAGGAAAGCGTAACATGCAAACGCGTCCACAGCAGGTGTCCAGCATATGATCACGCAGGCCTGCAGGCCTGGTTCGGAGCGGTGCACTCTTCGCTGGGTGGGGGAGCCGCTCTGGGCTGTGTGGAAGTTCAGCACCTCTGCTCCGGTCCGCCAGTCGCCACAGCACACCGCGTGCATCCGCCTGCGGGCCCAGAGCCCCAGCGCTAGGCTTCCTGAGGCTCCTGTGAGCCATGTGTAGCAAGCATCACCCGCTGCTGTGAGGTACAGACCCAGGACTGCGCAGTGTCCTGGAGAGAGGAGACCACGAGCTCCTTCCGGCGTGGGGCTGCCCCCGCCCGGGAGATGGCTGCGTGGATGTGTCCCAGGCCCTGTCCACAGGAGAGGAGCAGGCCGGGGCGGCCCGTGGGACACCGAGGACAGTCACCGCGTATCTCCCCTCCACGGAGCAGAGGCTCTGACGCCCAGGGGCCGGCTCCTGGGCTTCTGGTACATAAGAGAGCCGCTCAGACACCTGCACTCACAACGGGGCACCAACGCGCAACGTGTGCACGGCACACTTCTTTGGAGAGTGTATCACATGGGTGTGAACGGTTTAATTCCAGTGAGGCCATTCAGCACGCTTCGGACACACAGTGGGTGCTGACGAAATGCAAAGTGGCAGCAACCGTGCTCATTAGCAGCCAGTAGCCGTTGCTTGATTTGTACCCATCCCACATCTGCACAGTGCTGTGAGAGCATTTTAATAGCTAGAAGCTTTACTACTTAGAAGTAGCTCTTCTAGGAGCGTGCCTCTCCTCTTCCCCTCTCTGTCTCTGTCTCTCTCTTTCTCCCTCAAGTTTCTATTCATCTTGAAAGGCTCCAGTCAAAGGTAGCCCCCTCTCGAGGCTTTCTTCGGGCGTCTCCCCCCCCCACATAAAGAATTAATTTTCCTCCCTCCGCCTTTCCACACTCCCCGTGCATGCTTACCTCATCCCGCTTAGCACGTTGTATGGCCGTTATTAAAGTCTGTGGAGGCAGGACCGCCGCGGCCCAGCCTGGGGCTAGGCGCTTTCGAGCTCTTATTGATTGGGCATATGTCCTCTGTGCTTGCTCAACCAAAGCACGCAAACCAAACTCAGCTGAATTATCTGGAAAACTCAATCATGTGGAAACCTCATTTGCCAGATATATGAGGTGTGACTGAGGAACGGCCCACTACGTAGAACACCGGGGTGTGAGGCTCATATGAAAAGATTAAATATGTGAAATGATACAGAATGTGTGAACTTTTTTTTAACCAAGAAAAGCAAAGATTTGGATACCATCAGAACGCTCCTTTAACCTGCGCACGTTTTAAACACGCGTAGGTACAAATGGGGAAGGTGGGAGACGGTGGGAAGAAAAACTGTGGTTTTAAGGGCTGTAAGTCTTGCTAAGATAAATACATGGGAAAAGAGATGACACAATGGCTTTGTAAGTTTTTAAACTTGATTACAGAGCAAAGAACTCATAGGCCATTTGGTGAATGGGTCAGGCGGTGTCTTGAAATTGCCACATTAATTCATAAAACACCAGCCTCAGACACGGAGAAACCCCCACACAGATCATCTAGAACGAGTGAGACGGGCCTGCGTGGAAAAGCAAGATGCACACGCATCTGTGGACTGTGGGAAAGAACTCCCATGTCATCTTCTCGCTGGAGTCCCGCCCGGCGCAGGGCATCTCTGCCCCAGAGTAAGCAGGCGTGGTGATGCAGGAGTCAACAGCATGTGCAAGAGACCAGGCGTACCTGTTGGCGTGCTCCCTGATGATCTGGTAGATGCTGATCTTGATCGTTTCGTTGGCGAATCTCTCGTGGCTCTTGTCCTTGAAGATCCGGAACTCGGCAGCGCTCACCGCCTCCCCGTGCGGGATCTGAGTCAGGTCGAAGCGGAATTCCTTGTAGTGCCTTCGCTGGGGAGAAAAGTCCTTGTCTCGTTCCACTGGGAAGAGAGGAAGGAAGAGAGGAGGGGGTCAGCCCGCTGTGGAAACGGGAAGGAGCGCTCAATTCTCCCCCTGAAAATGAACACAAGCACGCGTAACTGGAAAACACTAAAGCCACGGCCCGGTCTCTACGCCTTTCCCGAGGGCAGGTGAAGGTCGCGCTCCCAGCGCTCCCCAGCGCGCTCCCAGGGCCGGGGCACCGGTGCTGCCCGGGAAGCAGGCCGACGTCACCGAGGTGACAGGCTGGAGTCTGCACCTCCGCGTGGCTCCTGCAAGTAAGGCTTTCACGGGGAGTGTCCCTGTGGCTACGTGGGCGCAGACGTCTGCGGCGCTCAGATCCCACATGCAGCGCTTTTCTGCCGAGGGCACACGCAAATCCTTTCTTGCCGCCGTGACGCCTGCGGGGAGCACGCAGGGCTGAACTCGCCCTGTGTGACTGTGCACACCGAGGCCCGGCCTGTCTCCTGACTCACACCCTCAGGAGGGATGCCACCCCCACAAGGCATGTCCTCCGCTCCACCAGTGCGCGTGCACTCCCGTTCTCAGGACGGTCCTCTCACTCAGAACTCTGGGAACCCGGCTCTCCCCTTCCCCGTCATCCCAACAAATGGAGTCAAAGAAGTCAATCTCTTTAGCTAAGATATTATTGTTTGAATGTTGATTTAGGACAGTAAGTGCAAGGAATCGGTTTAGACAATAGAGCTGTGCAGAATCGCGTACTGTCAGACGCCTTCTGTCTCTGGCAGATGCTCAAGCGTGTTAGTGAGCTCCAGACCAGCGGTGCGGGCAGGCGGGCTCTGTCACTGCCTGGTGAGTTTCTGGGTATTCGCTGGTTCTCCAGGTCTCAGTTGCTTTGTGCGGCACAGTGCTGAGTGACCAAGGCCCCGTGTCCAGGGCCCTGTGCATCTGCAGCCGACAGCAGTAACTTTTAGACATCTTCACAGTGGAATTCTTGTCTTTGCTTCTGTTGCTGTGATGGATTACATTTATTGACTTGGTATACTGAACCAGCATTGCACCCTGGAGTGAATCCTGTTTGATCATAGTGTAAGATTTTGGGGGTTCATGGTTGAATTTCATTGGCCAGAATTTTACTGAGAAGTTTTGCATCCATGTCCATCAAAGAAATAGGTCTATGCCCTTCTCTTTCTTTGATGAGTTCCTATCTGGTTATGGGATGAGCGTTACGCTGCCTTCACAGAGGGAGTGTGGTAACAATCTTTCCCTTTCTGTGTCATTGAAGAGTTTGAAGACCATGAGCGTCAGCCCTCAAGTAAACACACTGAATGGTTAGGAACAAACACCGGGACATGTGAAAGTATTTGCACACAGAAACACAAGGTGCAATATTTATGTGCATCTGCTCATATAAGATAATACTTATCAAAATGAACCCCAGGAAATGGAAATACGGTGCTTTTTTTTCCTTTGTTGCTGTTTTAGTTTTCTTTCACTTTTCTTTCCCTCTTGTCTTGTTTGTTCACTTATCTGGGGAGGACAGGACAAAGGATGAACAATTGTACCAGTGACACTTACTAGATGGAAAATGAACTGTAAAGATATGGGTGGGGCAGGAGGGGAAACTGGGGGACCGTGAGGGCAGAGATGACATTATCCAAAAAGAAACGCACTCTGTCTGACTTACGTAACTGCAGCCCTCCTACATCGCCTTTACAGCAACAATAAAAATGAACGAAGAGAAAAAGAATTTTTTTCAATGACATGGCTTATTGCTAAAACTTGTTACGAAAAGATTCACAAAATATCCTCGAGGTATAAATGGATCTACCAGGTTCGAAGTTGGATTCAGCTGTAAAAGCATCTGTAGAAGATTCGCTGGTATCAGCACTGCCGGAACTGTGTGGGAACATGGCTGTCCGGGCCACAGGATGGCCTGAGCCTGGGAGGCGGGCTGTGTGCCGCGCCTCCTGGGATCGGATCCCGTCCCCACAGCCCTTGCCTCCCCATCCCCCGCCCCTGCCCCCACACACAGTCTCTGTGTGATCCCACCACAAGGTGGGCGGCAGGTGCAGAAGAAGCCCCAGGCACCCCGGCTGGATGCCCCCCACGAACCCCGACCCACGGGGTTATGAAACTGTGACCTTCTTAAAATGTCATTATCCTTTTCCTAAGAAAGGCCTGTCTCCAGAGGGCCTGCCGGACATCCCCTGCGTAACAAGCTGGTAATTCCATCTGCACAGACGAAGAGGCGAGTCTGCAAAGAGCATGCAGTTCTGCGGCAATAATGCGGCGGCGTGGAGGCTTGCTCCCCAGGACTGTGACACGGCAGACAGGGCAGCGGGAGGTGGGAGGGAGAAGGGAGCGGGGAAGCGGGTGAACGTAATGAAATGGAAACGGAAGACAGACATTGTTCAGAGAGGCGGGAAGGGAAGGCGTTGGGCATAGCACCTGGGTGAAGCTGATCAGGGCACAGCTTGTTAGCATCCCGGAACCATTCGTGAGATTCACATACACTCATACACACTGGGGGGGGGGGGAGGAAAGTTTGAAGGTAGAAAATCTTCCTAACTGAACAGCTAACAACTCGATGTCCAAGTTCTGCTTTGAGAGGACTTAATTGAACTCACTGTGACTATTTTCTCAAGATGAAAACAACAAGGAGAAACAGGGAATCCACAGTGCAGTGAAGGGTGTGATGCTCAGAACCTGGTCTCTGGGTGTCGTGTGCCAGGCCAGGATGTACGGCTGCCACGTGCATTCTAGTAATGTGTCCTGTCTGACGGTAGATACACTATGACTTAGGTCTTCCATCCTGCCTTCGCAAGGCTACTCTCTGAAAGCTCGGGAGATATGCAGCTCGGTTTCCACTCACTCGGCAGGTAAGCTGGGAATCCACTGGTGGGTGAGATACTCGCGCTGTGCATAGCTCCTGCTTCTCTGCAGTACTGCGCACGCATGCGCCACCCCAGCACCAGGGATCTGCACATACAAATGGTATTTGCACCAGAAAAGCACGAATATATTTCCTTCATTCTAAAAAGCAATATTCAGAGTTCCAAGTGATAAGAGTCATTATTCAGCTGTTCACAAACTACAGCTTTTGCTCGTGAACCCTAAATCAAAACAAAACTCTAGCTCTAGAAATAAGAGCTGGGACCTAAGTCTCTCGGAATCCAATCTAATGCGCACACCTGCACAGCACGGAGCACTGCTAAGTTCACCTTCTGTAAAGTCATCCGCCAGTCTCGAATCTCTGGTGAGATGTGAGTATAATAAAGTGGAAAGCTAGAATTTCAGGCATTGTTATAAAATTTCAGTTTTCTTATCCAGGCTATTTAACATAACCCCTTAAGGGGACAAATTTTCAAAGGCTTTAATAAAATCTCGTATTAAACATGCCTCACAAGGTCTGCAGCAGATCTGCCTAGTGACTCAAACCCCTGTGTCCTCTCGCTCTGTGTGGCCTTCACCTTCATGATGCCCGCACATATTCAACAAGCTCCTCTCAGTTCCCTCGCAGCGCGGTCGCCTGGCTGGAGAGGCGGCAAATATTAATATCCTGACTTGAGAACGGGCGGCCACAGAGGTCTGTCCGGCGGACCTCGCCACGAATCCTGGCTGAACGCTCCTCTCGCCGTGCGCTCGACTTCCTCATGCTCTGCAGAAGCTGGTTTCTTGTTAGTATGTTCAAGGCCGTTAAATAATACACACATGCCGGGCACCGGTGGCTCACTCTTATAATCCTGGCTACACAGGTACACAGGACGCTGAGAGCTGAAGATCTTGGTTCAAAGCCAGCCTGGGCTTTATCTCCAATAAACCACCAAAAACTGGAAGTGGCATGGTGGCTCAAGCAGTAGAGTGCTTGCCTTGAGCTGAAGAGCTGAGGGACAGCACCCAGGCCCAGAGCTCAAGTCCCTTGACTGACCAAAACAACAACAACAAACAACAACAACAACCAATACACACACAAGTACAGGCTGGGGACGGCTGCTCTGATTACGAATATGTCATCAGCATCTAACGTAACCCAGGCTGTCAATCATTAGTTGACATAAGATGTCGTAAAAAAGTTGAAATCCGGTCCACCCTCCAATCTGTCTTCCTGCCTCATTCCTTCATACATGCATGCAGTTACTTATTTAAATATCATTTGTAAAGTCAGCCAAGACAAATGCTGGAGGGGATGCGGAGAAAGAGGAACCCTATTACACTGCTGGTGGGAATGTACACTTATACAACCACTTTGGAAAGCAGTCTGGAGGGTCCTCAGAAAGCTACATATTGACCAGCTATACCACTTCTAGGCATCTACCCTGAACAACAGGAACCAATATACAAGGACACGTGCACCTCCATGTTTATTGCAGCACTGTTCACAATAGCCAGGCTATGGAAACAACCCAGATGTCCCACCACAGATGAATGGATCCAAAGATTGTGGTATCTATACACAATGGAATATTGTGCAGCCATTAGAGAGGACAAAATAATGGCATTTTCAGGGAAATGGATGGAGTTAGAAGAAATCATGTTGAGCGAGGTAAGCCAAGAATGAAGAGACAAACAGCACATGGTCTCCCTGATAAGTGGATGCTAAATCCAAAATGTAAGGTGATATGACAAAATTAACAAAGCTTAAGAAACAAAGGACTTCCACTCAGCTGGTTGGATCACTACTAAATAGCCCCATGCTGCTGATCACATGTATGGTATATATGTGCACACCGGAGGGAAACCAGGAGGACGACACAGAACTAGAGGAAATCAGGGAAAAACATAAAAATAAATAAATAAATATCATTTGTATGCAATAATTTATTTGAGTGTCATCTGTGTGTATAACTTGCTCAAGATTCCAGTTCTTATCACTGCAGATAAAAGACTCTCTGGAGTCACAACTTCTATTCCCAGGCCTTCATCAACACAATTTTGTGTGGATTTTCTGGAAGAGGTTTGGTTGGTTTATTACTACAATTATTTTAGGAAAAATTGATTTTGTCCACAATGTTTTTATTCTGCTCTCTTCAAAGAACTTTTTCCTCTACAACTTTTCTTCAATATAAGTGATAACAAAATTTGTAGCTTCTGTTCATTCTAGAAAACATCTGTGATCGTGAACAAACTAAATGTGCTCTAGTCTACCAATTTCATTTCTCATCTAATGAAATATTTATGAAATAGGAAATGATTGCATTCACAATTTGAATTACTATGATACAGACATGAGTGTCAATGTGCAAGATTACACTTTTATGACAGCCACACCTTGAAGGTAATGGTGGTGTTCAATTTTGAAATACTTGTAATTCTCTCTCTGAACCACCCCACACCCAACCTTTTCTTCTCTAGATCCTCTCTGTATCAAAACTCCCCAAATAGATGGAAAATAACAAATACACATAATTAACAGTCCTGATAGTAATATTTCTATACTATTCCTTATATTATTTCTTCTCATAATTAATATTCCTTATATAAGGAAATAATATTCTTTATATTCTTTATAATAATATTCCTTATAGAAAACATAGACACACAATATTCCTTACAATAGGTGAGGTACTCAATCTACTGACAGTTTGGCAAGCATTAAGCAATCTGTTTACCTACACGTTACAATGTCTCATCACCCACCACTTCTCAAATGGCTTGAGAAGGTGCAATGGTACACAGGCAAACTAGAAAAACTCACAAAAGCAGTGTGCTGTATTAAATATTTCCCTTTGAATTCTTTCCATCAGTGTACATCTTTGATAGCTAAATACCCGGCATTTCCTGAATCTTCTTTACTATAATTCCTAATAAAATCACTAGACAAAAATGTGCAAGACTCCCTAAAAAACCCTAATTCTATTTGGTGGTGTAGGGGAAAAAAATCTCTTTATTCCCAGGTATAATGGAAAAAATATGGCAGTTATCTTGTTTAATCAGACTCAGATTTGTATAGAAGGACACAAGACAGACAAGCTAGCAGCTTCTTCTAATGGAGATCATTTCACCATATCAGGTCATCACCATTGTTTCTTTCAGGTGGACCAGAGAAGAAACAAATATAACCACATTTAAAGCACACACTACGCCCATCAGTTCACGTAATCAGCGCAGGCCTGCTCACTCCTGCTGACCTGACACATGCGCACCACAGAGCCTGGCCATTGGTCATGCCTGTGAGCCTCCCACTGTCATTTTGTCACAGGCATGAAATAAAAACGAACACAAAGCCAGGCACCGGTGGCTCACGCCTGTCATCCTAGCTACTCAGGAGGCTGAGATCTGAAGATCATGGTTCAAAGCCAGTCTGGGCAGGAAAGTCTGTGAGACTATCATCTCCAATGAACCGGAAGCGGTGCTGTGGCTCAAAAGTGGTAGAGTGCTCATCTTGAGCTGAAGAGCTGAGGGCCAATGCCCAGGCCCTGAGATCAAGCCCCACAACTAACAACAACAACAGAACAGAGAAAGCCATGTGGTGCGCGGCACACAGCTACCCCGCATGCTCTCTGGGACAGCTCTGTGTGCACAAGCACACGTCTCAGCGGTGAAATCATCCTTGCAGGCAAGCCTTCAACCTGGCACTCTGCATTTGAGCCTATGATGGTCAACAAGCTCACCCAAATTTAAAGATCGTGTTTAACTGTACACACACACACACACACACACACACACACAGGTGCATGTGTGCATGTGCAAAAAAACCCCACAGAAAACAACCCATCAAAACACATTCAGGGGAACCTACATGCCACTACTGGAATCACAATTATGGCAGTGGTGGTGAATCTGCTACCTTCGGTTTCTAGATTTTTATTTACACTCCAAAGGTCTCCATCTGAGCAGAATGGTAAAGTGATCTACAGCAGTAGCAGAGAACTAATTTCACTGGCAGAGAAAGCAAGATTAATTATTATTCTGCTTTGGTTTAAAAAGTGGTATTGGAAAAACATCCAGGAAATAAAATATGAATGGAGAGTTTTACCTTCCATGATGAACAGCAAATGCTACAACACTGTGGACTGAACTTCCTCTAAGACAAACTCAGCATTGTTGAGACATAACACAAATTAATGAATGATTAAAAGTCTTTCTTCCCCCCAAACAGATACCTCCCCAAACAAGTTTATCACTACTAGAAATTGGACAGAACTATCCTGGGCTAAATAGTTTCATGTCTCCCGCATCTGAAGACCAGAATTAATTAACGGAGCACTATGCTTTTATCCAGTTGGTGATTTATCTGCAGTTTAGAGAGGGTGCTTCCAAGGGCAGTCCACCCCAATCTCCCATCTGAGGCTGGAAATCAGAAGACACCAACCAACACACTCGGTAGCTGCAATGGAGAGATAGCACTTTCCCAGGAGCCCAGCCAGCTGGAGAGCGTGCACATCATCGTTTGCTGCTGAGTGCAAAAAATCATTAAGACATTACTCACGGAGTTATTACTTATCTGTGTTGCATTTTAAATGAAAAGGGAGGAGGAAAAAAACCCACAAAGATATCGTGTGACCACCAGGATGTGTAACTTCACAAGACGCCCCTCGCTGACTGGCCCGGGGAGAAACATAAACTTGGTTCTATAAAGACCTATTTATTGGTCGGTGAATGCATGTGTTCATGTTGCCTGTGAATGAGTAACCACCCCAGAGAGTGCGGTAAACTGCAAATTCCAGAAGTCCTTGGAGCCGCTGAATACCGCAGCCATGTGCGACCTGACTGAGAGCCAACTGTCTCCCGAATGCTCGGCTTCAAAGAACAATTTCATTTGATGCGCCAAAGTTCTGCAGTTGCAACACTCTTACTCCTGCTCGCTCCATGAATACAGCGTTAGAAAAAGGGAGAGATTCGAAGCGAAGAAGGGAAGGATGAACTATGTAAATACTTAACACAATAATCAAACAGGTTACCAAAGTCCATTTTTTAAGATTCATACTTGTGAAATTTAAGAAATGGGATGAAATGTGCTGGCCAGGCACTGGTGGCTCACACCTGTAAACCTAGCTACTCAGGAGGCACAGATCTGAGGATTGAGGTTCAAAGCCAGCCCACGCAGAAAAGCCCATGAGACTCTTATCTCCAACTATCAAAAAAAAAGCCAGAAGTAGAGTGATGGTTCAAGTGGCAGAGCACTAGCATTGAGCAGAAAAGCTGTGACCAGGCCCTGAGTTAAAACCCCAGGAACCACACAGGAGAAGGAGAAGAAAGGAGAAGAAAGAAATCATATCCTGCTGCTTTAGAGTACTAATCATCTAGGAGCACACACAATGGTATCTGATGTGAAGAGGTGGGGGTGGGCGGTGCTGAGCTCTGGCCACCGTCCTGTTGGTGTGGGGTCTCCTCCCCCCCCCCCCGTACCACAGCACACATCAAGCACTGGGGCAGACACCGGCACCCGAGAGATTAATCATCAATAAACAATCGTGGCAATACACTAATAGGTAAGGACAAACTAATGTATCACACATTTTTCTCTTATCCCCTATTTGACCTGGAAGGTGGATTCTTTTTATTGTGCTGTGACATAGGCAAAAGCCATTCATCTCTTCACTCTCCTGAGTTGGCCGGTCACAACGCAGGAATGATTCCTCCATTTTACAATTGCTGATCCAGTGCACTGAGAACTACCGCTGTCCTTCTCCTCATTCCAGGGGCGCTCTAACATGTCTCGCTGTAATCTCCTCCACTCAGTGTGCTGTGTTCTCTCCATGACTAACTTGCTGCTCTAATCTCCTCTGCTCAGTGTGCTGTGTTCTCTCCCTCCACCCGTGGACTCAGTTTTTCCCCCATCCTTGGTCAGAACACTGACGGCCCTGCAAATGAGCCCAGTCGGCGTTATTGATTTGTGTCCATCTATGTCACAATCCGGGAAATGAGATGTTTGCTGATTTTTGAGAGTTAAACAGCATTGATGCTTTTAATATGGGCTTGAATCTGATTGTTTTGGTTTTGTTTTGCTCCAGCAGGGGACAGGCCTGCTCGCCCTCCTGAGCAGACTCAAGGCCCAGCCCTGAGCCCAGGCCTCCTCCCGGCTGCCAGCTGCCACTCACCCCTCAGCCTTGCTTGCCCTGGCAGCGAGACCTCTGCTGCTGTATCTATGTAGTCTAGACAGAACTGCAGGACTCGTTCTCTGAGACAAGCCCTAGTAGTTGTGAAATAGAAGTAACTTAAGACATGAGCCAAGAGTGAGGGAGAAAAGTTCTCCTTCTGCATAGTGAGGCTGTGCGGCAGTGGAAAGAAAGATGATTGGAGGGGGGGACAGGCAACATGAAAGGAAGCAAGAAGGAGAGGGAGAGGGGAGAGGGAGAGGGAGGAGGAGAGGGAGAGGGAGAAGAGGGAGAGGAGGAGGAAGAGGGGGAGAGGTAGAGGGAGGGGGAGAGGG
>NW_012267260.1:1623241-1628005 GCF_000151885.1 Dipodomys ordii | reverse complement strand
GAGGGGGAGAGGGAGGGGGAGAGGGAGAGGGAGAGGGGGGAGAGAGAGAGATCTTTGCAGGCAGCCTGAACCCTAGCAATCTCTGAGCCCAGTTGCTGTGGCACCAGTCCTTTATGCCACGTTACAGGGTCACATAGTAGAGTGCTAAGAGGACTTACATACTGTCTGTGTTTGGTGTTTTATCTGCACGGTTCTCAAACAATCAAAATAATGGTCAACCCACATTTCATTAGGTCCACTTCCTTGCTAACTGGCCTACCAAGCCAAATATTCTGATGCCCCTAACATTAGTTTATATATCTAGAAAATAGGTTTATTAATAAAAAGGCACTGTTACCGTGGCCTGTAAAAGTTGTTACGGAGTTTAAAAATCTTCAGACCAGATTTCTGCAACTGTGGATAGACAGATCTAATTATCATCACCTGACATTTTGTTTAGATGCTTTCCATCGGCAGAAGCCTGCAGCGTGCGGGTGTTTTAACATGTCCAGGCCGCAGACACATTACTCTCCTACATCTAATGGGACTTTTAAAGGACACTTAAATCATTTCATTATTTTTAATGTATTCTATGTGCAAAAAGGCTTCTATTATTCTTTATCATGAGCATTTAAATAGGAACTTATTAATTGGAAGGTAGAAACCATTAATCATATTGCATGAGTTGAGTGTTAGTATGAATTATAGAAATTTTGCTTAGAATATATATTGAAGGCTGTTCTTGATTAATTCATTCTGTGTATAGTGAAAATGATTCCTAATGAGGAGTGAATGTATCTGCTATGGAATGGATTTTAATCTCACTGAGCACAAATACTTGAAGAAATTATATGTTTGCCTGTGAAGAGTCAACCTACAGGCATAACCGCTAATCACATTTTGGAAAATACGTAGCTCTTTTTGTGTGTGAGAAAAGTCTGTTCCTTTTATAGACGGCCCGCAGGCCGGAGGTCAACTACTCTAATCTCACCAGACTTCACTCAGTGACCCATGGATTCTTCTGATCCATCAGGAAAATAGAACAGAGCATTTGAAGCACTTAAAGGTGGAGGGGTGACGGCCTGTCTCCAGCCAAGAGCTTTCCTCGACACCGTGAGCCGCGCACAATGATGGCTTGTCTGAGTGGACACTGCGATCATCTCACAAAAGCAGGTCAAAGGGCTTTTCGGTTGTTTTTTTGGGGGGTGGGGGTGGGGGTTGTGTGCGAAATTGCTCCGTGCCTTCTCTAATGACTGATAATTGAACAGAGACTGGAGCTGTCCAATGTGGTAGGTGACAGATAAGCAGCCGCTCAACACTACCACTCTGTGATGAGTCTGGGAGGCTGGTCAGCTATGACTGCTGTGGGAAAACAGTCGCCCCAGGTCTCCCAGGCCGCTGCTCCCCGCCGGCTGTGGCCTGGCCACTTCCCGTGGTGAGGATTCAAAGACCATCTCCAGACCCCTTTAACTGTGGCACCACGGTAAAGAACCAATTCTGTCCAAAGCCAAGGTCTGCACAATTTGTATAGCAAAGACGTTTTCCCCCATACATTTGAATGCATTCATTGCTAGACTGGGGCACTTGGAGAACATTTTATTCAGGGAAAAAATTCCTTATTACTCAATTGAAAGAATCCCCAAAACAAGAAAAAAGAAAAAGCTGGCAATCACATTACATTGGTTCCAAAGTTTTCTCCATGGCAGAAATGGGAAGTGGGCTGGAGACAGTTTGCCGTTTAAAGAACAGGAGAATTTCTGTAGCTGAACAAACAAAGGAACGTCATTCTCAAATTAACTGCTTTAAAGCTAAGTCGGCATGATCACTTTTATAGAGCTCACTCAGGTTCAATTTGCAGTTCAATCTGTCATTTTGAAACAAAAGTAAACTATATACATATTTTTTTTCTTTTCCTGCCCAGTGGTTTTATCAGTACAGAGAAGGAAGCCATAGAAAAATGTGACCATGCTTACTGGCAGATGACGGTAATAGTGACACAGTAACTGGCTTTTACAGCGTCTGGGCTGAGGAGTGACACCGAGGGACACCTTCAGAACAGGACAGTTGAGGAGCACCCCGTGTTCGCGAGAGCTGGGGGCTGCTGCTGGTGGGGGCCGGTTTCAAGCCTTGCTCGTGGCCCGGCGGTTCCCTGCCCGGCTCACCCTGTCCTGCAGCAGAATGGAAGGTCGCGCCCAGCAGCGCTCGCGTCTCTCTCCTGAGCGCGCTGCTGTGTGTCAGCCTCGGACGCAGGCACGAGCCCCGTGAGTGTACACACGGGTGTAACATGTTAAAACATGACACTGATATGTGAATATTTGTCTGGAGTCGTCAGGGTTTGACATTGCTGGGCATTGCTGTGGCTCTTCGGAGGGGTGCAAATCCAAACCCCGAGACTCTTAACTTATAAGCGGCGCCCCTTGACCCTGGACTGGCGCACAGTCCGGCGAAGCACCGTGGAGTGGTGCTCATCAGGCCATTCCCTTGTTCCCTCCCTCCCGAAGGAGGTGAGGATCCACCGCTGCTTCGCGGAATCCTTTCAGTCCCACATTCACAGCTCTGGTACTTCAAAACTCAGGCTGGCCTAATAGGCTCTCTGTGGTTGCTTCATGGATATACTACCCTTGGGAAAGGAGTAAAACGCTAATTGAACAAATCAATAGCATTGCTTTTAAGCTACGGTAATGAATGAAATTCTATTTAAAATCATTTATGAAGTAAATGATGCATGGCAGCAAGTTATATGCTCATTTTTAAAAAATCATTTCCTATATTATTTTCTCCAGAATATATACGTAATGCATCCAGATCTTTTGCAACAAAGTCACAATTTTTAGACAATATTGCAAGGTGATGCGGTCCTGCAGGCGCATGGTGGCTGTTTTGCTGCATGCATGCTTTTGCTCGGCTTCCATCCCCCGGCATGCTCCTTGAAGGCGACAGATGCATTTTTATGTGAACAAACAGAAAGTGGAGGACACTCTGCAGGACATGTTCCTGGAATTATGAGTTAGGAAATCCCTACATCATGCTAAGGTGACGGCTTCTGTAACTAGAGACCTGGCTCCTGGCTGAACAGACTTCATAAAAGCGTTAACAGGGGTCCCAGTCAATGAAGACATCCCATGAGCACCTTGGCTTTACTGACCGCATGTAGCGAGAGTCAGGGCCGCCGACTGACCTCCGGTCTGCTCGCTGTTTGCATATGTGTGGGCCTTTCCTTCATTTCAGGACACAAGACCGACCACAAAACTCGGCAAAGCTCAGCAATGAGCCTTTGCGTGTCCAAATCCACTAATTTTCTAAGTTTCTGAGACAGACAGCCGCCAGGAGGGAAAATGGCTTTGACGAGATCTGTGTCAGCTCATCTCAGTTTAGGTTCCCATTTTATCATTTCCCAAGTCTTCTCATGTTTGTTGCTGCCGTTTGCTCTTCATGTTATTTCACAGCCCATCCAACGACCCCGTCCGGACCGTGTGGCCTGAAAGCTTGGATCTGGCCACACAGCAATGAAAGCCGGCCTGTTTGACACCATGGGGTCCTGAGGAGCCGGTCAAGGGACGGGTGAGGCCTCAGGCCTCCAAGACTGACCCCGAAGGAGAAGGAGAGGCGGGGGACACACTGGGGCTCTGTGGGAGCTCTGCGGGGTGACCCCGAAGGAGAAGGAGAGGCAGGGGGACACGCTGGGGCTTCCGTCCCCGCACGGCACTCTTCTGGGCTGTGGGCCCGGGAGCGGGCGGTGGGGGAGCAGTGGGCGCACAGGGGAATGGATGGGTGGATGGCCGTCCCCGCCAGGGGCGCTGGCCCGGGCTGCCTTCCTCACTCCGTCCCCAGGACGGGCCTCTGATGCCCGCCGTGCCAGAGACCACACAAGTCTCCACAAGGAGCAAGCCACGGATCACGGGGGAGGGGTGTGTGTGTGTGTGTGTGTGTGTGTAGAGGGTGGCCATAGTCAATGCCCACATGTGAACAAGCAGCCTGGTCACCTGGGGGGGATATGACAGACGAAGGGGGGACACTGATGGAGACACACCGACGCCCAGACCGCTGTGCTGAATTACAGCTGCTATGGACAACTACTTCAGGCAATGTACAGGAAGGAAGGGAGGGAGGGAGGGAAGGAAGAGATGCTGACAGGCTCCATCCACATGCTAAGAACTTTATTATTATTTTTTTGGTTGGTTGTGGGGCTTGAACTCTGGGCCTGGGTGCTGTCCCTGCACTCTTCAGTTCAAGGCGAGCACTTGAGCCACAGCGCCACTTCCTGTTTTTTGGTGGTTTATTGGAGATAAGAGTCTCATGGTCTTTCCTGCCCAGGCTGGCTTTGAACTGAGATCCTCAGACCTCAACCTCCTGAGTAGTTAGGATTACAAGTGTGAGCCACCGGTGCCTGGCTTTATTTTATTTTTGCAGGTTGTGGGGCCTGAACTCTGGGCCTGGGCGCTGTCCCTCAGCTCTTCAGCTCAAGGCTAGTGCTCTACCACTTGAGCCACAGCGTCACTTCTGGCTTTTTCTGCTTATGTATACTGAGGAATCAAGCCCAGGACCTCATGCATGCAAGGCAAGCACTCTACCACTGAGCCACCTTCCAGCCCAATGCTAAGAACTGTAAATCAGTCATTTTCCTTTCTTTTCTTTTGGCATGGGGAGTCTGCATTGGGGAGGCAGACAATGCTGCTGAGCCACACCCTCAACTCAGCCCCCCAACTCACCCCCCCAGCTCACCCCCCCAGATCATCCCCCCAACTCACCCCCCCAGCTCACCCCCCTCAGCTCACCCCCCAGCTC
>NW_012267260.1:1617760-1621937 GCF_000151885.1 Dipodomys ordii | reverse complement strand
CCCCAACTCACCCCCCCTTCTTTGTTTTAGTTATTGTTTAGTTCACGCTAGTTATCTTTTAGATGAGGTCTTACCGTTGCTTGGCGTGGCCTCAAACCCTCCTCCTACTGCACCCCCTGTGCCCTTACGCCGGCTGAGATGGTCTGCCTACTCCAGGGTATCACTGGCTCAGCCTGCAGCCCATCTGATCACCCCCTCTCAATTACTGGGGAGCAGCCACGAGCTGCAGGCCTGCCCTTGACACTGCTTTAAAACCTCCATCAAATACAAGCAGATACCAAAGATCACCAAACAGCCAAGAATCTTTAGCACTTTGCTATGTAAGTAAACAGTTGATTGTAAAAAACGAACTTGGAGAAACTCTCTAAAGAACACTCAAATATCTTTTGAGTGCTGAGAGACACTGTTTCATTCATGAAAGAAACATGAGATACTGAAAAAAATGTAAAAGAGGAGGTAAGGGAGAGGAGAAAGGAGAGAGAGGAAGGGAGGGAGGGGGAGGGAGGGGGAGGGAAGAGGAAGGAACAGCAAAAGCTAAAATAATAACTTAGAAGTAAAGCAGAAAAGTAAGCATGGTTTGAAGGATTCAAGAAATTTTCAAAAGGAAAGAAAATAGTCAAAGGAGTAGAAGTCAGGAGAGCACCATGAAAAGGAAGAAAAAGTCATTCTTAGAATTTGCCAAAGCAACAGCGTTTTTACCATGAGCAATGCATATTAGAAGAAAGCATCTGATTCACTGCCCTAATATGCATTAGTTTCAAGACTGAAAATGGCTGTTATGTGCTTAGTGGACACATGCCATTGAAGAAGCAAATTTATACTGGTAGGGCACAGGAATCCAATGGATTTCTATTTCTCAAGGCATCGTGACAGGAGACCTAGGTCAGGAGAGGCTGGGATGCGGAGGCCTGGGACGCCAGTCCCTCCCTGGAAATGCACAAGTGTTTCCTGCAACCGATGGAAAAGCTGGTGTGCTGGCATCTGTCATCTCAGTGATCAGCAAAGCACAAAGGGGAGATGCACGGTGCAAGCTGGCCTGGGCAAAAACTGAGATTTGTCTCAACATAACCAGAGCACAAAGGGCTGGAGGCAAGACTCAGGCAGAAGAGTGCCGGCTTCACAAGCCCAGGGCCTCGCGCTCAATCCCCAGTAACTCCCTACCCACACCCAGCCACACGAGGCCACGGGACACGGTGTGGGGCCTTCAAAGTCGTGTTGGAAAATGATTCAATGTCCAACCTCGAACTGGAAATTGAACCAAAGTATCGAATATTAAAAATAACAATAGTCCTTCCACACATGGAAGATATTAAAACTTTAAAGCCTCAAAACATGTTTCTCAGGAATTCCTTAAGGATTTGCTTCAACAAAACCAAGAAAATACACTAGCAAAGACATAACGAGGTAGCCGTCTCCTTTGTTATTAAAAATCATGCAGGAGATCCCATATCTAATCGTGGAATCCCAACGACTTTATGAGTCATATACACGACACATCTAGCACATGAGCTTCAGGGGTGTGGAAGTGTGGCTCAGGCGGCAGAGCACCCGCCTACCCCGCGCGGCCCTGCTTCCGCTCCTCCCGTGTGGCAGGTGCCCGGCTGCCTGGCGGCAGGGATGGAGGACCTGACTCATTTACAATCAGCACACACCCAGCTCGGCAGAAACGGATAGCTCGTGTGCTCCCAACATCACAGACGTGAAGTTCAGCCGCGTGCAGTGACTCTGAGAAGACCGGCTGGCTGGTCTTTAAGGAAAGCCTCCTTCCAGGGGAAAATGCTTACTTGGTTTGTAAAGATGCTATCGACAAATTGTTTTTTGAGAACCAAGACCTTGGTCTCAAATTTCCTCCATGAAATTCCCAACAAGGGAAAAGATCACACTCAAGATCTTATCAAAAGCTTATAATAGTAACTGTATGGGGTGCACGGGGGAAAACCTTACCTGAGCCACTGAACAGGGACCAAGTTTGGCTCAGACGGACGAGTACAAACTCGGTTTAGGGATGCAGTGGACACCAGCGCGCAAAGAGACGGATTCCCATGCAGCGCTGCCTGCCTTTCCTGAGCACCTGTTGTGCACGCAGTGGAGAGCCGAGGCTGTGCAGGGCAGAACTCGCACTGTGGAGAATGCACACTGCAGACACGATGCTGGGGTCTGGTGCTAAGCTGCGCTGCCTGGTGCTCAGGGGTGTAGAGTTCGGTTTTTCCATCTCCCTCGTCTTAGGCTTGGATCATGTCCAGCTTCCAGGAACCCGTTTTTCCTTTCTAGGACGCCAAGCAGAGCATGTGTGGTGTTCAGAGGAAAGGCAACAGATAGAGCAGATTTGAAACACTTGAAATCACTGGGGTGGCAAGGGACAACGAGAGGAATTTTCTGTCAGAAGCAATTTGGGGGAAAGAGTTACAAACGCTTTTCAGTTTAAATTTAAAACTACAGCAAGAGATGAATTTACAGTGAAGCAGCATGAGTTTAAAACTTAAAAAAATAGGCATAAAATCTATACTATTATTGGTATGTTTTCAATATGCTTTTGATTTTAGCATAATGAAGTGTTGGCTTTCTTCTTTCTTAAATATTAAATAAAATTATAGCACCATATAAATATTTAACTGAAAGCAATATGTCTTAATTCATCCAATCAAAGCAAAACAAAAAAATTAACAAATTGGTGAAGTGGAGATGTACAAAAGGCTCATAAAAATATCCAAAACAGCTGGGCACTGGTGGCTCACGCCTGTAATCCTTAGCGACTCAGGAGGCTGCGGTCTGAGGATCACGGTTCAAAATCAGCCTGGGCATGAAAGTCTGTGAGACTCTTATCTCCAATAAACCACTAGAAAACCTGAAGTGGCATTGTGGCTCAAGTGGTAGAGCACTCGCCTTGAGCTAAAGAACTGAGGGACAGCGCCCAGGCCCAGGGTTCAAGCCCCACGACTGGAAAAAAAAATCAAAAATATCCAAAACAATGAACCAGGTACTGGTAGCTCATGCCTGTAATCCTAGCTTCTCAAGAGGCTGAGATCTTAGGACCACAGTTCAAATCCAGCCTGGGCAGGAAAGCCCAATTAACCACCCAAAAACCCAAAGTGGTACTATGGCTCAAAGTGGTAGAGCACTAGCCTTGAGCAAAAGAGCTCAGGGACCATGCCCAGGCCCCAAGTTCAAGCCCCTTGACCAACCAAAAAAGAAAAAGTCCAAAACAATTATGAGTGCTCACAATAAATTAGTGACGATCAAGGCATACCAATAGCTAAAAAAATAAACTTAAAAGTAATTATTAGGTTTTTGCAACAAAATCTCATTAAGTGGTAAATAGTAAGTTGAATCCTACAATACGCACATACCTATAACTCTTTGTAAAGATTGGAGAATGGGTTTCAAAAGCGTAACCTGACAACAAAAAGCGTTTACCTCCATGATGGGCAAGAAACTGAGATATGGAAGGCTCTGGCTCCTTGCTCCCCACGACATCTAACTGTGCAAGGCCTGGTTTAAGCTGTCTGAGGGACTGGTTTAAGCTGTCTGAGGGGCTGGTGAAGTGACTTTTCTCTACTGACTTTACGGCCGGCCTGCTGACCGCCTCCAGGGTATGAGCATGCCCGTGAGTACCCACACGCGCAGAGGTCGCCCCCCGGAGACGCCCGCTCGGCAGACGCTGCCCTCCCGGGCCGGGACACAGCGTGCCCAGTGTCCTCACACCGCCCTCGCCCCGCAGCTCCTCTTGGAAGGCCTCCGTCTGCATTACTGCCTCACTCTAACCCAGCAAAAAGACTGGTCACAAAGGATCTGGAGACGCGCACGCACAGCGACCTGAGCTTGTGCAGCATGAAGACGGCTACCACGTCGTGTTTGGGGCGCAGGAGCTATAAAGAAAAGGGTCAGAAATTACCTCATCGGCACGTTTCAGAGGAACTTTTTATGCCCTTGTAAAATGTTAATTAATTTAGATCATGTCTAAACAAATTTCAAGAAGATGGTGCCAGTAAGTGGGAGAAAGAAATGGAGGCCTTTTGTTTTTATACCTATCTTTTACAGCTGTTTCATTAAGCGTGTTCTTAAAGACCTTAAGAAGTATTTTCTTTCTTTTTTTAATTGTGAAAATACTGTACAGAGGGGTTACAATTACATGGGCAAGATAATGAGTACATTTCTTATCAAGCATTGTAGCCTCCTC
>NW_012267260.1:1600359-1615825 GCF_000151885.1 Dipodomys ordii | reverse complement strand
GTCCTCCCTGACAGGGCTAGAGGCCAGCCTCATATCCCCAGCCTCCCTGGAGGCTTTGTGGCTTTCACTTTCTGTGATCTTACCTTGATGGGAGACGCAGCCCAGAACTTGCATCTGCCTCCCAAGCACTGATTTTGTTTTCATAAAATGAAGAGTGTCAGTCGTCACAGACAAGGTGTGTGTGAGTGTGTGTGCGTATGTGTGACGATGAGCCAAAATAATGTATATGCGTTGTGAATTGGTGTTTCACTCACTCCCTGCTGTGAGAGTGCACTGTGCCTACACCAGATGCCTCATTAAATCCATCCTCGGGTCAGATAGACTCGTAGAGAAGTGTTAACCCCACCCTTTGGTCAGGTGCAGACTTGTACAGAAGCATTAAAGCAAACAAATCAACCAATCGATAAATAAAATGCAGCAACAATTTTTCCTAATTTAGTTTTTCCCTGGGCATGTAAATGGTTTTAAAAAGACGATGGCCGAGGACATTACTCAGTAGTGTGGCCCTTGCTACCACCTACAAGGCTCTGATATTCGAAAAGAAATGAAAAGACCTGGAAAAAATGGGTGCAGTGAAGGCAGGCCCCAAGAGAGAAGGGATGCGTGTTTTCCCTTATACGTGGAAGCTAGATTTAGGTCACAAACCAGAAGTAAATACACCGGTGGTATGCAAGTGCACACGGATGTGTCAGCTGAAATTCAAGGGAGCTCTCTAACAGGGTAATTCCTTAAGAAGGCAAAGTCAAAGCTCAGCAAAGTGAAGCAGCAGGAAGCTGGAACTTGAAAAAGGATGGAGTGGGGCCAAGGGGAAAGAGGCAGAAGAATGAAGAGGAGAAGAGAGGGGAATGCAGTCAAGATCCAGTGCATATCCCACAAAATTAAGAAGAGTGAGAGGAGGGCGGAGGGGAGGGATGCACCGTATTCATAAACTGCTCTGTTACACGGGAACTACTCTGCACAACTACTTAAAGATCATTTTTTAGAAATGATACTTTATTTTGACACCAACTGCCTGCAGAATGTTTTCATGATGCCTTGTATTGCTCTCGTTTGACTACATAGGATTTAAGAAAAATAGATTTCCTCATGAGTAGGAGAACCAATCTATTAAAGAATGTTCAAAATGGGAAAAAATTAAAGAAAAGGAAGAATGATTTGCATGGTTACTCCATGTAGAAACATGTTAATTCTTCTGCAGCATCTCTTGCCAGCTAGGACATAGGACTATCTGCACTAATCTAACCTGGGAGGGGCTAAACCTCCCGTTGCTGAGTCTGCCCTTCCTACCCCTGAAGACTGAGCTGCATCTTCTACAAGCAGGAAAGACATTTGGGACTCGACTTTAAACTATGCTACCAGCATGTTCTGATCAAAGTCCCACCCTATAAAGGAGCAATGAATGAACTTGTTCTGTTTGAGGACAATTTCTTCTTCTATTTCATTTTAGCAACTGAAAATGGACATCAATGTTAGGCTTGTTTCTATGTTGGCAGATTGTTTTATTCTCATGATAACTTAAAAAGTAGGTCCTTCAGGAGGTAAGGCTTTAAATAATCATTGTATCTCAAAGTAGAATAAAGGGTATACCCATTGGACAGTGGAGTTTAAGGAGTCTGAGTTTAAGAGGGAAATATTATCTGAAGAGGAGGGACTAGTGCATTATCTTGTGAAGTAGATTGTATGACACACTGTGGTATTAATTGAGTAACTATATACTGAGTAAATGAACCAGGCTTTTTAGTCATTCCTGAACCACAGTCAAATGCAAAGCTTCTGACTCCAAGCTTCGTACTCTTACTACTCTGTCTTACACAGAGAAGCTGAATTCTCTGAGCAGTTTTAGCATTAAAATGAACCCTTTTGTTTAATTAAAGGGGGACTTTGTTTAAACTTTGATGAAGTATCCATCATGAAACAGCTCCATTTGCATTTCCACAGAAACATACACGGAGGGTCAGAGTGAGGGAGCAGCTCACGGAAAAGGCCAGGCGTGGAGGAGGAAAAGCAGAGTTTCAGACGGCTCTTGGTCAACCTGTCCTCCTCCCAGCCGTCCGGGGCCAGCCTCTTACTAACCTCATCACCAATTGGTTAATCAAATAAAACCATGAAAACATAGTCAAATTTGCCTCCTTAGGACGTCCACGAAAAGGCAGCAAGATTTTGAAACACGAAAAGCACAGACTAATAATAAAGGTCAGATACACTATCATGAAATTAAACAATCACATTACTAATTATGAATGTTTAAATTCTATTTTGTGTGTGTGCCCAGCATAGGACTCGAACTAAACTTGTCCCTGAACTTTTGTGCTCAAGGTTAGTGCAGCAGACTGCATTGTTCCTCAAACTTGAGACTCTACTATAACTCACAGCCCATCATTGAAATTCAACAGGTATTCATTAAGTGGAATGCCAATACCTTTATTTTAAAAAATTAATAAGCTACATCCTCTTGAGACAGATGTGGAGGCCCACATCTGTAATCCAGCTTCTCGGAGGCAGAAGCACCGGGGACTGCAGATCGGGGACAGTTCTGACGAAAGTTAGTGGGGAAAAAGTTAGTGTCTTAAAAACCGCGCCAGCAGCTCTGGAGGCATAGGCAAAGGCATCCTGCTCAAGGCCAGCTCAGAAAAAACCCCAAACCCTCTCTGAGCAAACAAGTTGAAAGCAAAAGGATCGAGGGTCTGGACCAAGTGGTAGAATCCTTGCAGGAGAGCTGAGTTTACCACCGGAAGAGAAGGTGGCACTGCCTTACACACTCTTGTGAAAATTTCATTTCTTGATCATTAAAATCTGGTAAGTATAGTTGAACTTTTGCCATAAGCCCTTTGGAAACATTCCGGAATAATTCTGATGATCTTATGTAGATGAAATATTCAAAATTCAGCCTTACCTAGAAAGCAGTAACGCAGCTCACCACCAGCCAAATATCCCTACAAGAGTTACATGTTTATCTAAAAATCTACATTTTGGTCGTATTGGCTTTGTCACATCTAATTCATTTCAGTTCATTTCAAAAGCAGAGGGGAAAAAATGGCACCTTGTGTATATCAGATAACTCAAGCGTCATTCACCATACACACTGACTGTCACTTATATTTAGTACTTCCTGTGCGTGTGCAAAACCATAAACAAATGCTGCTCTGCCTGTGATTTGAAACTTACCAAGACCTGAAACCCTCCAGAGGGCATGCAGCAAGTGCTCCGCAGCTCTCTTCGCCCGCACATGGGCGGAGTAGGAAACAGGGCTGCCATATTTACCACAGCGGACTTGAGTCGTGAGAGTTCGATTTTGCCAAGGAACCTGTGCTTCCCAACAAAACCGACAGGCTGCGACGATGAAAAGCAAGCTGTCTGCCACACCAACGACCTTCCATCTGTAAGTGCATGAATCACGACACGCCACATTCGCCTGGAACCTAAAACGAGCCTTGGTCTCCCTTGTGAGTGTAGCCAGGCCCCGGGAGGTTGGTGGTGTGAGGTACCTGTGGATCACAAATCTGCAAATCTGCAGCCCTGCTCCTCCGGGCGCAGTGGGGCTTCCCACAGCCGGGCTGGTATCCCAGCTACTATGCCTGTCCTTGGGTGCTGGGGTTTTCAGGTTTTCTGCCTGCCCACTATGAAAATCCACATTAACATAAGAGGCTGGATTGCTAGAAAGCGGATGCACGGTCCTTAGTAGAAAATGCTGCCTGGAATTTTGGCCTCCACAGCTGACAGATGTCATGTGCTGATAAAACAAAACCTGACCCACGACCAAAAGCAGCCAGGGGGTCACAAAAGCACAAAGGACAGAGGGATGAGGAGCTGAGGATGGACACTGAGTCTTCGGCACCCGAGCCTTACAAGAAATGGAAAGGAGACCCGCCAATCAGAAAGCCATCTTCAAGGGCTCTCCCTCTCCGTCTGAGCCAAAGCCAAGCTCTGCGACAAGAAAGATGCGGGTATGGCTGGCCCGCTGCCTTGCCTGTGGGGTGTCTACACCACCTGCTCTCGCTCTCCGCCATCGAACTCCTATCACTTTTACTATGTTCATGTCTTGCCCAAATTCTTCTCTTGCCAGCCCCAGGGACAGATGCCCGGCTGCCCTAAACTTCCTGATAGTGTACACAGTGTGCTGGCTGGTCAGTCCCCTTCTGGCTGGGCCTCATGACTAGACCAGACCACGGAACTCCTGAGAAACGACGCAGCGAGGCTTGGCTTCTCTCCTGCGTGTAGAGGGGATAGGCCTTCTGCAAATCTGCGGTACGGAGCTTGTGCTGCTGTAAGCCCTCCTACTCCGTTTACCAAGTTTTTCCAGGTCAGTATTCTTGAAAAAATGTGCACTGAACCACTTTTCAAGCCTCATTCTCGTTAGGTTTTTAGAAGGTATTTGGGACCACGGACACAAATGCGGCCCTTCGCATGCCAGAACCTTTCCCATTCCCCAACACCTCTTCCTACGCACGGAAGACCTTGGAGACAGTGGTATGATCCCACATGGAGTTTGGAAACTCGTGGGGCCTTGGAATTCCGTGAAAATGAGTTAAGCCCACTAATCTGAGGCCCAACACAGCATCTGAAAGGCCCAGCAGACCAGATCTTATCAAGGTAAATTGTTCATTCTTTAGAAGAAGCTTCACAGGAACTTAGCTGAAATACGAGTAGATCACACACTCAACAAGGACAGGGCCACCTGCGGTAGTGACCCGAGAGGTCCGTCCTGAAGTTATTTCCTGCCTCCATTTCACTCGTCAATGTATTATTCAGAGACTGGAGTAGAAGAGGAGATTCAGTCGCGGGATGGACTGCAGACACACGCACATCCCCCAGGGAAGGGCCACCTCGCAGCAGTTTAGGCAAGATGGCGTCTCCAGGCCACAGCAGCATGGCTGCATCCTCACCATGAACACTCTGCTATGTTCCAGTCACTCTTCCTAAGAAGAACAGATGCTTCCAACACGTGCAGTTGGGTTCTTTAGCGATCATTATTTTTTTAAGACAATCTTAGAAGTTCTTGTTTGCTCTCCTTGTCCAAACTCTTCCTGTAGCTGGGTTACGTTTGCAGCTCCTGCCTGTGAGGTCAGAAGTCTCTGCTGTGAACCAGCATGCTTCCTTTGTGTATCCTTGGGCTAACACTGCTTATAAAATGTCCTGTTTGTTGTTCTGTTTCCTGGAAGACCACCCTAATGTAAGAATAAATATCCCGAAAAAAAAATTAAGCTGACTCCCACTTGCTGACGGACCAACTCTTGTCACTGCTGTCTGACCTCCAGGGCCAAAGGACGGCGAAGTCATAACCAACACAAAAGCCAGGCCCCACAGCTGGTGGGGTTGGGCACAGGCTGGCAAGTGGCTCATACTTCCATCTCTTCATCCAATTCATGCATCCAATGTACACACCGTAACGTCCATACGCACCTGTGTAAGTTCAGCTGCGAGACGAAGGACAGCACCACAGTGAGAAAGAAACAAACCTGGTTTCCCTTGTGCGCTGCTGAGACTCCAGTGTTTAAAACAGGCCCTGGATGTCGTGGGAGTTCCCCAAATATTTACTGGTGATGGAGGCGCTGGAATTCACTCTGCGGTCTGTGAATGGCTGTGCGGGCTTCGTTGCCTGGAGATAAAATAACTTCCTCGTTTCCACGTGGTTTTCTGTGTGATTTCTGGTCTCTTGGCCCTACGACACTAGGGTTCTGACCGTGACCTGGGCATCACGTGACCCAGGAGGCCGAGGGAGTTTCCCTTTCCACAGAAAGCAAAAGGCGAGAGGTGAGAGCCCCTGTCAGCCAAGTCCACGGCGCCCACGTGCAAGCTCCTTTAATCTCATCAAGGGTGCACCTTGTCCCTGCCTGATCACGCCTTGTAACAGAACAGGAACCACCTGCCACATGCCCTGCTCCACCCTTGGAGACACACGTGTTCCACATTTGCTTCACGTTCCCATGTTTTGGACACACATTAGTAACACCGCGGGTCTCACCGTGAGATCCTGCGGCCTGGCAAGCCGCTCACTCTACCTTCCCCGTGTGCCCTCTCCTTTCTCTATCCGTATGCCTGTGTAGGGACAGAGTACATCATTCACCCTCCTGTGCCTCTCCCTGCCCGGCCCCCTCGCCCCTCCGCCCCCTCCACAGCCCCCTGCCCACCTGTCGTTCACTGTTGTTCGTTCGCATGTGCGAGGGGACATGTGGTATCGGAGGCGCAGGCTCACTCCGGCTCACCTTTAACCTAAACATCGCCACGAGGCTGTGGCTCACTGCAGACTGACTAACCGCACACCTCTGCAGGCAACACTTATCCGCTGCATTTCCCCTTCGCTGAGCTCCGGCCAGCTGCGTGCGACCTCCGAGACTGCGCGCTGTGAGCTGCCACACGCCAGCGGCCGCAGTGCCCACTGCCCTGCTCAGGAAGAGTTCATGCTCCACCGGGGCGAAGTGTAATGCCCGGGGCTGGGAAGAGAGACGCGTGTGCCCTAGGTCAGGCTTCCTAAGTGCCTTCTTCTGCGTGCAAGCATGCACACCTGTAAGACAGGGTCCTGTCCATACGACACAAAGCACAAGCATGCACACAATACACACCATACGCATCACGCCACGGGATACACGCCACACGCACCACACTGTGCCCTGCATGCGTGACGCGCACACACAGGGCATGAGCGTGCAGGACACGGGCGGCAGGCAGAGGGTAGGGACAGCGCCCTGGCGTGTCCCCGGCTCCCACCTTCGGCGCACTTGCTCATCTGCAGGGCCGCTTGGAGAAAAGGAGTGCTGGCCAGAAAAGCAGCCACTGGGAGGGCCGGTGTGACAGAGCAGGGAAGGCGCTGGGGGCTCTGGACGACAGGAAGCATTCAGAGTCCCTCCGGGAGTCCCAGATAATGAGTGCGGGACGCGCTCGTTCATTATGCTCAGACACGGGCAGCCTGCGCTCACGCTCCGGATGGCTCTCTAGACATCTCTTAAATCACAAGGAGAAAACAAAGATAATTCTAGATTTCTCGGCATGCGTGGAACTGCATCTGTCTCTTCCTGATTGTGCCTAGTCTATCCATAAAGCCCCAAATCTGAAGTACATTTTCTGATGTTTATTCTTCCTTGAGCTCGCGGTCTTTAAAGTTTGTTGCATGTGTTTTCTTAATTACAGTCTGACAGAGCTGTACTTCCCTTTTTGTTTTGGACCTCAACCTAGAGCAGAACTTCAAGCCTACCCCGAAAGCAACACCTTTTCTTGGATAATCAGGATTCATACAGCTGGGTTTTACCTGCCTGGTTTTATCTAGGCTGTACAGCCTTTACAAACTTCCTGGAGTTACCTATGCTTTGTTGTGTTTGTTTTTAAGATGGAGATTACTAATGATGTTTATCATTGTTGCTGCAGGATGAGATGACATATAAATGGCTTAGAATAACCATGGCAAAAGTCAAGGAGTGCACACATGTCTGTATGCTTATGCATGGATAAGTGTGCATGTTTATAACATGCATTTACACACTTTGACATGATGAAGATGATGATTAGATTGATGTTAAATAGATGGATAGAAGACAGACGACATACACAGAGCTCACCCACATGCATCCTCTCAAATTTGCACCCCTCCACACAATTCCAATGCCACACAGCCTGCCGTGGGAGGCTTCATTTTGTGTGCTTTTCTACCTACGCTAGTATTCCTGCTCGTCCGCCACAAAGTACTGGCCACTGTGCTTGTCTGACGTGGCACTCCCACATTTCGTAAGCTATGATTGTGTGCCCATCGACTGTTTTGTGGACATGTGTGTGTCACTATTCGATGTATGCAGAGTTTGCCTGGCTCTATGAAGAAGCCGTCTCCTTATCCCGGGTCCCAGGGCTCAAATCCTTCATCTGCAAATCAGGATAGGACGCAGGACTTCAGGATGGCTTAAATGATCACACGGGTGCGCAGTGACCAGCCTCTCGTAGCCTGCATAGCTGAGGACCAATAAAAGGTGGCTATTTCCAGCACTATCTTTTGAACTTGGGATAAGTGAGGCACATCTTAAAGGCGGTTTCCGTCTTATCTTTAATATTCCTTACAGCACAAAGCTTAGAGAAATGTTAGAACTGTGCACTATTTTCATAGAACAAGGAAAGAGGAAGCTATGGGCCTTGCCTGCCACTTTCCTTCCTCATTCTAAGCCCGGAAGCCATCCTTGGTGCTACTTTTTCTTTCAGGGGCTGACTGTGTGTTAAGACAGAGCGTGAAGGCTGGGCAGAGAGCGTAATGTTGTTCGGAGATTGTGCTGTGTGTGTTGGGAGAGGAGCAGGGGGGTCAGAACTTTTGAGAGACGGGCAGGGCAGGAGACGCCCTCAGTGGGTCCTGGGGGTCCTCCCTAGGTGGAAGGCCATCTGTGGGACCATGGGCTTCAGGCCCCAGGGAGCTGGAATGTGCTGGCTGGGGGATGGGCCCCAAAGCATTGACTTCAAAGGGTTCCCAGAGCCTGGAGTTTGCAGGGAACTTCTGCCTTTTCTTGTGACTTCCTATCATGATTTATGCAAAGCCTTGTTTTGTTTAGATTTGGACTGTCCATTTTTGGAGAAGTATACTTCATCACAAAGATATCTTGAATGCATGAGTCTAGAAGAGAGGCAAAGATTTATTAACTTTTCAGTAAATTCTAGATGGAATGGTATTAACTTTTGCACTTCCTTTTGCTCAAAAAACAAAGAAATGTTTAATGTGCCAAACATTTCATACTAAAAATAAATAAATTAGAAATGCTATTCTGTGTATACATTTATTCCTACTCTTGAAATCAGCCCAATTCAGAAAGCATGCGAGGTTAAAACTAGCTTGGCAAATTGTAGGTGCTACCTCTAAAAATAAGTGAAAAACGGTATCAGTGCAAAACTCCAGAACTTACATGAAATTTACAAAATAAATACTGGTGTAGACATTTAAAAATACTGATTGATAGATTTATAGACTGATGATATGTAGATTGATGCCTATGGTTTGCAAAAATACTGAAGGAAAACATACAAAGAAGGATAGGAAAAAAGTTTCTTCCCGGATACTAAGCTAACAGGAATATTGGTTCATTTCTCCTCAGGCATTTTGTGATTCATTCTCAAAACAGATGTGAAAGTCATCCCTGCCTTCGGCGGAGCTCAAGCAAATGTCAGTACAGTCTTGATGTTTTTATCTAATAAGGAATTACTACTTTATTAATTTATGTAAGCTCATTATACATTTGTCAGCCAGTATTTATGTTTTATACTCGATCCAGTAAACATTCTTAATCAAATTGGTTGTTAGCTTTCAAATTGTTTCCTTTATTCTTAAAACAAATTGAGAGCTACCTCACTTGTGATCTAGCTAAATCTAGCTATCTTGTTTCCAAGAATTTTCCATTTCCATTCCGAGAACAGATATTTTCCTGTGAGTGCTTTGAAATAAAGATGATCTTTAATTAAACACTGATTCTGCTCTCATTTGGAAGCGTGCACTTACAGCAAACCAGGTGACTGTATGGGGTGTATACCCTCCGTCGGGACATTAATGCTGCTCATCCCAAATTCTATCCTGTTTTACTAGTATAGCATTACAAGCTGTTTTAACAGTTTGGAGAGTCTTATCATCTACATTATGACTTGGTAGAAAGCTTAGTAAGTTTCCTGTTCCTTTAGTAATTAACTACTTTTTTATTTCAAATTCAATTTTTTTATGTTTTGGTTAAGACCCAAAAAAGAGCCAAGTGAGAGCTCAGTCAGATTGGGGGTAAACTGTAGATGACCTCTCTCTTCTTCTTGAGGAACTGGTTGGTCTTAGAACTGATTCATACTTTTTTATGTACATAATGTTTAGTCATGAAAGTCTTACATTTTTGAAGCCTCAATTAACTTCTTACACTGTAATTGTGGTGCTTGTTTTTGGAGTGCGGCCTTCCTCCTCTTCCTAGCTAGGTGGAGGTTTAAGGTGAAGAGAGTTGTCTCAATCTTCGGGTTTATTTCTGCTTGTTTAGTCCTCTCAGTGTCTTTTGGTAACTTTTCCACAGTTTCTAGGTGAGCCGTAGGGATGGTAACTGTCCACAGTGGAGATCTGCAGCATTTGTCATAACTCCCAGTCCTGGTGGTGACCATCAGCGAATCGGCACCAGGTTTGTTTTGGGTGTCATTTTTTCCCATGTTATCAACCGTATCATTCATGCTAAGCATTGGTTGTTAGTATGTCTGCCCTGCCTCTGTCTCCTACCCTTTTCTCTCCCCAACGTGTGCATGTATGTGTGCATACACACACACACACAGAGGAAAACTGTTTATCTCTGGGCATAGGTGAGGGAAGGTAAGATGCAGCCGTGAATGACCTTCCTGCGCGCCTTGCATGTGGACCACAGGTAAGAAACCTTCCTGCTCCCGGCGGCCCCGTGCTCCTGGGCCAGCCCCAGCCACTGCTTCCAAAGCCTGCTCTTATTGGCAACTTGGTGCTAGCCGGGAGAACCCTTCACAGCCCACCTGGATATCACCAGTGAAATTCAGGATTCATTTGCTTTTGGGTAGAGGAACGTCCCGGGCATCTTCCAAACGTTAGTGAGGTGTTTGTTAGCCAAGGCCTAGCTCCTCAACAGAGATCTCCTCTCCCTTCCCTGAATGTAGGCTTGCAGGCCTCCGAAATGCTTCATCACATACCCTCACTATCTCTCTATCATAATCTCCGTGTGTGTGTGTGTGTGTGTGTGTGACAAAACAGTTTTCTGTCAAATTCAACCCTGATGTGCTGCACACCTGGACTCCGCAGCCCTTACCTGTAAACCCCACTGGGGCGCTTGGTGATGATGAACCAGCCCGCCTCCCCCGTCCACACAGCACCTACTTAATCCACGGCTCCTACTCCCTCCCAAGTGGCAGAGGAACCACATAATCTTCAAGTGGAACTCTCCCTGCCTCTGCTCTGAACACTTACAGAGGAAACAGGAGAGTGCAGAGGCTCATCGCAGGCAGCTAAGGGAGAAGGTAAGCCACCCTGTGGGGATGCGCGGCTCTGCTTCCTCTGGGGTCAAAGGGCAGAGATGGTGCTTGCCTTGAGGCCTGGCGGCGGCTGGTTTATGACAGCCAAACAGCTGGCATGTCTGCTCTTCCACTAAATTTTGTCTCCTGACTCACAAAAAGTGCCTGGAGACAGCGAAGGTAGTAAACAAGAAAGACAATAATCCCAGTTCACCCTACCCTAACATTATTTTTACTTGCAGCACTAACTGTGGAATATAAAGAATGCCTGTTAGAACATCCTATAATTCTTCCCAGCATTCAAGAGCTTTAACCTGGAGTACTGAATCATTTCAGGTAGTGCAGAGTTTATACCAGTCCTAAAGACTTAAATATATATATATATATGCACATATATATATGCACATATATATATATATGCACACACTGTATTAACTGAAATTACTGACTCATATATAAATTACATAATTTTTCAGTAAACTATGGTGGGTTTTTAAAAAATCATTTTACTTCAATTCCTAATTATCTCCTATCATAAATTGTGGTTCTCTCTTGAAATTTAGCATAAAAGTAAGACAAGAGTACAAGTATGTATCCCTTATTTGCACTGATGTTGGGATCATTGTAGAACTCTTACTGACTGAGCGTCTGATTCATACGCACCCACTTCTGCTGGACATTTGTGACTTGGGCCTCACGGTCCCCCCTGCACTGCTCGCTGCTCTGCCTCTGAACCAGAGGCAGGCCTTCAGGAGCTGTGCCAAGGCAGTCTCTGACCTTGTGGCTGTCTGTGAAGGTCAACAAATAGAAAATATGGCAGAAAAGCAGGACAGAGGCTCTGTCCTTGGTCTTCCTCCTTGCTGAGTATTACAGCTTGGTTGCATGGTGTCTGGCAAAGCCACAGTTCCCATCCGGACATCTTTGTAGACATGTCTCCTTCGAGGTCCCAGGTCCCTGTCTGCCCCTTGGCCGGGCGGAAGACAGAAGCCTCCATGGTCCAGGGCCTACTCTGTCCCTGCAGCTTGCTATAAAGTTGAGCCAACAACAACAGATGCATCACGGCACTAGTTAACCTCTCCTCAGATGACTGCATCAGTGCCTGTAACCTCTTCCCATCCCAGGCCACGATAAACCAATGCCAGGGTGGTAGAAGGGAGAGGAAGAGCAAGCCATGGTTCCTGCTAGCAAACCGGTGGAGAGAGGCCCAGCCGACACTGCGCACGGGCAGGCCTGCAGGGGTGGCGTGAGCAGGGTGTGCAAGGGGGGCCTTGCACACCTGGTCACTGTCTTGCAATTGTTAATGATTTCTAAATGCAGGGCTCACATTTTTATTCTGTACTGGGCTTCACAGATTATATAGCCACTCCTGTAAATGTGCTGCAGATGTTGGATATAAATACAATTCTAACAACAATAACAGATATTTACTGGGTCTTACTGTGTTTCATTTAATACATCCAACAGCCAAGGAGAAAGGGGCTGGCCTTAGCCATACTTTTCAAGTGAAGAGCCAGAGAACTCAAGTCTCCTTCTCAAAGTCACACTGCTAGAAAGAACAGGATAGAGGACTCTAATCTGGCGTCCTGGCTTCCTCTCTACAATCTACTTCCGTACTGAAAACACAGAAAAGGAATTAATTCAGTTTAATAGTAACTTACAGCTGGAAGACAGGGCAGGAGCCAAGCATTCTCAGCGTTAGATGCTGGAAAGGACTGGAGAGCCAGGAATGAGATCTACTGAACACTTTCTATCATGATGTCACACAACAGATGATGGATTTTACCAACCTTACAAAAATCAAGGCTTTTCTCCAGCCTGGACTTATCCCCGAGTTCCGAATACAATTTAAGTCAGGCTTCTGTCTGTCACTTCTGACCTTTGTAAGCTATTTTCTTCTTGACAATTCCAGAAAACCCAGCTAACAATAACCAGATAGGCTGTCAACATTTACATATGGAGAGAAATTAAATAAATATAATATCTAAGATATATTAGGTTCATTTGCTTCTAAAATACAGGACTATTTCTTGTAAAGCCAACACCAACTCCCCATGGCTTATGAGCAGAAAAATGAAAGGACTTATCATTATGAAAACAAGGGTGGTCACTGTCTCAGAAACTGTCAAATGGCAGGATCTCTATAAACTCTCCAGACTGATGCGCTGTTTCCGTATCTAAGCATCGTATTGTGGTGGTTTAACTCTGAACAGAGAATAACCTTCTTTCTGGACAGGGAGGCTTGTTGATGCTGTTTTCTTTGCTTCTCAACCTACTAAAGAGTTTCTAATTTATCTAAAAGTGGTTTCTAAACATTTTCTACTTTAATTGTTTTTGTTTCTATCTTTCTAGAATATAATCTCTCCACCTGGATTGGGTAAACCACATGCAACCCAAGAGTTATTTCTACAGGGGGCTGTGGGAGAAGCAGGTGACTGGCCATCACTTGGATCTCACTGTCAAGCTCTGTGAGCTGAGCCTCACACCCCCAACCGGAGACACAGAACAAGCAAGCCGCTTCCCTCCAAAGAAACCAGCCACTGTCAGAGCAGATAGGTGCTCTGAAAGATACCTCAGCCAAGGGTATTATTCTCAGAGATGGGCAAGCGGGAAATGCCGTGGCTCAGCCGTAAAACATGAAGCGGAGGTGCGGAGCAACACCCACAGACACTGCTCAGAACAAGGGCCCCTTGTTCCTCCTGGCCGCTCCAGGATGCAGCCCTCCACGCACACACAGGGTGCCTCCTCCTTAAGCTGCAGGGTACTTACAGCTAGCTATTCCATGATTTATGGCTGGGGATGTGAGCAGCCTTCTGTGTGCCCCTGGCACACACCACACACACAACACCACACACACCATCACATACCGCCCACACCACATACACACATAGCATCATACCACACACCGCATACAACATCAAACACTGTACACACCACCACAAACCATCACACACCACACACACCACACACACCACACACACCACACACACACATAGCATTATACCACACACCATATACAACATCAAACACTGTACACACCACCACAAACCATCACACACCATTACACACCACACACACCACACACACCATCACACACCACACACACACATAGCATTATACCACACACCATATACAACATCAAACACCGCACACACCACACACACCACCACACACCATTACACACCACACACACCATCACACACCACACACACATAGCATTATACCACACACCACATACAACATCAAACACTGTACACACCATCACACACCATCACACACCATCACACACCACACACACACATAGCATTATACCACACACCATATACAACATCAAACACTGTACACACCACCACAAACCATCACACACCACACACACCACACACACCACACACACCACACACACCACGCACACATAGCATTATACCACACACTGCATACAACATCACTGTACACACCATCACACACCACACACCATCACACACCACACACACACATAGCATTATACCACACACCATATACAACATCAAACACCGCACACACCACACACCACCACAAACCATCACACACCATTACACACCACACACACCGCACACACCATCACACACCACGCACACATAGCATTATACCACACACCATATACAACATCAAACACCGCACACACCACACACACCACCACACACCATTACACACCATCACACACCGCACACATCATCACACACCACACACACCACACATATCACACACCATTACACACCACACACACCACATACACACATAGCATCATACCACACACCGCATACAACATCACTGTACACACCATCACACACCACACGCCACCACACACCACCACACATCACACACACGGCTACACGGCAAACTGAGGCCTCTGCCCACTCCACTGGCAGGACTGGAAGGCCGGACTTGCAGGACATTTCACTGCATTTCGCTGACCGCCCGCCTCCCTCCACCTCAGGCCTGCGTCTGCCTCCGACAGCCCGACCTGATGGGTCTGTCCTGGCACCCTCTGCTCTACACGCCTTCCTCAGGGAAGTGCAGAGAGCTAACAAAGTCAAACCGAGGACCTCAATAACTCCATCAACTGGAGGGCAGTTGTTTGAAGGGTTGACTCCTATTATTTATGTTTAGGAAGGCATTCTTTCTCTCCATTTTCCCCTTTTAAATTTCCCCCTTCAAATTTCCTATTATGTTACAAAGCACTGAAGGCAGACAAAAAGAGACAAGTCTGTGCCTGGGGGCTGAGGCGGAGACAGCAGGGGTGGGGTGTCTCCACCCCCGGGGAAGCAAATTCTCCCCTGGCTGCACCTCTGCCCTGCCTCAGATTGACGGGATGGGATGGGGTGGGGTGGGATGGGATATTATGGGATGGGGTGGGATGGGATGGGATGTTATGGGATGGGATGGGTTGGGATGGGATATTATGGGATGGGATATTATGGGATGTTATGGGATGGGATATTATGGGATGGGATGGGATGGGATGTTATGGGATGGGGTGGGA
>NW_012267260.1:1591475-1599052 GCF_000151885.1 Dipodomys ordii | reverse complement strand
TATGGGATGGGATATTATGGGATGTTATGGGATGGGATGTTATGGGATGGGGATGGGAGGGGAGGGCAGGGGATGCTATGGGATGGGATATTATGGGATGTTATGGGATGGGATATTATGGGATGTTATGGGATGGGATGTTATGGGATGGGGAGGGGAGGGGAGGGCAGGGGATGGGGCTGGGATGCTCTCCAGTGGGTGGAGGCTGCCTTTGGCCAACCTTCTCCATTGAAGAACAGGCAGGAGATGGTACCCAAAGTCTCAAACGGTTACAAATTGATTTTCAAGTGATCTAAGCCTCTGACCATGAAGAAACGAAGACCAAAGGCAAACCCCAGGAAGGGTGGGGGAGGGAGGTGGGTGCCAGGTTCTCTGTGAGCCACCCAGGAAAGGCAGGGGTGTGGAGCAGGGAAGGCAGGAGTGCAGAGGGAGGAGAGACAGCGAGACACAGCGGGTGCCAGGCTCTGGGTGGGGGGGAGAAGGGGAAGGCCCATGTGGCCAGGCTCTGGGGGGGGGGGAGAAGGGGAAGGCCCACGTGGCCAGGCCTCTGTGTTCATACTTTCTAATTCCTGCTGTTGTTATTACAATTTTGAAACTGCCTACCTGTGACTATTAAAATTTTCTTTAAGAAAAAAATTTATTAAACAATGATGGTAACTTTTGGGATCCATGCCAGCTATTGGACCTCAAGTAGATCCACAGACCTCCTGCTCACACTTACAATGCACGGGTCCCTGGGAGGCGGGCACACTCTCTACCTTCAGAGACATCCTTCTCTGCAAAAGGCACAGGTTTGGAAAGAGTGACTGCTGTTGAACTCAGCACTAGTCCTTGTTACCTTGGCCTTGCTGGTGTAACCAGGAATTCACTGTCCAATAAAGTCAGGTGACCCCTACTCAACCAGCCCCTCCCAGAATGCCTTGCGTGTATTTATGCTGCACGTGTGTCTGTGTATGTCACATGCATGTTACTGACTCTGCAGGAGAGGTTACAGAGATGAGCATTTCCTGATGGATCTCTACACAAACTCCTCTTCAATATCTGTCAACTTAAGGCATGAGCACAGTTTTTCTTCCAGTGTCAGGAAAGGTTAATAAAAAATTATTTTCCAGTTATGAAAGACTCTTTGAAACTCACAACATGCTTAGGTAAACAGGAAATATACTTCAGTATGGAAGACATGTAATCTAATCCTTCTCTTCATCTGCATATGTGTTTAATACACCAACTAACTAGACACTTGAAAGAGAGCTGTTAAAAAAAAGTTACGTTATTTTTATCATTAACAAAGTTAAGTAGTAGTGACTAAATAAAAAGCCCACTGATATTCAATAACTCTAGTTTAAAAAAAAGAGAGAGAGCTCAGTCTGTCAGCCTATAATACATGATTGCCAAAATTTGGCCTAGGAATTATGTATGAGAGAGTGGAAAGTTTCTAGTCACAATTCATCATTTATATGATTTCTTTAAGACAGACTAAAGTAGTTTAAAGGTAAAATATGTAACATGTTTGATGTTATATTTACATATTTATATGCGTTAAGTCAGTTTCTTTGCCTCTTATTTTGCCTTTAGTGAATTATAATTCTTTTTACTTAGGAACGCAAAATCAATCTCACTTGAATTTTAAGAAGACATCTTAGTAAATATGAATGCGAGTTTGGATTAAGGCCGATTGTTCTTGTTCTGCAAAACTTAGGCTGGGAAAAGAAAAGTCTTCCTAAAGGACAAAATAAATGCAGAATATCTGTCATTTGACTTGAAAACAGGCGTTCTTCAAAAAGGCTGTTAGGAGATCCTTTCTACTTGATTCCTCCAGTGATGGTTGATGTCCACAGACCCCCTACCTCACAGTCACAGCTCCGTGCCTTCAGAGCAAACCCTGACTGGCTGTTAGCTGGCTGGCTCATCTCCACTAGGTCCCCCCCACAGCCACCTCGTGTAAGACACTGAGAAAGCAGAACACCCGAGTCCTGTTGGAGCGTGAAGCCCTTCGCTGGCTAGGGACGCCTCACTAGAGGGCTCAGGGAGTCTGGTTGCCTCTTCCTCTTTCTGCTCTAGTTTACTTTTGGAGAAACGCAAAGGTTAAATCTTTTTATTTTTTCTCAAGAGTGACTGGCTGTGAGTTCTGTGAAGGTTTCTTCTGGGGTCATAAAATCGGGGTTCACTTCTCCCCCACTCTACTAGGAGACATTTGCCTACTCTCAGAATCAGTTTTGCAGTCATTTTTGTTGTCAGACATTTCTTGTAGAATTTCACTACTCAGCAAGCATGATAGAAGGAAGTAATGTTTTCTCTTTTTTATTGTGAAAATACTGTACAGAGGGGTTTACAATTACATGGGCAAGGTGGAAGTAATGTTTTCTAAAGTTTAGAACCAATATTATTTCTCAAGACCACAATGGAAATCTGTATTTCTTGGTGTAAGCCATAAACTTATGAATCGATATGTGATAATATGAACAATAGAAAATGTATTGATTTAAAAGCACAAGTACTTAATCAAGTTTCTTTTTAAAGAAAAAGATTCTAAAAGTTACTGAATAAAACTCTTTTTGTTTTCTGGGTTTTTTTAGTTTATCATTTGAGTTTATGGGTACAATGCATCTTGATCAGTGTCCTTTATATATCAGAAAGAATGGCATACAAATTTAAAAATTGTACTTAGTACCTTTCTACAACATAAAGGATTATAAATGGTCAAAATAAAATTTTATCAGGACAAGTGCAGGGCTGAACTATAACACATTCTGCTGTCAGATTTTAGATGAGCCCCAACTGACATTCCTTGTGATTTCTTTTTGAATGCATAAATTACACTAAGTTGGATTTTTTTCTATGACGACAGTGAAACTAACTGAAATCCACAAATAGTATTTCAGAAATGCTGCAAAGTGAAATGTTCCATGAGCCACAGTTCCATCGCTCTTACAGCAGGAAGAGCAATGAAACTAGTTGGGAACTGACTACATTTAGAAGTTCCCATTGAGCCTGTTATTTACATGGAGAGAAAAGGTCCACAGCACCTGATGAGTGCAACCAATAGCCCAGCCCCTGCGCTCTGAGCGCCTTCCCAAACCCATGTGAGTGAGCGGCTGGCAAGGCATCTCACCCCAGGACAGCATTGTAAACAAAAATGAAGGGAGGATATTAAGCAAATACTGCAAAAACACCCGCGGGACACTAAGATCGGGGCTAACTTTCCTCTGAAAGACTAAGAGGCATTAGGTGAGGAGACTTTTAACTGACGTACATAATAAAGCATATTAACTTTAAGCCAGTGCAGATTGCATTTTTAAACTCACGGCACATTATTAAACTCTCAGTTCCTTCCCGTGGGTTGAGTTTGTGGGTAAAAATTTTAGTCTTCAAAATTAGGTATGTTCTAATGTTATTTTCCTTTGAATGTCTGAAGGCACTACCTTCACCTTCAGTTTGTACTAAAATACTTACAGCCTTGGTGAAATCATTTTAAGTTGGTAAGCACCTAATGTCATTGAGAAAGGAAATACTAGACATTAAATATCATTTGATGTTGTATTTTAAAAATTACCATGAAGAACCAGGTATTGAGTAAAATTCAACTTTAAAAATACTCACTAATATTGTCATTGCTACTTTAAACCTCAACATAAAAATACCATCTCAAGTATTAAGTAAGTTCTACATAGGCAAAGACCATCATCGCATGCTTTAGCTTCCTCTTGCTTGTGGAATAAAGCAAATAGGTATGGCATCCCTTCATCATTAAAGTGAAGAAATGTTAGATTGAGACTTCTTCTCTAACATATTTTTCCATGTGATTCCAGAAGCCCATCCTGGACTCCTTGGTGATCATACTTTATTGTACTGGATGAGCTTGGTAAATTTCGTATCAATATTATTACAGTAGCAGCTTCCTCATGAGAGGTTTTAAGTAGGAATGGCTGTTTATATTTATATGCTCATTAAATAACTAGCAGAAAAGGTCCAGAAGATTTCTTTCAGATCACCATCTAAGTGTTCATTTGTATTTTTTCTTCTTTGCCCAAAGCACTGTTATCCTCATAAATTTCCCTGTTTTAGACTACTGGCTTTTTATTCGTATATATTTAAGTGAGGTTGAAAGTTTTACAATATCTGAAAAGACCCAAATCTACCCACACTGTCACACTGTGATTGTTTGATTTTAGATGTTCACATTAAACATACATATATATATATATGTATTTATTTATTTAATTAGTATAGACTTGGTTTCCTGAAGCAAAAAAACAAAAAAACAAAAACAACCTTACATGACATCAGTGAAAGAAAGGAAACAGAAGCTAGAGAGGAGAGTTACAGAAAATGACTTTATATAAACAGGACCACCTACCAGGCAGCTACTTTGCCATCAGGAAACCATCGGCACGGTAAGAAGGCAGACTAAGAAATAAAGGAACAACATACCTAAGTTGACCAAGCTCATGACCATGTCTGCGTCGTTCAGGAAGCTGGTGTCGTGCAGGCTGGTGAGGGGGGGGCTCTGGGTGGTCAGCGGCGCTGCTCGGGACAGCTGCGTGTGGCCCGGACACCCACTCGCAGAGGCCGTGGGCCCCTTTCTCGGCCCTCTGCTCTCCCCTGCCAGGGATGGCCTCACCGAGTACCCCCGCTCCTCGGGGTTCTCCTCACTGGCCATGGCGTTGTACAGGTCCAGCATGAAGAGGGGTGCAGAGGATGCCTGCTTGCCAGGGGAGAAAGGCCGGGGTCTGTGTGGCAAGCCCAGGATGGACAGAATCTCCCTCTGTATTTCCCGTCTTTCATGGTTCCGGAGTCTTCTATAAATAAAACTCGAGTGAACATGATTTTCTCCCAAGCCTCCTTTTGCACTGGCCACTAGAACCCAGCCGCTCCCCAGGAAACCCACAATGCCCCCAAGTAAAAACACAGGCAGATGCATTTTTGTCCAAAAGCAAAAGTTGAGATTTCAATCCTTCTTGTCCACTTAGTATACGAAAAAACAAATTCTAAGTTCTTTGGAGACACGTTGTCAGTAGCTGCAGAGACAAAGTTACCTATTCTTCATGACAGAGCCCTCTCTGAGCTCAGCACCCTCACTGGCTTTCCCGTCCTACTTGAAGTATTTTGGAATGGGTCAGGAGTAGTCACTTCTAAGAAAGCTGAACCTCGGGCTTCCAATTATCCACAGTTGTGAAGAGGTTGTGCTTCACCCACGTAGCGAGCAACAGCTAATCTTGTTTGACCAGATGGCCCAGGCATTCCTATGTGAAATGAAGATAAGCAGGCCTTTGGGGTTGGAATGAACGAAAGCGGATCTTCTCTTCTCCTCAACTGTAGTCTCCCAAGTTCTTCTCAACCCTTGAGCTATTTCCAGGACAAGCCCCGATTTCTGAGCTCCCGGTCTATGCTGATCTGCCCCTGGGGATTGACCTTTGCGCTTGTCCAGCAGCTGATCACCTGAGCATCCTTTATGTCCTCTGGGTTTGAAGCAAGACCCAACGTTGTACCAGGCAAGTCAATGTGTGTCCCTGCATTGAAACCTTTCCTATTAGTCCATTCAATCCTTCCTCCTCTCACTGCTGATTCCACCTCCAGCAGGCACAAGTCCACCGCCCTCTTCAAGGGAGATCTAAGGAGAAATGTAAGCGCAACCCTGCTGGGGAAGAAGAGGCTTCTCATTGTAACTTGAGACTGGAAAAGCAAAAAGAACTTAACCCTTGTGGTGCCAGCACGGCCTCCCTGTTCATAGTTTTATAACCACACATCTGACATAGAACAGTGATGTATGGGGCGTACAACTTGCAGGGGGAATAAAAGTCGGTTTTCAAGTAACAGCCTGGATATTTTGCCACTCATTTTATATAGGGCTCTTTCAGATCTCTCTCTCCCTCCCTCCCTCCCTCCCTCTTTCTCTCTCTCCCTCTTTTTCTCTCTCTCTCTAATGGCAAGCTTTTAATACACTTCTATTTCAAGTCTCAGGTTACACTAAGTTAGCATGACATGTCTCCTTCCTATATTTGATATTGTTTCTAGTTTTTTGAAGTCACTAAAATTTGCTTCTTGGAAAATGAAAGGACACTTTGAAAACTAGGGTTCATTCACTCTTTCTTCAGGCTAGCCAGTATAAACAAACACATGGAGAATTGACCACCAGTAAATATATTTCAGCTCCCCAAGTGTTAGTTACAATAATTCTAATATAATGTATTAGAAAACCTAGCTTTAAATGTCATTGCATATCAAAATTTTAAGCAGAAATGTATATTTATCCTCCTCTTATTAAGTCAGTACAACTGAGGCAAAAATATGTGAAGGCGTGCTATCATGGCTCTTTGAAATGTAGATGGAATCACAAATTAGATATTTCCCATGAATTGTACTCAACACTTTTGATTTGTTGTAACCCATACCAGTAAACACAGGTCTGGCTGGTTTTCAAATATTCTTTGTGACTACATGCAAATTGAGATTTGCATTTGTGAAACTGGATGGGTAAAATGAGGAAGTGCACACACCTTTCTAAAACCCCAGACTTAATCCAAGGAAATGGGCAAAGTACGTGTTTATCCTTCTAGTTTAATTCCTTTCAAGGTTAGAAGCCTCCAATGTTTCAGTGCTGCTATAATTCTCCTCATAGTTCCTCACTCAGCCCTTACTCCACAGTCCAGCCCCTGTCTGGGAAAGCTTTCTGATACCAATGTGAATTCATTGAGCAAATTCTAGAACTGTTCAGAAATGTTTATATTTTTCCTTACCTAGAGGCCTTGGTTTTGTGTTTTACCTCTTCCTCCATGCCCCCTCGCCCCCTCTGAGTGGACAAAGCAAAGCCTTCCTCCTCCCAAGTCTTCAGCTGCTCTGTGCAGTCGTGGCCCTGAGAGGACCTGTGAAATCTTACTGTAGACATCGTTTTTCCTATGCAAACTCATTGGAATTCAAGGATGCTTTTCATTACGGGCCTTGCTAAAACATCTTTCTTGATGGAGAACCTTGCAGGATGTCTCAATAACAGATCCAAATGGTGGCGTACATCAAAAACCTCTGCAAAATCAAGACCTTCGGGTAAGGGAAGCAATATAGCCTCATAAGAAATGGTTTACGCCCACGAAGTTATTGGCCTTGTTTATACCATATCCAGACAAACCGGTAAGTGTTGGTCTCCTGTGCAGACTTAGATCAATTCCTTTTCTTAAAACTGAAAGCTTCTCCTCCAAGCTTATCCCTAGACCCAGCAGGCTGTGATTTCCATCTACTGATTAAAAAAACAAAACAAACTCAGAAAGTGAGGAGTTTACTCCCCACCCCTTACTGCGCAGTTGCAAAGCTTAAACTGGCTGCACTAGAGGAACAACGATTCTGATTTTCTTTCACCTAGACCAATTTTTCCCCTAATCATGTGAAAAATAGAATGAGATTAGGTGTCACGATCCCCACGGATGGCTTATGATCCCCACAGTGCCAGCGTGTCTAATGACTTACACAGGCTCCATCTTTATGTTGGAAATCCGCTGCTACCATCACTGGTCAAGCCATAGACTTGCCCCCCCCCGTGCCCCCCCTCCGTCCCCCCTCCTTCCCCTCCTTCTGTTCCCCAGGAC
>NW_012267260.1:1577310-1590155 GCF_000151885.1 Dipodomys ordii | reverse complement strand
GCTGGCTCCGCCTTTGCTCCTTCTCGGCTCTCAGCCCGCGTGGCCCGGTGCCCGCGTGCGGGCGGCCCGCCTGAGGCCGGTCAGAGGCACGGTCCCCGCGCGGCCCTGGCCTTTAACGAAGACGCCAAGAACGCTGCGCGTCCTCAGCGTGTCCTCGTGGGGCCTCTGAGCATGCGCCCTGGGGCCCAGCCGGGCCTGCGCCCTGACGCCGCAGATGGCCCGTGGGACCGCGCGGGAGCCCAGAGAGCCGAGGACGAGGACGGAGCGCGGCGGGGAGCCGGGGCCACCGGCAGCGCACTTCCGGTTCCGGTTTTGCTTTCCACGTTGACCAGCGGGGGCTGGACGCGCCTCTAGTCTGTCGGGTTCTGGCAGAGCTCCCCCCGCTCGGGGGCTCCGGGGTCCGGCCCGGGCGCAGGTGGGGGGGGGGTTGCGCACGCGCAGTTCTGCAGCAGAAGGAGCGCCTGAGCGCCTGCAAGGAGGGCGTCTCCATGGCGCCTCACCGCAGCGGGAGCCTCCGCGGGGAGGCGGCCGGCCCTCGATTGGATCACCAAGTGCTCAGGAAAACGTCTGCGTGAGTAAGGAAGACGGTCATCTTTGGAATCGTACTTTAGTGAACAGTGACATCGCTGAATAGTTCTAAGTAAAGGAAGTTAGAATAGGCTTTGCTTCTAAAACTTGCATATTACCTTGTGAGAATAAGCAACAGATGCTCATTAAAAATGAAAAGCTAGACACTAGTAGACCAACATTGGTTCAACTTAGGTTTTGGGCCATGTGTTTCACCCATCATCGGTATTGGCAGATGCTCAATAATTAGGTAAATGGTCAATATCCAATGATATAGTCAACTATGAAAAAGTATTTGAAGATTACTATTATTTAAAGATGATTCACCCATCATTTGGACTATCAACAGATATTGATTGTGCGATTGCGAAGTAAGCATTGTGTGATATTTGCTTTTGATACAACCTAACTATTCAAATATGGCTCTTGTCTTCCATGGGGTTTACAATTGTATAGAACTAATACTTCAGTTGATCGAAGAGCGTAAAATTACTACCTAAAGGGAGTTATTCACCAAGAAATAGTTCTATTTTCACATTGAGACACTAGCTAGAACACAAGCTGAAACTCCGGAACACATTAAGTTTGTTCTCAAGTGCAATAGCACACATTGGCAGTTCAACATGCATTGAATAACAACACATCCATCACAGATGAAAAGTTACGTGGGATTTCTTGAAGTACAGTTAGAAGGATTCACTAAGCTCAGTCATTGAAGAAATGCTGTATTTCATAGTAGACTCCCATTATATAACCTGAAACTGCTACTAAAACTCCCTTGTACTAAAATAACTTTGCCTACCACATACCTGAGTTCTGGTTATGCATCTAAAGACAGACTTAGTCTGTGCGGCCTCTTTACTAGGAAGCAGAATGAAAGGAATTCAAGAGCAGCATCTGTACTTGAAGAACCATTGCTCTGTCATTACCAGGAGGCTGGCTGGGTTCAAGTTGCCCTTACCCGCAAGAGAACTTCCATGTCTGCTCCTCATTCTTTCCCATGACAGTAGCTTATTCTATGTGCTCTGTTTTGCTTTGGTGGCATTTTTTTCCTGTGGCCCCTGTTACAATGCAAAACACTGTGTAAATTACTACTTTTTGTTAGATTCACATTGACAGTTAACAGGATACCTGCTAAGGCTCAGCTGAGAGCCTCAGCCCTCACCCCATCTCTGGCCCTGGGATGAGATGGGTGTGAAACAAGGCACCAAGGAAGGCACTGAGGACGTCACCAAAGAAACATTTGGAAACACATTTTTCATACTTCATATTGTTTTAGACATCTGATTAATTAGAGGTGTCTTATCTACATATGGACAAGTTCCTAACCTGCGTGTATATGTTAAAGACAGAGACAGACAGACAAATGGAGAAAGTTCAATAAAAGACATGCATGCCAATTTATCTTCTTAGTTCCAAACAACATCAAAACAATCCCCAATGGAAAATGACTCTACCAGTTTCACTAGTTCTGTGCTCAAAATGACTGTCAGCGGTACGACATACTTGTATTGTTTTCATTAAAAGCCCCTGAAGTTTCCTATTACTTTCTGTCCCAGGAAACTAAGATTCCTCTCCAGCATCTTTAGGATACAGTTGGAGCTTCATGAATCAGCTTCAAATTTGTCACAGACATTGTCCATTTGCAATGAAAATGACTGACGCTAGTGTGATCAATGATCCACAAATGTTCTACAGTACAAGAGTGGATGAACTACAATGTTTCCAACACATCATGGACTGAGCATGCACAAAAAATAAGAAAGAAGTTGGGGCTCCGTGTTAACATCTGACCACAAGCATAAAGCATCCCTGTGATACACGGACCTCAGACCTGGCAGCACATTTGAAATGCAAATCACGGGAGCATTTTATGAGCTGTTGATTATCAGGCCACACGCACAAGGCCAATCAAGTAAGAACTGCTGGAAAGAGATTAAAAAAGAAGTACTGATTATCATTTGAACAAAGGGGGCACTTTGTAGATAAACACACATAAAAGATGACTTTCAGTTTCATAATGATTTCCAAATTAGAACAAGATTCTTTTTATTTCTCTTTAATTTTGGCCAGATTCTACAGTATGTAATAAATGATTTAAGCAAATGCTAAATGCCTTAATACCTTCCATGCTATTTATATATTAAGTACTAGTTCAACATCGAGCAATTGTCACTTCCAATGTGGGCCAGTTCTTTCTAGAAAACTGCTAGGATATTTGTATTTGAGCACTGACTTTAAAATTTAGTATCTTATACACAAAGTGCTGCTATATCAGAAATATGTTTTTCAAAATGGCCTTCACATTTTACATGGCTTTCTTATCTTTGCTGAACTGTTGGTGTTACAATACAATGTGAATCATAAAGATTCCCATTCTATAACTTCAAAGTTCAACTTAAAAGTATGATGATCTCCTCTCAGAACAAGTGACCGCTACACTTATACTGGATGTACTCAGTTTCAAACAATTCTGGATGTGTGTGTGTGTGTGTGGTGTGCAGTGTGCCGTGCAGTGTGTGTGTGGAGGGGGGGTGTATTGTGGTGTGTGTGTGTGTCCTGTGGGGGGGGTGCCATGTGTGCCTGTAGTGTGTATTCCCTGTGTGCTGTGTACCGTGTGTGCACGTTTATCTGCCTCTCTTCCCCCTCCTCCCTTTGGCCTTCCACAAGCACAATCTATTGCTTGTGAAATCTCGCTTCTCTCCTTTTTCTTCCTCCACTGCAAAGTGCCTCTGTATCTCTGTGTCTCTGTGCTTAAAAGCCTCACCCAGTCTGTATTCTTATCTAGAACTCTCTTTCTGGTGTGTAACTGCTCTCTTTATCTCTCCCCTTTCACCACCCTGTCCTACCCAGCGGCCCTCCTAATCTCTGGAGCTTTCTTCTTCCTGAGAGAAAGCTTGTGTCTGCTGTGCAGTCGAGGTGGTGATTACACTGAACAGCAGTCTGACCACATTCTTGTGTCGGATGGATGTGCTCACCCACTTCTTAGATGCTGCTGAGGAACTGGATGCTTATCATCGCTTAGCAACCCAACTTGAGAAGGCAGGGATTCTCAATGTACTCACAAATGTTTACTTCTAGCCAAAAGGATGTTCATAGAGAAAACAAAGTAATGGCAGTAACAAAACATGAATTTTTTAATGAAATAGTATCATAATAGAAATGCAAGAAAATAGTGTACATTATTACCACTAAAATTAGATCCTCATGTCAAGCCATACTTAGTGTGATGGATAATTATCCTTGTGTCCGAAACAACACCTCTTCACTTTTAGTATTTTTATAATCTGTCTTAAGACACATTCGATTTGGAAGTGTCTAGTCCAATATACTTTGTCTTCTAAAATACATTTTAAGCTTTTTATGTAACCAGCTTTTCTTAGAAAAACTCTCTAAAATGCTTATGGACTGAATGTTATCTTCTAATCATTTTTAGGGAGGTAAAGACAAAGTGTCTACAATTTCCACTTTAACTCAGAGGTTCTCATCTATAGTTATGATAGTCATTTTCACTTATATTCAAACATGTTTAATAAGTGAGAAAGAATCACTAGACAAAGACCAATTGGAAATTCTCCAATAAGCAGGACAGAATGCATGTCAACATGCTAGGTGGCAAAAATTATTTCCGTGGGAACAGACAGCAGTTCAAATGTCCTGAGCCTGTTCTGGAACAAATTAGATTTCAGCAGGTGACTGGCCCCTGTATTTACCAGTCCAAGAATACCCTGAAAGGATCCCGCAGTAAATGGAACCATGAGCCATTCGTGTGTGCCAGAAACAGCTGCTCAGAGGTGATCGAAGCGTGGCCAGACACATGAAGGGGAGGCTCGCGACGCTATAACACACGCGCTCCTGTCTGTGAAAATCCATCAGGCCTATTGCCTGCAGTCTTTGCACCTCCATGTTATGCAAGACAGGTCGAGGATCCCAGAGCCCTGTGAACCCCGTGGAAACTCACGGACTTTACAGCAGCCGTTCCCGAGGATGGTGCCTGTCTTTCGCCATTTCCTGTCTGACCTGGGAGACTCGGTGTGGAGTCACACCCAACTTCACAGTGACCAGAAACAGTCACCTCGCGAACCGAACCTCCTCTGTGAAGAGGTTGTGAGAAAATGCCTCTTACATGTCAGTATTTTATAACTTACCATGCAAGATAAACGATCTAGGAAAATTGAAGTTTCCCCTATTGGTCCACACGCACAGCAAAGGGAGACCTGATGCCTGTGTTTCTGTGCAGTCACTTAACAGGGCCAGAAAGACTCAAGCATGCCTGTGGAGGACCTTCTACAAAAAAGAAAACGTTGGTTGTTATGTCTGCAACGTTAGACAAGACCAGGGAGTTAGCACTGTTCCCTTACTCACAGTCTCCTGGCATCTTTGCAGTCTCTCCGCGGTGATTCCCCCAACAGTTTCATGGGTCTAGCTCAACTCTGTCCCCATCCCACAGTCTCACAGCCATGGCAGAATTAGAAAGGAGGAACGGGTGTGGCTTGCTCACTGCTCCTCAAGTCACAAGGAAGCAAACTCAGCGTGACTTTCCCCTGAAGCACTACACTCCCATGCAGGGAGGCGGTACAGGGACATGGGGCTGTGGAGAGAGCTGATTCAGTCTGATTTGAGTCAGGTGGGTACGCAGTACCCAGCCACACACTGGGAAAGAGTGTCTGCACCACACTGGGAGGGTGTGGCTTGTGTACATGATTGAGAGGATTAGGTCCTAGGTCAAAGAATTGAAATCCTGGTTTTGTCACTCTTTTGTTTTTAACAAAACTCTTTTAACATCTCTGTGTGTGTTCCTTCTCTTTGGAAAGTGGATATTAATAATGTGTTTTAGAGAGTGATAATGATTTTTAAAAATACGTTATTCAAGTGCTGAGAGGTACTTAATTTCCCTACAGGAAAGATTGTCCCTGCAGGAAGATTGTCCAAGGCCCTGAGCGCAAGATGGTCATGAGAAGAATGAGCTTGGCTGCAGCATTTCCAAGCAAGTCTTACCACAAAGCATTTGCTGATGGTCAAGGTTGGTTGCTGTGGCACACAACATCTCAGCCAACAGTCAGCAACAACTGGCCCCTCTTCCTACAACTGGAGAGGCAAGATAACAGGGTGGCCAGTGAGTCTTCCCAGAATCAGCCTGACTTTGATTCCTGGACCCACGTTCATAGCTGAGTAGCTGTGTTCCTCCTCAGCTCTTGGACTGCAAAATCAGGAGAATGGTAGGTCTTGTTGTGTAAGTACGTATAAAGACCAGGTGAATTAACAAGCTGTAGACTTTGGCTGGTTGGGGGTGGGTAATAGCTTGCTGCTAGAGTAATTCTTTAGCAAGTTTTAGGCCCTGGGACCCAGCCACAGGACTAGGAAGGCAAATATGCAATATGGAGCTTGACTAATAAATAATAAATGTCTGCTGCCACTAGATCTGCTTTTTTCTAGAGGCTAGAACAGTCTTCTCATGAACTATTAAATCTCCAAGCCTAACTCTAAGTTGGCATATAGATGCCAGTAGAAGGTACATGCATTGACTTGTTTAGAAAATACTATGTGAGTACCTATGTATAGCTAAACAGATCAAAACATCTAAAGAATATTTCCCTCCACCAACATTACGTTAACAGCACTAAACCATGTTTTATTCAAGCAGAGCAGCTGACATGTAACTAATGTGAAACCAGAAACAGATGCTGGTAGGAGATGCCTTGCACTGAAAAGATACTGGTTTCACGTGTGCGTATTTGTAATTCTTGAGAAATACAAGAAAGACATTATAATTACAGCAGTGCAAGGCATTAAAACAGTTCAAGACTCGCTTCCTCTTTCACTGACAGTTCTTTCATTGGGGAGGCAAAGATGTAGATGAAAGATGAAATTAAACTACTCGTATCTGTTCTGGGTAGGGTTTTGGTTAACAGAATTTTAACTGAATGAGTCATTAAAAAGATTGTCACTGCATCCACACGGATGACTGGGAGATAAATGCCCTGCTCTTCATTTGCATAAAATCAGTTAAAAAGCTTATTTGGGTTCATCCACAAAGTCTTTGTGAAAAGTTGAATTAAAATTAAAATTGCTATGCAGGATTCATTACGTTTTCTACAATTTGCCAGATGTATTTTCTATATGGTAAGTAGATGGGCACGGATCAAGTTTCCAGGTTCAAAAATGTCATGGTGATAGATGGAAGAGTTCGTTTGTTCACACATTTATGGGAGTGAAGCTGAAAGCCCTTTGGTGCTCAGACCAAATGCAAATCGAAAGTCCTGCAGCTTCAGCTCTGGCTGAAGCTAGATGTCAAGCTAAGGAAGCTAAAAGCAAGTAACAATCCACAATTACAATTCACTCTCACAAAGCTCTAAAAAAAGACAACAGAGTATTTCCACAAATATTCTCTGCCCATGAGCAGGAACAGGCCCCCGCCAGAACTGCAGGGCCCTTGAGACGTGACTGATTTCAGGGTAAAAAGGGGAGCCAGGAGCTTCGATGTTTAATTGAGAAACCTGAATTGTGTTACTAATAATTGACTGTTCAGTAAATCCATATTCAAATAGACCGGAAAAGCATGTTTGCCTCAAGTACACTTTTCTTCTTCAAAGTTTTGGGACAGATGTAGAATTTAGGATTGAATTCTTTTTCAACTATTTGTTTTGTTGCCTTCGTTATAATGCTGATAGCTTAGAAATGTATTCGCATGTATTTTCAATTTCTCATCCTCCAGAAATATTCACTATCTGCTTCTTGAAGAAAACCTGCAATCACAGGGATGGAAATGCTTCCTTCTATTAATTCGTTCAGCTAGAAGCAAGTCACAGCATGTACAGGGTTACAAAAGGAATCAATTGGTATCAAAAAGCAGAACCCCAGAGAGGCTTTACTTGGAAAACATCTTTGATGTGAAACACTCATCTGTTGATTTTTTAAATTTCTTTTTAAAAATATTATGTGTTTATTTGTGTTGGCTGGACGGATTCCTTACAGGAAATCCCATAATGTCCTCATTGTGAAAAAATGCAATTACAATTATTGCTCAGCATTTCCTGCTGTTTATTAAAAGTCAATCAGTGGTATACAGTTCTGAAATTTTTACCTCAAGAAAAATGAAATTCCAGAGGAAAGCCGATAAAACACTGCCACCTCCTGGTTCTACAAGCCAGAAAGCTTAGCAGCACTCACAAAAACAAGTGGCAAACAGCACTCACTAAGATGACATGTATGAATGAACTTAAAGAGACAGGGAGCTAAAGAAATGGAAACTGCACACTTACTCGACAACAGCCGCATGTGTAGGGACCACAGCCATGTGGGCATGTAAAACCATAGCCTTGCTCACACGCGGTCTTAGATTTGGAACCTGTGATCTCTATGAAAGGCTTAAAGAATAAGAGACTCCTTAATGATGAGTGGAAGACTAGAAATCTCCACGCAGGACAGTCCAGGGACAAACAGCAATATTGGAGTTGAACTGAGCATCTCAATGGGGAAAAATGAATTCCCTTATAAGGCAGAGCAGGGCACTGGTAGGTTATGTCCATAATCCAAGCTACTCAGGAGGCTGAGCTCTGAGGATCACGGTTCAAAGCCAGCCTAAGCAGGAAAGTCTGTAAGACTCTGATCTCTAACCACTAAAAAGTCAGACATGGAGCTGTGGCTCAACTGGTAGAGTGCTAGCCTTTAACAACAAAGCTCAGGGATAGCAACCTGGCCCAGAGTTTAGGCCCTAGGACAGGCACACACACATACAAAAAGTGAGACAGAAATCAACACAGTACACTGTCCTTACAAGCAGTAATAAATCCCCCAAGCCTAGAAATGAAGGTTGAGTCCTAACCCCATCAAGCAAATGCAGCACAGATGCCACACATCACTTGTGGCAGCCCAGGGCCCACAGCTCCCAGCAAGTAGGGGAATCCTTATCAAAACAAGACCATGGCCACCAGATTCACCTTCGTTCCTGTGCTCAGTGTGGGTCACATGCATATTTCTCAGGCCATTTGCTCACTAGCGTGCTGCTCACTGTGTGGATGGAAAGTGTTCCGACCCGCCTCACCAGGGTCCAGTCCCGTCCTCCAGCACCACACCATCACTGTCATCTCTGCGTCTGGTCCCAGTGACTCATCCCCACCAGGCCTCCCTCCCCTCCCTCTGCCTCCTCCCCAATGTCTGAGTACAGATCAGCCAGCCGTGGACTGGAAAATGCTGAGGAACACCCAAGCAGCTGCACTCACCATCGGCCACGTTCCCCTAACAGTACAGAATCGTAACTATCTGCCTTGTTGAAGGAATTATAAGTGATATGGGATGTTTAAGCACACACAGGAGCACAAACGCTGTGTTCTCTGATGTACACAAATTAAGGAGCCCAGACTTTGCTGCCTATGGAGGTGCAGGGGCTCCTGGGCCGGATGCCACCGACAGCCATGCCGCCAGCTCTACCCGCCAGCTCCTCACTCATTCTTCAACCTTCTGACATTTTAGGACCAAAGCTGAACCCCAGCTCTATTAAAAATAAATAGACTTCTACTATTTTTATCGCCATATACTTTGTCAACTGTATGTAGTTAAGTTTCTATCTTCAAAACTTAAATGAGAACTATTTCCCGACCTATCAGCTCTGGTCTCCTAATTGCAATATACAATGGGATTTTTCTCTATTCTTGGGTCTCCTTGTATCTCTCTCAGCAGCATTCCACACCCCAGTTACAACATCTAACAACACTGGCAGGAGACTTTTCTCTTGAAAGACTATTCAACTCTCCCTCTTCACTTGTGTCTTTTAATAAGCTCTTCATCCTCCTTTGCTCTTCTAATATCCAAAAAAGTAGTACCTATTCCATGTGTGTTGTACACCAGGGTACACAGTCAAGTGAAATCTACTTCTCAGACTGTACCCAATGGCACATTGAAATGTATTAGCGAATCAGTAGGTTAGTCCTGACTTCTTCCTCCGCCCCAGGTCCTACGTACCTAGCCATTTGCCAGGATCTTAAAAAGGTATCACCAGAGGGCATCTGGATGTCAACAGGTACAAAATTAAACGTGTTTCCTTTCAGACTCTGAGTCCTTGAGTTCTGCAGTGGGTGCTGCAGGCAGGGCAGTCGCCGTGGCGCTGTGCGGATACTATTAACATCCAAGATAAGCTTGCCATCCCAGGAGACAGTGCCCCCTTCCCGCAGGCCTAGAAGAAAGAAAGACTCACTCATTGCAACTGCCATTTGATAGTCCAGATTTCTGTGCCTATAGCAAACCCAAGGGCTTTTTCTAGAAGACTTTCTCAAAGAATGATGTCTGTGCTAGGTCCTGAGGAAAACACAATTCACCAGCCAGGTTCTGGTGCTTTTGCTGTGTGCTCCCAAACTCCTAGCCACACAACTCAACCTCATGCCCAGTGATCTCTAGGTCTTTTCAGAACTGAATGCCTGGGCCCTGCTGAAGGACCCACTTCAGCAGGGTTTATTTTTCCCAAGTTCCCCACTTCAAACATTGGCACTGATTTAGAATTTTACTAATCGGTCCCCAGTGAAGAGACCCCAGATGAAACACAGGGCAGCGCTCTCTGAGCATGGACAGAATTCCACTCTGACTCACGGCTCTCTCATTCCCCGCTTCCCCACCATTCCTGGGTTGCGCCTGTGTCTCCACCAGTGTCCTGTGGATAGCCTGGTCTCTGGTGTCCATCATTACTGATTACAGAGGCGTTTCTGTCTTCTTGACTTCAGTCCCAGACAATTTTGAGACAACATTCCAGACAACATGTTTGTATCTCCACAAATAGTCACAAATCCATGTAAATTCCTCCAAGGAACATGGGCAAAGGCATCTTCAGAGAGAAAGCAAGAGTAAATGTGGAGAAAGCATTATTTACTCAGTTCAGATGCAAGGGTGGTTCTGGCCAGGATAGCGGCTGGAGAGCCGACCACTAACCAGGGGGTAAGAGCCTTGGTTCCCATAGTGTAAGTTTGGGACCTTATTTTGAAGATTATAAGAAACTTCTGAAAAATATTTAGAAGTATGTTAAAAAATTTGACCAATTTACACCATATCTTTCAGCTTTACACTCCAGTGAGTAAAAATGAAACATCCGTTCTCTGCAGTGTACTTCAGTTCAAGCAGTCATCATGGTATCTCAGCCAATCCTGCTAAAAGGGTGATTTCAAGGTTTTCCTTGCACTCCTTCATCACAGGTGTTTAGTTCCACAGCACAGCAAGGGCACCTGGTGTCATGGGAAGCTGCCTGGCCCTCACCGGCTGAAATGCAGAATCCAGCCTGACTCCCAGGATGAGTGCTCCCACTACGATGGGAAGAACATAAAAACTAAAACAACAAAGCAGAAGACAGATGAGTCAAAGCAGGTTCCAGGAGAAGGGAGAACAAGGAGCAACAGCTCTGTACAGACCGAGTGGCAATCAGGAAAGCATCTGACTCACAGAGGGTAGATCTGTGATCCAGACCTCAGGAGGAAGAACAAGTTTGAGGTTCACCAACAAGACTCCCAGCCAAGGGAGGCGCTCAGTAAAAACTTCTTTACAGAACCCTAGAAATGAGGTGTAAGTGTGGAATTAGAGTTCTAAGGGCCGAAAACAGAAAGGAAACTGTAGTGTACACAACGCATATTGTTCTTTACGGATCCTGAGTGCTAGGAGAAGAAACAAAGACAGAAGCAATTCAAAAGGGTGGATGGACTACCCTTATCAAGTTGGCCAATTAAGATAAAAGCTAGGAGTGATTGGCCATGTGTAGCCAGGAGAGATTGAGAAAGATTTTAAAAGTTCTGGTGGAGAAGCCTGGATGAAAAGCAGATTTCAAAACATTTGGAAAGCACGCACTTTGAAATAACAGTTTTATTTTTTTAAAAAATGAGGAATAATAGGAAAGCAAAAGCTGAGTTTCCTATCCTGGCTACATTTGAAGCAGAGTTGTGTTTAGAACAGAATGATATAATTTCCCTCTGGTTGGTTTGTTCATCTCAGACAGGCCTTGGATGACCCCATCCTCCTCATTTAGCACAGCACTTGATCACAGGCAACAGCCAAAGTGCTGCACTGTCTCCTGTATCATTTCCTGGACAAGAGGAGATTCCCGGACCTGGGTTAAAATTTGAAAGAAGACTAGGATTTTGATAGAGGTGAAGTTGTACAAAGAGCAACAGTTCAGAACACCCATGTGTGAGATAGAACCATGGAAGAGAAGGTGGCGTATTCTGTATGCTATGGAAAACATCACAGAGGAACATGGAAATCAGGCTGGGTCTTGAATCCATTAGTCACATATTTAGTCCTGACCAAGATACTTACGTGCAGGTTGCCAAAAACAAAAACTTCCTTATCTTTCTTTGACAGATTAGAAGTGGGTAATTCATTATAACTCAACATAAATTATACATTTCTAAAGGTACTTTTCTCAAATTTTTCTAAGCTCATAAGTTCTGCTGTCTAAAAAACATTAGCACACTGAGGAAAACAGAAATGGTCATTCCATGTTTCAAGTGCATTTTCCTTTTGACTATTTTTCTGAAAGAACCCGTTCACTTATTTCCAAAATTAAAGAGACTTGTTTTTCTCACCTAAGATAAAAACACAAAGTGAGTGGGTTGTGGGGTACACCCTGTAATCGCAGCCTTGGAGGCGGCAGACAGTGGGTTCGCAAGAGCCCAGCTACACAGGGAGCCTTTGTGTCAAAACGAAGAAAGGAAGAAAGAGGAAAAGCTCCGAGCTTGTTCAATGCATCGGCATGTGTCGCGACCGCCTCGACCCGCAAGGATGACACGACAACAGGTTCTTCTTTCAGGCGGTTTATTCGGGACCTTGTTTACAGCTTCTTCTCTCCTACTTCTCTCCTGCCCGCTTCTTCCTTCTTCTTCCTGCTTCTCCTTGTTTCTCCTTCCCATCCGCCCCTGCACTCCGGTTATAAGCCTCCTGGATGGCCAATCCTGAAGCGCCACGTGGCATATACTGATAGGACTGCAAACACGGAAGCAAACTAGGAGCCAAGTCATAGCCATATAAGGAGTTGTTTTTTACAGAGAACACTCGTCACGAGGAAGACGGAAGGCGGGAGCCCGCGCCATCTTAGGTCGCAGCCGCACCACGCGGCCCCGCCATTTTAGCTACAATGTTGCTTTTGCAGCCGTCTTTGGTCGTGGCTCCCGCAGCTCTCCACAGCTCCCCCTTTTTTGTTTTATTAAGCAACAGGTAAGAGTAGAGGTTGGGCCTCTGTCTAAAACATTAATGAGAGGACCTTGCACTGGTCTTCGCCTGAGGGGCGCCTTCCCCAGTGATGACCA
>NW_012267260.1:1571499-1575888 GCF_000151885.1 Dipodomys ordii | reverse complement strand
ACAAAACAAATATCCAACAGGAGAGGCCTGTTTTATTGGCCCTGCAGCCTCCAAGACTCTTAGAGCATTTATAACATAAGCAGAGTCTGAAATTAAATGAAAAGGAAAAGGACAGGTTTGAAACACTTTTACAACACTTTGTAGGCAAAATCTAAGTCCTCTCCCAACTTCTGCCATGAGGCTACCTGAGGCTCCCGGAGACTACGTAGGCACGAACCAAGGAGCTACAATGTTGCATTCCTCAAGGAACCTCCGTAAAGTAGTCTTTTTTAACTTTAGTCCTTTTGAGCTTAGCAGCTCTTCCAGGGCCAGAAAAATTGGATGTGACGAGGCGGCGCCCATCTTAGTTGTGTTTTTTTTTTTTTTACTTTCACTTCAGGCCTGTGTTTTATTTCTTCCCGGGTTTCCGCTCTCTCTTTTATCTACCGAGACGAGCAAAAAATCCCTCCCGCTTTTGTCGCGGATCCCCTCTTACCTGGGACCTTACCCCGCTCTTGTCGCGGATCCCCCTTTTCCTGGGAACTTACCGGTGCACCACCCTGACCGCTGAAAGTTCTGAATCCTGTCAAGCCCCACGTTGGGCGCCACTTGTCGCGACCGCCTCGACCCGCAAGGATGACGCGACAACAGGTCCTTCTTTCAGACGGTTTATTCAGGACCTTATTTACAGCTTCTTCTCTCCTGCTTCTCTCCTGCCCGCTTCTTCCTGTTTCTCTTTCCCATCCGCCCCGTGCTCCGGTTATAAGCCTCCTGGATGGCCAATCCTGAAGCGCCACGTGGCATATACTGATAGGGCTGCAAACACGGAAGCAAACTAGGAGCCAAGTCATAGCCATATAAGGAGTTGTTTTTTACAGAGCACTCGTCACCGGGAAGACGGAAGGCGGGAGCCTGCGCCATCTTAGGTCGCAGCCGCACCACGCAGCCCCGCCATTTTAGCTACAATGTTGCTTTTGCAGCCGTCTTTGGTCGCGGCTCCCGCAGCTCTCCACAGGCATGCACTGTTCTTTTTATCATGACTACATTATTTTTGCCTAGTCAGTGTAACGCTACACATTATATTGTCACACCTACATGCTGATCATCTAGGAATTGTACAGCTTTCTGTGACTATTAAGAGAAATGCCATTCACTGACTGCTAGTGTGGCTCAAGAAGTAAGGTGAGTTTCTCATGTACAATTCCATTTCTCCCCCCAGTACCTCTGAGTTAGACATCCCTGCTGATTAGATTCTGAAATCAGTGCATTCAACATGTAATTGTATAAAATGTTACTTTAGCACGCTGGATGAAGTGGTGCTCGGCACCTTCTCACACAACACTTGGCAGACACTGAAATAAGCCTGGTCTCCCATCCCGTGTCCCCTCTCTCAAATATGCTTATTGACTGACTGCAAAGACAGCACTGACAAACCTAGAGGAGTTGTTTGGTTAGTCCAGATCTCTTAACAGAATTATGCAAATGGCTCCACTCATCTACACACATAAAAGGAGAGCAACAGTGAGCATTACTGATACAATGAATAATATTGATTAACAAGAGAATCGCAGTCACAGTAGGAGGCAGTGCAGTTCCCGTTAGGGATGACTGTAAACTCCTCGGTTTACTCTGGACTGGAAGAGGCGGGGAGAGGCACTCTGTACACGGACATGACGCCGTCGGGTCTGCACAGAAGACGGCCAACTCGTTCTTAGAAAGGAAAGCTCAGAGTATTTGTTTTTCTTCTCCCTCAGCTCAGATTTCGTGAGGTCTCAAACAAATAAGCAAAAGGAGAAGAAAGAAAAGGCCGAAAGGTAAGGTTTTGATACGCGTGACTTATTTGTGTAGAGAAGGTCCCATTCCAAAGAGATAGGGGCGAGGGTGCCCGGGCCTGGGGTGCAGAGAGGAGGCCCTGCCGGCCGGGCTCTTGGGGTTTTCTGAGACCTGCCTGATGGTAGATCAAACAAGGATCCTGAGGGCAAGGAGAACTGAGAACCAGAAACAACTCAAAACTGGTGAGGAAGGGTATGCTAATGGCCCAAAGAACAGTCTCAGACCTGGACGCGGTCCTGTCCAGTGTGTCAAGAAGGCCTTAGAACTACCCAAACCCAAACAACACTAAGATGAAACACTTCTGATCTTGAGAAACTTTAATGCTTAACTTGAAAGAACAGTAATAAAGGTAAGAATGAAACCATGCTAATGGTCTCCAAGGATGTTTCGTGGTCTTTAAGGAGGCTGAGATCTGAGGATCGTGGCTTTAAGATGGCATGCACAGGAAAGTCCATGGGACGCTCTCATCTCTAGTTATCTACCAAAAAGCTAGAAGTAAACTGTGGCTTAAGTGGTGGTGCTCTAGCCTTGAGCAACAAAAGCTAAGAGACAGTGCCTAGGCCCTAAATTCAAGCCCTAGTACACACACACACACACACACACACGCACGCACACACACAGTAAAGCTAAATATTATATATGAGATACCTTAAAGTTTAATAAACAAAAAAGACTGGCAATAAAAAAGAAAAAAATCATGCATCTATTGTGAAAATTTGATACTACTCTATTTGTAATGAAGTTTCAAGCTAAATGTACAATCAGACTTGACACATGATAATATTTTAATTAACAGGGAAGGTAAAATAGCTGTAGAATTCTATGTACTTAATAAAAAGGCAGTCAAAAATTTAGAGCATCACAAAGGCAATCACCACTGGTAGGAACAGTTAGCATGCAGCTCTGGCTTATGGGTAAATCAGTCAGTGAGCATGCAGAATATTTGAACAGCAGAACTCAACAATATTCAACTAATGAGATTACATAAAATTTTGAACTAACAATTAAGAAACACACATCTGACTAAATTAACTACAGATGATTGAACATTTAATAATCCATAAACAAGACTGACCAAATCTCAAAAAGTTGGTTTAATACAACTTCTCAAGCAGGCACTGGTGGCTCACACCTGTAATCCTAGCTACCCAGGAGGAAGATATCTGGGGACTACAATTCAAGGCGGGCCTAGGCAGGAAAGTCCGTGAGACTCTTACCACCAACTAACCATCAAAAAGCTAAAAGTGAGTAGAGTGCTAGCCTTGAGCAAACAAGCTCAGGGAGAGCTCCCAGGCCCTGAGTTCAAGCCCCAGGACTGATGCACACGCACATACGTGTACACACACACAAACACACACACACACTTCTCAGATCAGAATTCCATAGATTTAAAAAAAATCCATCAATAAAAAAACATTTTATATTTTATTCAAAAATTAAACATCTTAAATCATGAGTCAACAAAGAAATGACAATATAAATAAAGTAACATTAAAACACATACAATGCAAGGACTACACATAAACCTTGTCTAGTACCAATGAGAGAACATTCGTGGGGAAATGGCCCGCCGATGCTTGCATGGCAGAGGAGGCTGGTCAGGAACGTGCTGACAAGCACACCGAAGGGACTGGATAGAGGAAGAGGGCAAAGCCGGAGCACGCCACACGCTCAGCCCTGGATGAGCCAGAGCGGGAAGCGCAGAGACCTGCACGCCAGCAGGCAGAGAGGCCGGGGAGCGAGGAGCACTCCCACCACGCTGGAATTCCCATCCCGTCCCCACCGCAAAGCAGAGGCAAGAGATCGGCCACGGCGACAGCTGAGACGCTCCAGCTCCCACTCGCGTTCCAGGGCTGACTTCGGCTTCCTCTGGTCCCAGGATTTCAGAAGCTTCCCATGCTGCCACCACTGGGTGATAATCACCACCCAGCTCTTCACCAGGCCTTCAGCCTCCGAGGTACCCCACGACCAGGCCTGACCACTGACCTCAGCCTTCGCCCTCCTGGGAGCTGATACCAAAACAGAGGCCTTACTTGGGAACATCAGCAGGGAACTTCTGGAGGTGTTTTTACACGGACTGAAATTCGAGAACTGGAGGCTTGGCTTCCCTTTCTCCTTTCTTGGCCTCTCTGTGTTTTCTTGTTCTTGACAAGAAAGGCAGGGACACAAATACACACACACACACACACTTTTTTATGTATGATTTTGTAACTTAGAAGAGTGGGAAAGGGGTTGTTGAATTTAATGCTTAAACAATCATGAAAACACAGGGGGAAAAAATCAACCATCAAAGCATACTGAGAGCTTTGCTAAATACACAAGCACGTCCTCAGTGGGAAATTTGTGAAGAATATGGGTCCACCATCATGGAGAAGATGAGCACTAATGATGATTTTTAAAAATACCTCAATAGTAAGAGAAGAAATACAAGTTAAAGGATGTTTTCTTCAGAAGCAGGTTTGGTTGATAAACATGCCTCACTTGTGAAGAGCACGGCGCCTTGGGCAGGGAACCTGCAAGGTTTGCACTGAGAGTAAAGAACGTGGTGAACTGTGAAGAGCACGGCGCCTTGGGCAG
>NW_012267260.1:1566657-1571084 GCF_000151885.1 Dipodomys ordii | reverse complement strand
ACTGAGAGTAAAGAAGGTGGTGAACTGTGAAGAGCACGGCGCCTTGGGCAGGGAACCTGCAAGGTTTGCACTGAGAGTAAAGAAGGTGGTGAACTCAGTTGGGAAGCTGCTGCAATGTTTCTTCAAGGAGTGTTGTGAAGCTGGGTCTTACCTGGCCACTTACCAGAGACTCAGCCACTGAGAATGAACTCCTCCCCCCCAGGCCCTGCCTCCCCTCGCCTCGGAGATGAACCTCCTTCCTCCCGGGGGCTTGCTGTCTTTTGAATCCCGCATCCGTTAGGCCAGGAAATCCGGGCGGCTCTCCCTCCAGGGCTGTGCAATGCCTAGGTGCCACCTCCATTGCGAGTGGAGCCGCCCGGCAGCCGTCCTTGTTACTGCACGCACCTCCTGCTTTGCTTTCCCGCTCCTTTGCTCCTTCCTCCTCCCTCGCCTTGGCTATCCGGGGAGATGCGCCCTCGCTGTCTGCCCAAGCTGGCCAGGTGCTCACCACCTGCCTGTGACGTGTCGCTCCACCCCCGCCGCTGCTCCCGGAGGGCCCAGGCTCTCCTGCCCTCTGTCCCACCTTGGGTAGCCATTCCGGTCCTGGCCTGCAGTCAGGCCTGCGCCTCCAACGAGCACAGAGCAGCCCCCGCGAGACCCTCCCAGTTCAAGCCACATCAGTCACCACTCCGACTTCCTTCCGATTCCGTGACAAAGGCCCTGGACGCGCGTCCGCACCCCTGAGCGCCAGTCACTTGGTTCCAGTGTTTGCTTCTCCTCTTCACGTCTGAACACACTACCACAGCGGGATGCAGGCCGGGCAAAGCCTCGGCAGGGCCACGCGAGAATTGACCCCTTCCTTACACCACTCTGCCGTCTGGGAGGACCCTGAATGCTTCCGAATCCCCCAAGGTCCAACTTAGCACCCCATGTGCCCCTGCACCCTGAGGCCCTCATCCCTACGTGAAGCCCTGCCTCCTGCAAATCTGTCACCCAGACGCTCTGCTGGCATCCACCGCCCATTTGGCAGGGTTCAGTCCTGCATAGCCAGCGTAGCCACCTCCTGTCTCCAAGTATCATCCAACATCACCTCCGCTGACGAACCTTCCTGGACAATGGTGTTCTTTCTCTTCTTCAAAGTCTTCTGACTGTGAATTCTTATGTGGCTTAAGCAAATGAATACTTTTTTTTCTCCTACACATTTTCTTTGCTACTAGCTCACACACACACACACACACACACACACACACACACACAGAGGCATGCAAATCCTGCCAATACAATCAATCATATTAATTCAGATATTAATAATGCAGATTTTACAACAATAGGATTACGTAAGGTACTATTCTGGGAAAAGTGGTGAGAAGGCAGAATGGGGGGACTGAGCACCACCATGTCAGGTCACGTTACATGTGTCTGCGAAACCGTCACAAGGAATCCTCTTTGCAATTATATAAAAGAAAAGGATTTATTTAAAACATTAAGATGCTACTTCTTTTTGTAAGTAAATACATGCTTAAAGTTTTGCAGCACATTAGTGACTCAGAATTTTGTACCCAAAGATACTTCTAATAATAAAGATTGAGAAGTTGTGTGTATATCGAACAGCCATAGAACGTTTAAACAAACCACATTCTACCCAGACAAGGATTAACTGCTTTTAGTTTGCATTCTTATTTACACATCTTCCTGCTTTCCCCTTGCTAGTAGAGTTTTTCATAATTTCATGTCTGAAGTGAAAATCTCATGGATCATTTAGTTTTTCAACATCTATAATTATTTCACTCCTAGAATAGCAGAGAAAAAAGCTAAATCACTTAACGACACATTTCATGTTAATGTCTCCAAAACATGTATTTTCCTTCAGAAAAGTTAAGTCTGTGAAGTAAAAATACATGAGTATGAATGCAACACAACTTCCGTTCTCCTGGACTGGAGGTAACCAGAGCCCATTTTCAGAAAACTGGGTGAATACAAGAACGATTCCAATGGTTGCCTGGTACATTAGCCCTGCTGACTTCAAAGGAGTCAATGTATTTCACCTCTGTTCCCAGTAGAAAAGGCAATCATATAAAACCTGTCTATCTTGAAGAACATGTAGTGTTTCTTTATAACTACAACTTCTAAAGGAAACACAACAAAAACAATATGAAGTTCTGGGGCCATAAGCAGACCCTTATTTGACCTAATTTACATGCAAGTTTTTTGATTTTGTGGGTAGCAGTAGCTATTTAATACTATGGGAAAATGTGTCTACATCCACACATGAATTTTTCCTTAAAATCTTATGCTAAGAAGTTCCTAAAGTTAATATTCTCCAAAGACAGAGTGTGGGTGAGGTTTGACAAGAGACTGACAGAAAAGTCTGCTAATCTGCTATCAGGCAGGGAGTTAAATAACAATGTTATTAGAGATGTTGATGATTTTGGAGGCACATTTAATAATGATATAAATCAAATGCTAAAACAACCCTCTAAGGAAGCTTACTTCATTTGCGAGAAAAATAAAGTTTCGCCAGTAACCATAGTGAGCTGGTATTATTCCAGTTGTTTTTGTGAGTTGTTGCCATGACTTTTTTGACTTTGGGGCTAGATTCGGCTCAAGTGCAACAGATGGCAAGCATTATACTTCGTAACTCTTTTTCTTGAATAACTAAACAGAGAACAATAAAATAAACAGGCTTGTACCCTAGAGAGTTCTGTCCTGTTTCACATTTTATTAAAACTAAAAGTGAACAAACTCAGAAGAACCAAATACAAAGTGAGAGTTCCATGGTTCTCAGCTTTGCCCCAATTTGAAAACCATTCCAAGAGCCTGAGCAGACCTTTCCACCCTCTGGTTTCACCAGGACTCAAGCAAAACGGAACGGGGGTTCAGGGGAGAGAGCTGCTGCAGCAACGGCTGAAATGGGGAGCCGGCATTCGACAACTCAGAGAAACCTTCTCGGGGGCCACAACCTTCCATGCAAGTCAGATCTGGACTATAAAGAAAAGCATAACAAAATGTGTATTCCAAGTGCCCCCCTTCCTCCTCCTCCGTTCTTCTTCCTTTTTCTTCTTTCCCCTCCTCTTCCTTCTCTTCCTCCTCCTCCTCCTCCTCCTCTTTCTCCTTTCTTCCTCCTCCTTCTTTCCTCCTCCTCCTCCTCCTTCTCTTCCTTCTCTTCCTCCTCCTCCTTCTCCTCCTTCTCTTCTCCTTCTTCTTCATATTGTATGGTAATTCTCCATATCCTGACTTTCTATTCTCATGTCCTCTAAGAATGAGTCTGGTGAGCACTGTGCTGAGCGTGGTCTATGTCGCTCCTGTTCTGAGCAATGAAGATGGTAAATCTAGGCCAGGGAGGTTAGACTCAGGCTCAGATGTCAATACACTGCACAACTAGACAAATGGACTCTAATGCACCCAAACCAGACCGACATGGAAACGGTCAGTCGCTAAGAGTCTGCCCCGGTGTGCGGGGATGTCTCCTGGAGCGCCGTGTCAGTCGCTAAGAGTCTGCCCCGGTGTGCGGGGGTGTCTCCTGGAGCGCCGTGCTGCCCTGGGATGGTCACCTTGGAGTTCCCTGTTTGCTTAGCAGCTTGAGAATTTGGTGGAGCGAGGCGTTCCGACTGAGCATCGCCTATAAAAATGTTATCTTTGAAACACATCCTGCAAAAAATGTATCAAGATCACTAAGGGAGACTAACAAAGTCAGTATTAAAAACACAAATAAAGGGGTTCACCAGGATTGGTGATACTTACCAAATTGGGTTCACGCACTGCTTGTGGGCGATCTCCAGAGGCTGTCTGAGAACCACACGTGGACGGGCTTCCTCACCTGCAGCCCACGAGGACACGGCCCCAGAAACACACCAAACAGAGCCAACCAAGCACTGAAGGCGTCTGGGGCCCGCAGTCCGCTGCCTACCACTTGCTACTTCACGGTTTTCGTTTTCATCTATAGAAGGTTTCTCTGGCTCCTTTCCAGCTCGTTCATCCGGATCGTTTTCTAGCTGATCATCGATGGGAGCCCGCCTTCTTGGTCCCCTGTTTCTTCACAATCACTCGGGAGTTTGTTTCATTTTGTATGGTGACTCCCAGGGACGGGGTGTGGGTTTGGGGGTCTTTCACTTGGGTTTTGAGGCCAGGTTCACTGTGTTGGCCAATCTAGTCTTGCACACAGGAGCACACGTGTTCCTCCTGTCAGCCTCTCAAACAGCGGGGACTACAGGAATGAGCCACCACGCCCAGCTTTATATCTGAGGCCTCACATTAGCCATCCAGCATCTCCAGGAGAACTCATGTGAGGAACTGAGGGCTTGAGCAGAAGCGGCTGTTGTGCGGCGTCTCGAGGACAAGTGCACACTTCCTGCGAGGACGTTCCTTCAGCAGGTGACACAGACTGCTGGAGAAGACGACGCTGCGCTGGAGAAGACGACGCTGCGCTGGAGAAGGCGACGCTGCGCTGG
>NW_012267260.1:1563664-1565681 GCF_000151885.1 Dipodomys ordii | reverse complement strand
GGAGGTCAGCAGTAGAGGTCAGCAGTGGAGGTCAGCAGTGAAGGTCAGGCAGTGGAGGTCAGGCAGAGGAGGTCAGGCAGTGGAGGTCAGCAATGGAGGTCAGGCAGAGGAGGTCAGCAGTGGAGATCAGGAGGAGGAGATCAGTGGTTGGCCACACAGTGCCCCAGCTTCCCGCACCCAGTGGGGCTTAGAGGCGGTGGACCTGGCCTTCCTAGGTTGGGCAGAAGGTGTGCAGACACGGCACGGGGGCCACCAGCCCAGCCTTACCCCTGCCCAGCCTCAGCAGCAGTAAATTCTCCAAAACTACACACACACACATACACACACACACTGAAGTCCGACACTCCAAATACTGGCTTTAAAACCAAGTTTTATCATGCCAGGCGTAATTTGTAACCTCAACTTTTTTATACTTACTTCCTAATGTTTGCCAGATGGTACAACAAATGCTACAGTGAGAAACTCAAAACACGTCTTCAAAATTGCAGGATACAGACCTGTCCACTCACACTGGGTGATGGAGGTCAGGAAGTGGAGGACAGGAAGAGAGGGGTGGAGGCCAGGAAGTGAGCCAGTGGAGGATGGGAAGTGGAGGCCAGGAAATGGAGAGTGGGAAGTGGAGGACAGGAAGTGGAGGCCAGGAAATGGAGAGTGGGAAGTGGAGGACAGGAAGTGGAGGACAGGAAGTGGAGGCCAGGAAATGGAGAGTGGGAAGTGGAGGCCAGGAAGTGGAGGCCAGGAAGTGGAGGCCAGGAAATGGAGAGTGGGAAGTGGAGGCTAGGAAGTGGAGGACAGGAAGTGGAGGCCAGGAAGTGGAGGACAGGAAGTGTGCTCTCTGGGGTGGCAGGACAGGAGCTGAGCTGAGCTCTCTGAATTCTCTGTATCCTAACTCCATGTTCTTCTTTCTTTAATTGATTAGTTCAACAAATGACTTCGCCTCTCCTGGAGAGAAGGAGGAAAAGACAAGACAGGATGAAGAGTTCCATCCCCTCAGTGGCAGGAATGGAGGAGACGCAGAGCGGGGGGGGGTCTCCTGAGAACAGCCGCGTTGCAGGCGGGCCTCCAGCACCCTGGCGCGGTTTCCCAGCGCGTGGCCATGGACGCATGGAGGCTGCGCAGGAGGAGGCTGCGGGGGGGCCGCTGCCCGGCCTGCCGCCTGTCTCTGGGTTGGGTTGTTCTCACTCCACTTTGAACTGGGGTCGCTGGCTTGCTGGGGCGGGGCCTCACGTGTGAACCATGGCTCCGGCCTTTCCGTGTGTTTTTGTCACTTCCCCTTTTTTCCATCACCTTGAGGTGGCTGCGCAGAGGGGATTCAGCCGAGCGTGCCAGCCCACGAGGGTCAGCGTGGGCCCTTCCTGTTCCAAGTAGGCTTTGGCATTATGCTGGGCCAGCCTGGACGATGTGCACACACCGCACACCTCGCCAGCACAGCACGCGCGGGTGGGCGCATGCAGACGTGGATGGTGTGTGCGCAGACGTGGACGTCACCCAATCCCTGGCGTCCACATGGAAGACAACCTGCACGCGGCAGCCCCGGTGTGTGAGCGCCTTGTTTACCTCTCAGCCCCTCCTCAGACTTGGACTTGTTTGCAGGTCCAAGATCAGGATTTGAACTCCTTACCCAACACTCCTTCTCTTTGGCAGGCCTGGGCTGTCCTCACCAGGGGGGGCTCCCTGTTGAGCGGGAAGGCTGGTCCGCGCAGCGGTGCATGCAGGCGATGGGCGCGGCTGTTGGGCCCGACCGCCACCACGCCTCGGGAACTCCCTGCGCTCCTTGTGGGAGGCTGAGCTGGGGGATGCAGACGGACGCTGGGAGGGCAGGGGCCAGGCGGTGGCGGAGGCTGGGTGGTGGCGGAGGCCGTGGGGTGGTGGAGGCTGGGTGGTGGCGGAGGCCGTGGGGTGGTGGAGGCTGGGTGGTGGCGGAGGCCGTGGGGTGGTGGAGGCCGTGTGGTGGTGGAGGCCGTGCAGTGGTGGAGGCCGGGTGGTGGTGGAGGCTGGGTGGTGGCGGAGGCCGTGC
>NW_012267260.1:1557591-1562000 GCF_000151885.1 Dipodomys ordii | reverse complement strand
GGCTGTGGGGGGCTGTGGGAGCTGTGGGGGGCTGTGGGAGTGGTGGGGGCTATGGGGACGCTCAGGCAGACAAGCCAGCCCACTAGATGCTGGTAAATTCTGGAAACGGCAGGATTGACAGGGGTGCTTCAGTGGTGCCCTGGGAGGGACTGCACCCATAATTCACCCGCTCCCGTGAGAATGGAAATTTCCAGAGGCACAAAAATAAGGAAGAGGTGTGGAAGTGTGGAGCGCCGTCTCGGCTTGTGGTGGCAAAGCTGCGAACGAATCCGTTGGGCCGAGGGCAGCTGCGAGCCGCAGGGCGAGTCTTACAGTGCAGCACGCCAGATACACGAGGACAGCAGGAGACGGGATGTGCACCCTGTAACACACGCACACGTGAACACACGCGCACACACGCACACACGTACGCACACGTATGCACATTATGCACATGCACACACGCATGTGCACGTGTAAACACAGGCACACACGCGCAAACACACACACATGCGCACACAGACGCACACGCACATGTAAACACAGGCACACACGCACACATACATGCACGCACACATGCACATGCACGCACACACACATGCGCACTTACAATCCACAGCTAGGAGAGAACCCCCGAGGCAGTCCAGTGCCTCTGCACCGGCTCAGATGTGGCCCCGCGAGCCCTCTGGGGTTCGCATCCTTCACGGATCCGTTCCTTCAGCCTTTCTCCCAAGAGAATCGCGGCCTCCAGAGGCTCAGCTCCCTCTGCACAGTCCAGGGCCGCCATGACGCCCCGGCCGGCCGGCACCTCCTGGCTGCAGAGGTGCAGGTGAGCTCAGCCCGGCCTCGGGAGGTCTCCGCCCACCCCTGCCAGACTCAGGCTCCACAGCCTCCTTCCAGCGGGCTCACTGAGCCAGGTGTGAGGAAGGGAAGAGGAGAAGGAAAGCGGGAAGAGGGAGGGGAGGGAAGCAGAGGAAGGAGGCACAGCTTTCCAGTGGTCCCGGGAACAGAGCAAAGCGCTACCCGCTCGGCTCTAAATCATGGGACGGGAGTCTGGGCCGGGACCCACGTGCTCTGTGCAGCGCTCATCAGCACGCACGTGGCCCTGGATCTAATCTGTCTCTACAAAAGAAATGTTAAATAACTAAACAAGAAAGCACAGGGCACCCTAAGTGTTTAGGATACAACCAGGAGTTTTTACTGTGGACCTTCACTCTGTGAGGCCAACATGGACAGTCCTGGTCTGTCTCTGCCACGCTCACAACACAGTGAGCGAGCACGGGTCTCGCACACCTACCCATCCATCCACGCAGCCTTCGAAGCTCGCAGCGCAGGCGCTGTCCTGTACACCCAGACTTCACGAGGGTGACCACACAGCTCCCACGGGGACTCCGCGGGGCCTGAGCCCAGACCAGGCTCCCGCCACCCACCGTCCAGGGCTCGCTCCCAAGGACGCTCCTTCACGTCAAATCGGTTCTTTAACTGTGCTTTTGTCTTTAAGGAGTTGTGCAAAGGAGTTACACTCAAGGAAAGGCTATATGGACACAATGCATCTTGATCGTTTTCCATGACAAAAGATAGCAACCACACATATACTTAGAACAATGCTGCTGTACAGTTTTTCACACTTAGAGCAACTAGGAGTTAAAGTACGGGATACACAAGGATTGTGGGTAAACTACTGGGCTTGGAGTGTGCGTTTCTACCTGAGAGCCGAAGCCCCTGCGCCCGCCTCCGCTCTCCGTGTGAGCCCAGGCATCGAGCCTCACTGCCGTGCAGCCGCGCGGACCGTCTTCCCACCAGCCAGTCCCTCCGCTAAGCCCCACGTGGGCTCTTACTCCAGCTCAAGACTCTCAGCTGCGACAGTCGGCCGAGGGCTTCTATTTCAAAGAAATGGCACTGGACCAATTTTTTTTCCTTCTGAATCCAAGAGGGCTGGGTGCACGCAGCCTTCTGCAGACCCACGCTCCGCTGCAAGGGGTGGAACAGGTTTCATTTCTACAGCAGATTTGCAAAATCCGTGCCACACTAATACGCTGCCTTTGTCTTGCTATGGTTAACAGAAATCCTGTATTCCTCAGACTCCGGGTGTGTGCCGGCTCTTGAAGATGATGAGCCCCGCGTCGAAGGTCAGGCAGGAGGACACCACGACCACTCAGCGCCTGTGGGAGCGGCGTGCGTTGTGACACAGAGTCACTACGTGAAAAGCCACTGAAAGCCGAAAACCAGTATTTAAAAAGTAAACACACAAATAAACAGCAGAGGCACAGATGAGCGGCAGGACTGATACAAGCCTGTAAACAGCAATCATATGGTAAGCATCAAATGACTGCGTTAGCTTTCTTTGCTCAAAAGCACTTTTCTTTTTTTCTAAATCACCCTTCAGTTGTCCAGCGATCTGGGCTCCTTCCTTGCATGCTCGTGGGCGTGGAGGTCTGTAACGACATGCTCTCCTATCCCAGACGGCCGCACTTTTATGTTTCTCTCTTTTCTTCTGACGCAGCCCTGCGTAAAGGCTGACAGTCAGCAGTCACTCCACCAAGTGAGCTGCTCGGCGTCTCTGACATCAACGTGCAGGGCGTGATCCCTGCCGACCCCTCCTCCTGAGACAAAAGAGCACGTATTAACAAACGGTCGGGAAATACCTGATTTCCTGACTTTCATCCAGGAAAACCAAGTTGCTTTGTCAATCATATTGTATGCATACTATCGCTCAGACAGAAAGTTGACACTGTAAGTTAAAACAGAGCCAGATTGGGGGGGGGGGGAAGCCCAGCCTTCCCAAATATTGCAGGACCATCGGATCCCAGGCCTGAGCAGCCACAGACCCACTCTTGTGAGTTACTGCGGCGACAGCGAAGTCATGGCCACGGGCTGTTTCGCAGGGAACTCGCACCTCCAGGCTCGCGAAGCTCCTGATTATCCGCCCTCGCCAGCAGGGCGCAGCTGCGGCGGGGCTGCGTTCAGTCTGTCTGCCTGAAGTCCTGACCGCAGGCTGTGACTGCATTTGGAGACGGCCTTCCAAGGGGTCATTAAGGCAGGCAGGCGCGGCTGTGGCAGGTGGGGATGGAGCTTGGTGGCCGTGCTGGCGCGGTGGTAGAAGGCTGGCACAGCTGTACACGCCCCTGTTCCGTCTCCAGCACCAGAAACAAAGTCAGGCGAGGGTCTGTGTACCTGGTACCGCACACTGAACCTTGAAAGGGGCCTGGCATTCAAGATAAGAGTGCGTGAGGTGAGATGCGGGCACCGTGTGGTGCTGAGTCAGTACCGCCCGTGCCTTCCGGGAAGAGACTGGGAGAAGGCCTGCCAGGCAGGAGAGGCCACGGGGGGGGGGGGGGAGGGGACGGTGCGGGGGGAGGGGTGGGGGCGCTGTGTCCACCGCAGGAAAGGGCCTCGGAGGCCGCGGCCGGCCAATGCCATCACGTCAGGTCTCCGCCATCCACTGTGAGGGGAACCTCCGTGTAAGCCCCAGGCTGTGGACCGGCGTTAAGGCAGCCGTGGATAAAGAACAGACACCAGTCTCATCAACCCACACCTCCACCGGCCTGCAGTCATCATCTCCTCAGAATTTTCTGGAATTTATCACTGTGAAGCCAAGTCCACCTCACGTACCTGTGCACAGCTGCAGAGTACAGCATGAACAGGTGAGGAACCGTGCCCGGGTGGCCGCCATCACTGAACGGAGAACGTCAGAAACCCCTGTTGACTCTTCTAGGTGCTGTGACAAGGCCACCACCGCTGGAGCACCGTTTCTGCCTTCCATGCTTTAGAGCGTGTGTAACCAGCCGTACCAGCGGGCTGGTCTTACCAACTCTGCACCTCCATGGAGCCCAGTACCCAGCACAGGAACAGCCATAGCAGCATGGAGCTACGTGCGACAGAGTCCGCTGTTCACAGCCCACATGAGGCTCTCTGCCAGGAAAGGGAGGGAGGCGAGGAGGGGGCAAGAAGAGAGGAAAGGGGGGAAAGGGGGAGGGGGGAGGGGAGGAGGAGCCTCTAAAGTGCCAAGAAAGGGAGCAGCGCTGGCTCCCAGCTCCTCTCCCACTCTGCTCAAGCTCCCTCTGCCCATCACCGCCTCCTCATTGATTTCTCTGCACCCATACAGAAGAGCACGTGACGGCAGGTGCACACGTCACATCTAGGTGCTGCGGTTTTTCACGGCACGTAGAAAGCCTGTGCACACTGGGCTCGTCTGCAGTGAATTCCATGAATTCTAGGCGAGAACAAGGAGCAGATATTCCCACTGGAGTCCATTCTGCAAAACAATGCATGCATGCATGGATGGAGGGACAGACGGATGGATGGAGGGATGGATGGAGGGATGGAAGCATGGGCAAATGAATAGATGGATGGGTGGGTGGATGGATAGATGGATGGATGGGTGGGTGGGTGGTTGGGTGGATGGGCAGATGACTGGGTGGGTGGGTGGG
>NW_012267260.1:1550153-1557260 GCF_000151885.1 Dipodomys ordii | reverse complement strand
TGGATGGATGGATGGGTGGGTGGGTGGGTAGGTAGATGGATAGGTGGATGGGTGGGTGGATGGGTGGGTGGACGGATGGATGGGTGGATGGGTAGATGGATGGATGCATGCATGCATGGATGATGGGTGGGTGCATGGCTACCTGACCAAACCACTAACAGCATGGATTAAACAAAAACACATTACAGTTGTTATTTACAATTCACATGTTGGTGCTGTGTGTCAGAGGCTACAAGAGCTTCATGAATTCAGTTAATTTTTCAAGTGAGAGCACAGGACGCATGTCGTGCACAGGGCGCATGTCGTGCGGAGGACGCATGTCGTGCACAGGGCGCATGTCGTGCGGAGGACGCATGTCGTGCGGAGGGCGCATGTCGTGCGGAGGACGCATGTGCGGAGGGCGCATGTCATGCACAGGGCGCATGTCGTGCACAGGACGCATGTCGTGCGGACGCATGTCGTGCGGAGGGCATATGTCGTGCGGAGGGCGCATGTCGTGCGGAGGACGCATGACGTGCACAGGACGCATGTCGTGCACAGGACACATGTGCGGAGGACGCATGTCGTGCGGAGGATGCATGTCGTGCACAGGACGCATGTCGTGTGGAGGACGCACGTCGTGCGGAGGACACACGTCGTGCACAGGACGCACGTCGTGCGGAGGACGCATGTCGTGCACAGAACGCATGTCGTGCAGAGGACGCATGTTGTGCACAGGGCGCATGTGCGGAGGGCGCATGTCGTGCACAGGGCTCATTTTGTGCACAGGACGCATGTCGTGCGGAGGGCGCATGTTGTGCGGAGGACGCACGTCGTACGGAGGACGCACGTCTTGCACAGGACGCACGTCGTGCGGAGGACGCACGTCGTACGGAGGACGCACGTCGTGCGGAGGACGCATGTGCACAGGATGCATGTCGTGCACAGGGCGCATGTCGTGCAGAGGACGCATGTCGTGCACAGGACGCATGTCGTGCAGAGGACGCATGTCGTGCACAGGACGCATGTCGTGCACAGGACGCATGTCGTGCACAGGGCGCATGTCATGCAGAGGGCGCATGTCGTGCACAGGGCGCATGTCGTGCACAGGGCGCATGTCATGCACAGGGCGCATGTCGTGCACAGGGCGCATGTCGTGCAGAGGGCGCCTGTCGTGCAGAGGGGAATATAAGGGGGGGAAAACGCCGGGATGCCTAATGCAGGGCAACCGATCCACACATGGAACTTTTGTCTGTTTCTTTGAAGGTGAGCTCCAAAAATCTTCTTATACATTGTCTTCTTTTAGTTAAAAATCCAAAACAATAAGAAATTCGCTTTAAATAGTGGTTTACAAGTTTGGAGATAAGAAAAGAGGGAAAGCAAGTGAGAAATCAGAGGTCCTGGAAGATAAGAAGCCGGCGCCCGGCCCGGGACGCGCGGGTGACACCACTGCGTCCCCATCCACCCACGGCCCCTGGCAGCGTCGTCCAGGCTGGGCGTGAATTCAGCATTTTCCATGCCATTCTTCCCTCAGTCACAAACCTGCAAAATAGGCCGGATGGGGGTTTTCTGGAGAATGGGAACAGTATTTCCAGCTCGCACACTCACCTGAAGCACGCCGGGTCCTTCGAGACGCTTGTAAAGGCCGATCTCTGCTCTGATTGTCTTGGCCCTCTGGCAGCAAACGGAGCCCCTTTCTCCCACACTGGGGGCAGGGCTAGAGAAGGAGGCGCTTAGGTGAGTTCAGAAGTCAGAGAATTTCTCGCTAAAACTCTGTGGTTCCCGGGCAGATGTTTGGGCTGCACTTCGGATAAGGTGGTTCCTGGAAGCTCAGGACACCATCCCGCCATGTTCCAGGCTCCCCAACCGGCCGACGACAGACTGTGAACACTAGACACACCATGTGAACACTTGCACGTGCACGCTGTCTATACACACCTAAAGTGGTGGGGCAATCACCAGGCAACTCCCAAATGCGCACACACCCATCCCTCCTGGGGTGGACACGCAATCTGTGCCGCCTCCGCCCCACCCCCTTCCACACTCGGGGCTCAGAGCTGAGGTACACGGGCGATTCTCCCAGCTGGCATCCACAACCCCCTTGGCCCCTCAATTTCCCCACGGCGCTCCCTCCCTCTGCCTGCCGAGGGCTTTGCGTTTCCCTAGGCACCCCTGTGATCCCCACGACCCCTGGGTCCCAGGACTGAGGCACCACAGGAGAGGAGAAGCTTTGGAGACAGATCTCATTTAGTGTCTCTATTTCATCTAGAGACAGGGATTTTAACCTCCTCACCCTCTGTGATGGGATCTTACCAACTTCTCCCACCCCGCTCACCCCCGAGACACAGGTCCTGCACGTGCGTTCAAGCTCTCAGCTTCCAAAGGCCAGAAGCCGTCCACACAAGCACCAGGAGGTTTGATTCCATGCCCGTCCCCTTCTAGGGTATTGTGTAACCCACAGGAGAACAGCGTGCTGTTCCACGTGGTTTGCGCTCCACCAAGTGCTCTCAGTGGGGCGGGGCCACCTGGAATAGGTTTTCCTTATAAAATGAGGTGGATGTTCATAAAATAGGGTAGATACTCTTTATTGTGCTCAACCGCTTTAAGGACTTTAGGTTCAAGTTAGGTTACTGCATTACGCATTACTGAAGCCCGAGAGACTGGGGGAAACAAGGTACGGTAGACGCACAGCAAACACAGGAGATATTCCTCATGGGCTCCCTGCAGAGCAGGGAGAGTGAGACAGGGTAGCTTACGGAAACCGAGGCCTGGCGAAGGCAACCAGAAGCGCCCGCCCGCTGCAGAGAACGGGATGCATCCCGTCCTGAGAAAGCGGCCTCCCCAGACTTCCGCATCTCCCGCTCCAGAGGCAGACGGCAGGCCTTCTTAGCTCAGGGGCCGTGTCCGGCAGGCAGCGTGCGGATGGTTCCTACCTGGAAGCCCAAAGTGTGATCACAGCTAAGACGACCTCTCTCCGCACGGCTTTGAAGCCCCAGCCCCGCCCCCAAGGAGCTGCTGTCTGTCCCTCTATCTTCCGTGACAGTGTCCCCACCTAAAGAGTGTCCGTCCGTCCGTCTGTCTGCTTGCCTGCTTGTTTACTTAATAAAGCTCCACCAGGTCTTCTTACCATGGTGACTAGTCCAGAAATTTACATTCTGTGATGGAAGCCAAGGACCGAGAGTGGAAGGTTCCTGCATTTAAAGGTCAGCGTCAGTAACGGGTGCCCGCCCGCATCCGGTGTGCCCGCCACACTCAGCTCACTCGTATTTTCACACTCCCCCCCGAGGGCAGGGGGCACTGATGGGCTGCGGTGACCCCCCCCCCCGCACGTTCTGAGAGCCTCGTGTGGGGAACAATGTGCGGCAACAGCACGGAAGTTCTCGTCTCTCCAAGACTCAGGCAGAGAGCCAGGAAGACAAAGGCAGCACAGGCCTGGGGGGCCCAGAGCGCCCCCCAGCTTCCAAGAGAATCAAGAGGAGCAGCAGCCTGGAGGCCGGCTGTGGAGGAGGGAGATCGGAGGCCTTTGCCCCTGGCATTTCAAGCTTGGGAGAGAGCAAGGAGGGGGGCGGGTCACCACCAACTGGTGGGTGTCACCTTGGGGAGGGAAATGGATTAGGATGGAAGCCGCCCCTCTGAGAAGCCTGTGGGGCAGGGAGGAGTGGGAGCCCTCCCCCCGCCCCCCCCGCTCCCCCCCTCCACAGGAAACACCCACCCAGGCGACCGGGTGTCCACAAGATCTCAGATCCCACAGTTTACTGTGGCGGAGGCTGATCCAGAATTGTCCAGAATATATTTAATGCCACTCAGTAATGCAGTGCTGAATTAAGTCAACTTGCCTGTCACATCTGGAGGAGCATGGGACTCTTCTAGAGTATTCTTCTCATATTCTGTCCGCTCATCTGCAGCTGCACTTTCACAGCCTTGTAAATGACTGCTACAGCATGAAAAACCAGAACTTGTACCTTTGCAGCCTGAATGAGTCTCATAGTTGGCAGAATCTTATGTCATGTGAATGTCACATACACAAATCCTGGACTTAAAAGGAAGAATGAACGAACTCCACTTGTTTGAGTCTGGCCGGTGCTCACTTTGAAAATTTAAGAGTCACAGCGAACTCACAAGAGTCCTCTTCAGTGTGCCATGTCCTGGCATTACCAAAGTCAACAGAAACACACCCAAAGCACGATATCCTCTTTAGTCACTAGCCTACCTTCCTGTAATAGACCAGGGGGCACTGACAAATTTCACTGGCAGAAGCTGTCCGAAAAATGATCCAGTGCGAACCCTACGGGTCACGCTTGGTTCCTGGGGACACAGGCTGGGCCTGCATTTCCTTGGCAGGCTGGCTGCACAGCCGAGCAGCCTCAGACTCTCAGTGCTGCTCCTCTGCCTCAAACCTGGCTGGCTGGTTACCTGCGAAACATTCCCTTTCTACGACAACATGACTGTGGCCTCGGCCCCCCCCCCACGTCCACAGCCCCTGCCCATCACAAGGAACTCAAGGTAGAACCCCATCTTCCTTTCCTCTGCTGCTTACCTCTCCCTCTCTCTTGCTCTTCTTTTCCAGCGGGCACAGCGTTAGCTTCCCCGCTTTAGGCTGGGGGTGTGGGGCGGCAGGCAGGGCAAGGCCTTGCTCTCCGGGGCGTGGAGAACACCGTCTTCCACTGCTCCCACTGGGCCCAGGGTGCCAGCGACCGCCTGGCTGGCGTAGAATTCCCAAGGCCAGCGTCCCGCGTGCTGGGGCCTTCCCCACAGCCAGTCCCCTGGCTCATTTTCGGCCTCCTTGGGCACCTCCTCCCGGGTGTAAGGGCCGAGAAGCCTTCCTTCTAAAGCCCCCGCCACGGGGCCGCGGGGGAGCAGGGCTGTGGCTTTCCTCAAGGAAACAGAAACCGCCTGGGCGTTGCTGCCCCTGGAGGCCTGGGTGCCGCGTACGATGAAGCATCAGAACCAACCTCACGAGACACTTCACGGCTTGTCGCGGGCGAGTTCTGTGAGGAGGCATCGCGGTCCTTTGTTCTTCTGCTCCTGTCCACGTCAGCTGCGGGGACGCACAGCTAGCGGCTACGTTACACTGCGCTCCAGTTTATTTATTTAGTAAACCATGTAGCGCATATTTCTTTATTAGCATTCAGCTGACTGAAGTTGTTGCCAGCTGCACTCTAGAAGAAGTGAGTTTAAGGCAGCATCTCTAATATTTTGTGACTCTGTCTTTATTTTTCCTAAGGTCAGTCCTGCTAAGGGGTGTGCAGAAATTTGTGTTGTGCAAATGAGTAACTGAACATCAAACTATCAACATATTCCAGTTTCCTTGGTAGAAAACCTGTATTGTCTGTCTGATTTTGCTAAACAACAAACCAACTGAACATCTGTTAATAATTGCCTGAGAAAACTGATTACTTGCTATAGATTTCACATCAATGCACAAGTGTGATTGACAGCGTCAACTCTAAGGGAGGCTGGCTTACTCCAGGGCCCTGGGACGGGCTCCTACCGTCTGGACGAGAATGTTCACACGGAGCCGTGCAGACGTACGAGTTTCTCTGAAATTCCTACGAGTTTCAAATGAGTTCTCTGAAAATTAGAATGATATCCAAGTTGGAGACATCTTCAGAAGTAAATACTAGGTGAAAACTTTAAAAATAGAAAGCAGTTAGACTGCTGTTTGTTTTGAATGAAATGTACAAAGCATGGCTGAATGTGTGTTATCGGTCGCGTCTCCGTCGCAGGCAGAGGCCTTTGAATTGATCAGGAAGCGCATTACCTTGACTTTGCTTCCCGATGACATACTGATTGATTGATGGCGTGCCCCAGAAGAGGGGCAGGAATGCCAACCTGTTGTCTTTAATAACGGGATAGACCGAGAAGCCGCCCCTCAGCCTGGTTTCGGCCTTGCTGGGGGAGCGACTGTGCTGGGCACCGGCTGCACACGGGGGTTCGGGGAGGACAAACAGAGCCACCTCTGATGTAAAATAGAATATTCTACACTCCAGCTGCTCGCTTATGCCAGTGTATCATGTCTCAACAGATTTAACCTTTGGAAATAGTCTTCTGTGAGTAAACTATTGATTTTATTTTAACCAGCTTTAATTTTTGCCAATTAGTTTCGGATATGGTTAAAATAATTTTTCCTTTTATTTTCTGGCAGTTGTGAGGTTTGAACTTGGGGCTTGGGTGCTGTCCCTGAGCCCTTTTGCTCAAAGCCAGTGCTCTACCACTTTGAGCCACAGTGCCACGCTGGTTTTCTAGAGGTTAGTTAGGGCTAAGAGTTTCAGGGGCTTTTCTTCCCGGGGCTGGCAGTGAACCGCCACCCTCAGAGCTCAGACTCCAGAGTAGCTAGGATTACAGGGATGAGCAGCCAACGCCCAGCAAGAGGAGTAAATTCTAAGAGATCCATGTTCAATCTGACTCACTCTCTGTCACAGCAAGAAAGGCCTCCCCGCGCTGGAGATTAAAAACTGTGATGCTGAGTGATCACAGACACTCTCCACACATGAACCCCCATCCTAAGTTACCCAGAGGCCGCGTTTCACGGTGGCCGTGGGGTGGGAAGGAGGGAGCAGGAGGAGAATCAGCTTAGAGCTGGGACAGACGGCCCGCCGGTCTGGCCCCTTTCACCTGGAGTTACTCTTGCGAGGACGTTTGGCATTGGCACAGCCTCCCATCGGTGAGCCTCCATCGGCAGGCCTCCACCAACGAGCCTCCCCTCCAAGGACCTGGCCACTGCCGGGTCTAAACCCCCAACACACGTCCAGGAGCCCCCGCACACGCCGGCATGGGCCTTGCCCTTTCCACAGTCGCTCCATACATGGGTCCAGTGGGAGTGGGGGTCTGGCCGCGCCAGGCGGGCGGTGCTCAGGGTACTTCCCACTTGCTAACACACATGTCCCGAGCCATCCTTCACGAACCGACTTCACAGCCCCCCGCCCCCGCCCTCCCTCCGGGTTCCTGAAAACTCAGCCCTGGGAGCAGAGGTGCAGACGGATGACCTGGGTCGGGACACGCTGCTCCCTCCCCGCTGCTCCCTCCCCGCTGCTCCCTCCCCTCCCCGCTGCTCCCTCCCCGCTGCTCCCTCCCCGCTGCTCCCTCCCCTCCCCGCTGCTCCCTCCCCGCTGCTCCCTCCCCTCCCCG
>NW_012267260.1:1524684-1546177 GCF_000151885.1 Dipodomys ordii | reverse complement strand
TAGTATTTGGGGGGTAGTATTTGGGGGGTAGTATTTGGGGGTAGTATTTGGGGGTTAGTATTTGGGGGGTAGTATTTGGGAGGGTAGTATTGGGGGGGTAGTATTGGGGGGGTAGTATTTGGGGGGGTATCTGGGCAGGAGGCTGTGAGCGCTTGGCCTGAGAGAGAGCAGCAGCAGCCTCTCTGGGGCATGGCGGGGAACAAGGGCTGCAAGAGCACGGTAGAAATGCGTGCCCGCACGAGGACAGGCAGCCTGGAGCCGCGGCCTGGCCGTCTGTGAGGTGACGGGAGAGTTTGGGGGGCCGGGGGTGGGACGGGGCCGGGAAGCGAGCCTGTGCCGCAGACGCGGCCTGGGAAGAGGCCCCGGCCCAGCCCAGCCTCTTGCAGTTCTTCCTCCTCACGGAGCCGGGCCTTAGAGAACACCACGGCCTTAGAGAACACCACGTGTCCACGTGCAGCAGACAGACCATCGGCGTGAAGAGAAGGCTCGGCTCTGCCGTTAGCGGTGGACGTGGAAGGCGCGCCCTGACCCTGACCCACCAGCGGTGAGCGAGCGTGCCCTCGCGTGCACTGGTCCCGCCCCCCCACCCCCCCCCCCCCCCCCCCCCCCCCCCCCCCGGGGAGCAAACACACTTCCAGCACATCCTCAGGTGTCTGGAATACCTGCCAGCCCGGCCCCGCCCCGCGATTCTCAGGATGGGCTGAGGAGTCTACAAGGCCGTCGTGTAATCTGTAATCACACAGATTGTGAACGTGATTTCAATAGCACGGAAGTTTCTGCGTGATGAAAATTTTAGTAGAAGACCGAGTCTGACTGAGAAACTCCGTGCTACCTACCATCTCCTCCACACGCACAACCTTTCCCAGGAAACTCTTGGAGGACGCCCCAAAACCAACTAAATCAAAACCACACAGGTGTCACCTGCGGGCTCACCGCCAGAGGGCAGTGTCCCGTCGCCCAGGGCCTCGGGGCCTCCCCACAGACTGACTGCCTTGTTATGGAAATTGAAATCATGCAGCTCTAAAGTAGTTATGGAACTTAATTCAAGTGCTATGAGTGTAATATTTATTTCTAGTATTTACACAAATGCAAATGTCCATCTTAATCGTGGGCCCACTGCGTGGTCGTGGACAAATGCCAACGGAAGCTCGTGGGATGCAGTAAGAAACTTGAGACACTTTGGCCTCCTCGGGGTTGAACAACTGGTCAAGCGAGACTACAAACAGTCCTCGGGATCTGCCAGCTGAGTGCCGAGTGACCCCAGCCCTTTCCCAAGGAGCTGTATAATTAAGTTACGATTCCCTGCTGCAGTCTGAACAAAAGTCCCCCAAAGCCCTTTAATATTCAGAGACGTTTCAAGCAGCCATGGACGTGACTCACTGGAATTCCCAGAAGATCTGGTTGCAAACGAGGCTGTGATTTATCTCCGCAAGAAACAAGAGGGGAAAACTGCCCACTGGATCTTTGACACCAGTCCTCTGGAGAGTTTCTGAAGGCCATAAAAAAGAAAAGTCCTGAGCATCAGAAATAAATATCAGGGTGTCCATTCTTTTCCCGGGCGGGATTCTCACTGACGGTAGACACTCCCTAGGCCTTCTCCTTTCAAAATAGGCTTGACAGCGGTGGGTGATGGCAGATTTCCACCGTGCAGTTTGCCTGGAATTAGGCTGTGGAGGGGGCTCCAAAAACCACACGTGCCAAAACACGCACCTGCAGAGAACTGTAGCGAATCCAGGTAACCTCGTCTTCCCACAACAGCTTTAACTTCCTTTGGAGCGGCTATATTCTAGTGTGGGATTTGACAGCATAAATGGCTTCAAAACAAGAAATCACTTCAATGCTTTTCAAAATCCAAGTCCCCCCAGTAGTTACAGTCTAACATTGCAGATGAGAGTTTTGAAACTGCCTTGCAAAAGTCCTGTTCTTTAATCTAACAGCCCCAGGGGTAGGCCTGTGTCGGCATTCAGAAATCTGGGCCACAGGGTCCGAGAGCACCGCCCCACACCTGTGAATCACAGCGCCCGAAGTGTGATGAACGCTCAAGAGACGTCCATCTGGACGTTAAAAACCACAAACCTCCCTCTCATGATGCAACAGGATATTCTACTGGACAATTAAACACACAGCAGCTTGCCTTATAAAATAATAAGCCCACTAGGTTCGAGAGCAGAATAAGCTAACTAAGCGAATAGTCAAGGCACAGATCCACATTCTCTATGATGCGGGTCATTCCTGGCTCTGTGAAAGGCAAACCAAATCGTCTTGGTCTAGATTTTCAGGAAGTTCAGGCTCATCTGATCTTGCACCCAGAATTATTGAGATCCCCTCTCTATGAATTCATCTACTCGGAACGCACGCACAGCGTGATGGTAAATGAGTTTGAAGGCCAGAGTGGCCCGTGTGCGGGTCTCCTGCCAGGCCCAGCCGGGACTCCTGCAGCAGGGGATGCTCTGTCCCCTCCCCTCCCCCATCTCCTCCTCCCAGCGAGTGGCCGGGCGGGCGGGAGCTCCATTGTTCCTCCAGCCCTGCCCTCTACCCCTCGTTTGTGGGGGCTCTCTGCACAGATTTCACTTGTTCATCTCCTCGGGGCCCAGTGCAAATCTTACTTCACCCATCCTGCACTGGGACACCAGGCGCATGCAGGGCATGTGACACATGGTATCAGTGTGCAGAACATGTGACACTAGCATGTAGGACACGGGACACAAAAAGCAGTGCGCATGGCATCAACATGCATGACACATGACCCTGACACATGTGTGTGTGCGCGGAACACCGGCGCACACGGGGCAGAGATGCGTGCACAAACACGGGCACACAACCACACCTGCCACAGCGCCCGCGCCCCATTGTCGGAGAAGGGTGTTACCTGGGTGTGGGGGGCGGACTAACCCAGGTCCCAGCCCAGGCCAGCGAGCAAGCACTAGAGCCACCTCACCACAAGAGAAAATGAGGAAGCAAATTACAAAGCGAGGGGCAGTGCGTTTTTCTGTCACTCTACAAAGGTGGAGAAAGGTTCTAATTGTGTATTTATAGTCTCTTATGTAAGCTTAAGTGACTTCAGAGGTCACTCAAGAGGGACAGAAATTAGAGCAGAAAAGACAGACTCTAGTATAGACTGGGCTCCACTCTGACTATAACGAGAATGGCAGCGATGGAGAGCCGAGGATGGAGGACCGGCCTCCACGGCTAGGGACGGAGGACGGAGGGCCCACGTGCCATGCAGCCGCGGGCAGCAGGCGGCGCCCACACCACCCTGGGCAGCAGGGACTGCAGGCGCTGCCCGCAATGCTGACCTGCTCGTGCCCTGTCTCCAGGCTGCCGCAGCCTCCGTGTAGACACGCGCACACCTGGTCAGACAGAGCCAGTGTCCCCGCAACCGGACAGCCAGGGACCACACCGCCTGACTGTGCCACGCCTCTAACCCAAGGGGTCTAGACGCAGGCGCCCGAAGTCAGGCCCCGGCCGTAACGGCAGCTTGAGTGCACAGGCACCAGAGAACATGTTCTCCCCGAACAGCGGAGCAGCTGGAGAACGGATTCAACAGCCCAAAAAATGGGTCAGAACGTGCACAGCACACACGGTGGCCCAGACCAACAGTTTCTCAGCTAGCACATGATGAGGAGGAGAGGAGAGGGAGAGGCAGGGAGGAAGAGGAGGGGGAGGGGCGGGGAGAGGAGGCGCACTAAGGGTGAGCACAGGTCAGTTATATGGATCATATTTGAATCCTCACTCCAAAAATAAGCTATATGCCAGGTGCTGGTGGCTCATGCTTGTAATCCCAGCTATTCAAGAAGCTGAGATCTGAAGATTGTGGTTTAAAGCCAGCCGAGGCAGAAAAGCTTTTAAGACTGCCGTTAGGGGCTGGGAAGGTGGCTCAGTGGTAGAGCGCTTGCCTTGCATGCATGAGGTCCTGGGTTCAATTCCTCAGCACCACATAAGCAAAAAAAAAGGCGGAAGTGGTGCTGTGGCTCAAGTGGTAGAGCGCTATCCTTGAGCTGAAGAGCTGAGGGACAGCGCCCAGGCCCCAGAGTTCAGACCCCATGACAGGACCAAAAAAAAAAAAGACTGCCGTTAATGAGGAAGGTATAACTGAATGCAAACATTACAGATAAAACAGTAAATGAGGATGGTCAGCATTAAATTTGGACAAAAATATGATGTTGCGCCCAAAACGAATCTTTAGTGTGCAAGTAAAATGGTTTAAGTACACACCAATGTTCTGTAATATCTGTCAGTGAGAGTAATAATGACAGGCAAGGCGAGTTGCCAGGATGTCCATGAGCATATTCTACATTACGATTAACGGCATGAACTCGAGCATTCTCATATTCCCAATAATAAGGAAGCTGAGCCACTGGAAATCTGTCTCTTGTGAGACACCTAGAAAGAATAAAACAACCCTTAATTGAACTAATTTCTAAATAAATACTGTAATATTTTTATGCAAAAGAAGACTGCCATTAGCCACCAAAAAGCCAGAAGTGGAGCTGTGGCTCAAGCGGTAGAGCATCAGTCTTGAATGAAAAAGTCAAGTGAGGACACAAAGCCCCAGAATCAGAACACACACACACACACACACACACACACACACAGATGTATTTCAAAATATATAAATGCATGAGTAATTCATGAACAAACAAAATCCAAGAGCTATAAAATCTGCAACCTATTTAGATATCTGTTGAAGAATTGCTTGTTGTTGTTGGTTTTTTGTTTTGTTTTGGTGCCAATACTGGAGTTCTAACTCAGGGCCTGGGCGCTGCCCCTGAGCTTTTTTGCTCAAGGTTAGTGCTCCACCACTTGAGCCACAGTTCTACCTCCAGCTTTTTTGGTAGTTAATTGGAGATAAGACTCTCACAGACTTTCCTGCCTGGGCTAGTTTTGAACTGTGATCCTCAGATCTCAGCCTCCTGAGCAGTTAGGATCACAGATAAGAGCCACCGGTGCCCGGCTAGTATTCATTTTCATAACGGCTTGTGGTGTGTTTTACAGTCTTTCAGGATACACATGAAGGCTGCACAGAGAATTTTTAGGGGGTTTGGAATGACAAGGGCAGGATGGCAAAGCAAATAATGCCGGATAAACCCGAGTGTCCACCGGGACCGTCACTGAGAGGCTTCACGGTGCGCTGCGGGTGCATTCCCGGAGCTCTGAGTAAGTCCGGGGTCAGCGCGAAGGTCAGGACTCTGCAGGTCTTCCCTCTGCTCAGGACTGACTGGAACTTGGAGGCTGGAGGCTGCTGCTTCTCGGGAAGGCTGGGCTGCAGCTGGGCCACTTGGGCGCCAGAGGGCAGAAGAGCCCTTGTCGTGCGCTGAGCCCGCGGAGGAGATGGGAGGGCTGGCTTAGGTTCCCTCCTTTCTGTTGAAGTCTGTCGTTGTTACATTCGCCAAGCTGCATGCTTTCAGGCTGGAAGTGGGGTGTAGCGCTCAATGCTAATCACCCCAAGGGAAGTATCTGAGCAGGCCCCCAAATCTCCACTTCCTCTGGAATCTAGCTGGAAGACGAAGCTTCCGGCTTTATCCCGGCAGCCGATCAGTGCATCCCGGAGCTCAGGACAGACGTCCTTTACAAGACTAGGCTCCGTGACGTCCGTGGGAGCTGCCGGCGCCTCTGGTCCTGTGAGGCCCGCGTCAAAGGACACAGCACAAGCCCCCGATCTAATGTGATGCCCTTCAGCCCAGAGGCATTGCCAGTGAGGACAGCGAATGAGCGTCGCCACGTGCAGTGTGCTCGGATGCGTCCTGAGAGCCACCACGCAGGGAAAGAACCTCTGTCCGCGGTCGGGAAAGGGTGACGCGTGGACCGCAGCCCCGACTCGTTTCCACGGGATTTTAAATCACTCTCCTGGGGTTGGAGGCCAGGGGGAGGCAGATGGCAGAGACTAAGAAGGGTCCCTCTGGCCCAGGGTGCGGTGGAGAGGATGCGCACCAGAGCACAAGGGGCTGAAGCCCACCCCGCCCCTCCCCTGTTCCCCACCCCCTCCCTCCACGAAGCTGCTCTTGAGGCCACGAAAGCAAGCACGCGGTGCCCAGCCAAAGGACGGATGCTTCGGGAAGGGGACCAGCAGAACGCAAGGCCACCGCGGCCGGAGGACAGCGCTTGCACCAACCTTCAGTTGGACGTGAGCCGCCCCGCCACCGTCAGTGCACGCACTCCAGCCTCACAGAAGCAGCGGGCTGGAAGTGGGGCGGGCGGCCCGGCAAGCAGGCCGCATGGATCCCCCGGGCTAGGCCCCGTTTAACACACTCGGGAGAACATGTGAACAGGAAGCATGGGGGGACATTAGCGCCTCCCTCCACGTTGCCCAGCGGGAGGAGCCCAGGAGACTGAGTGCGTTAAGCTCACTAAGGTCGAGAAGAAAGCATGGCCAGAGTATCTGAGGCTGGGCATCCACACACAAAAACATCAAGGTAAATGAGCAACTGGCGTGAGTGACCACTTGGGACTCTAACTATTCCCAGTGGAGAAGAATCTGGTGGAAAATAGGAAGAAAGAATAATAAAGCCTTCTTCCAAAAGAGGACAAAAGGAACAAATAAGTTTGACAGTGACAAACCACCAGGATGAGTCTATGTCCCCGCCCTTTCCCTAGAAACCACCTAACCGGTCACAAATGCAGTCCCACACCATGGAATCCAGACACACTCAAAGAAAAGCAGCCCAGCGCACACCACCTGACTCGGCGGGCCCCTGGGAGGGAGGGGCGGGAGCTGCTAAAACTACAGACACTAAAACTAAAGACTAAAACTAGACTAGACACGCTGGTGTGTAACGATGTGCCCAGGAAAAGATCTGAGGGCTTGGAGGCCTTCTCCAGGAGGGGAGAGATTAGCTTTTTCTACATTTCTTCCTCCTCTTGTCGTTAGCTGTCTTTTACTTTAATGTTCTGGAAGCAGGAAGAACTGCGACCCAGGCGGAGTGTGCCACCTACCTGTCCCCACCTGTGCTAGCCCCAACCTGTCACTTGAGACCCATCAGGTCCTAGTGTCCGTGACTCTGGCCTCCATCTGACGAGAATGAGATTCAGTTCCCTGCCTTGGCCCAGGGCTCTCTCCCGGCCTCCACCAGCCTCTACCGCCTCCACTGGCCGCCGACTGCAAGACCAATCAGAACCGTTCAGGAAGATGTGATCTGAAAAGTGCAGGTGTTGTCATCGGCCTGCAGAGACCTCGGTCCCCGGCAGAGGGCGCTGTGCGCGGCCGCCACTCCCGCGTCTCCCTCTGCTTTTCAAAATAGCCCCGGCCGTGGCTCCATGTGCTTATATGGCCAGGCGGCTCGGCCGTCCTGGGCAAAGGCTGGCGATGGGCGATGGGTTCCTGCCAGAGCATGAGTCAGTCGCAGCACAATACTCTCAAAACTGCTCTTGAATTTTTTTTCCATTCTCTAATATGTCTTCACATCACAGCCCAAACAATCACTCATAATTAAGCCAGTGTGGAGCCAGCCCTGGCAGGAAGCGTCCTCTGTGACCCCGGCCTCCGGCGTCCCACAGGGAGGACATGGTGTCCCTTCCTCCCAAGGCCAGAGAGAGAAGGGATTCTGCAGGGATGGAATCGGAAGGAAGGAGATGAGAGGCCGGAGGGAGGAGAGAGGAGGCAGGAGAGAGGCGAGGCTGGAGTGAGCTCAGAGGCCATCTGCCCAGGGGAGGCTGGGAAAGGAGAGGGGAGGCCATCTGCCCAGGGGAGGCAGTCGGTGGGCAGTGTGGTGCTCTCCCCGGACTACCCCGCGCAGGCCTCTAGCGTGTGGGCAGCCGGCTGGTGACGCGCCGGAGGCGGGGGGGCCGGGCACCGTGTGGGGTTCACGGATGCTGGGGCCGCTCCGGGGGAGGGAGGTGGTGTGTCGGCTTGCACAGGGCTCGAGGCCCAGCGGCCGGGTGCACGAGGTCACCCAGGACCCCGGCTGCGGGCCCCGGCTGGGGAGGGGCTGTTGGAACGGCACTGGCTGCTGGTGTGTTCTGGAACCCTCCATGCCTCCAGCGCTGTGGGGGGGGGTCCTGAGGCCCCCCTGGGAACAAGGCGGTCACGCGGCTCGTGCAGAAATGGGTGGCCTTAGGGTCGGGTGCTGCGGGCTGTGAAGGCCAGAGAAAGGCTGCGGGCCAGGAACGCAGCGCTGACTGTGTGCAGAGCGCACGCCGAGCGTCCGCGGCCAGCCCTGGTCGGCCGCGCTGCCGTCACTCATCTGCCTGATCATTTGTCTTTCTGTCTGTGTGGGGCAGGAACCTGTGCACGGGACATTCCATGCCTCCGTGGTCAAGTGAATGGAGCCGCACTCACCACGCCAGGCTGGTGACTGCGCGTTGATTTTAAAGGGACCCGTCAGCCATCTGTCCTGTGGGCCTCGGGCTGCGCATAACGGCGGCGTCACTTCCTGCAGGAGGAGCCGGTGGGCTTCACTGCAGCGGTCCATGTTTCCCTTCACAAATCCACTGCGGACGGCGCGATTTGAATCTCAGAACCTCCCCGTGCTCTCAAAATCGTCTGCGTTCGGTTGATCCCACCGTTCTGCCTATCATGAGCTGTCTGGCTTCACACCGAACGTGCCCCGCAAAAGTGATAAAGTTGCTCCAGCAACTCTAATACATCTCTTGCTGCAGTCCAGCTTGTCGGGGGTCACCCCAAGTGAGCGAGGACCCCCTCCCGGGAGGCGGAGAGGAGGCGGTCACAGGGGACAGCGGCATCAGATGCCTGCAGAGCTGCGGGGCGCTGGCAGCAGCGCCGGCTCCCGCCGGTCTCTTGGGGGAGGCCTCCTCCTTCACACCATGGCGTCCTGAAAGGCCACGCTTGTCCCACAGTCCCTTCCCTGGGCTGTGACTGGGGTGGCAGATAGGATCTGTGACGCACGTGCAGCTCTGTCCTCCTGACGCAGATGCAGACGCAGGTGCGGGGCAGGAGGGGCAGGGGGGGAGGCGGAGGAGGGGGGACGGATGGGGGGGCAGGCGGGCGCTCTGGCCGGGCTGGCGCGCCACCTGCATCCATCGGGTCTGGAATGCAAGGCCCACATCCCACATCCGTGCATGCTAGGGTGCTAGCACTGTCTCTGGAATGTTCTGGGCCCTCCCTCCTATTTTTACCATAGGTCATTCTGAAGCTCCTGTATTTCACATGAAAGAAACGCCCCATCTCCTCGTCTGCTTGTTGGTTAGAAAATCGGGTGGCTTCGTTGTTGGAGGAGCTTGCAGAGCGGCGGCTGGAGCTGGAGACCAGCCGTCCCCCTCCTCCTCTCCCCGCCGGGCACTGTGCCCTGCCCCCAGACAGGGCCTCCCCAGGGTGTCCGGAGGTGCATCAGAGGAGCAGACAAGGGGAGCGGAGGACACAGGGGTGGCTAATGGCGGCAGGACAAAGATCTCTCTCTCCCTCTTCCAGCTCTTCTTCTTCCCTCCCTCATCCCTCTCCTCCCCTCCATCTCCTGTCTCTTCTCCTCCATCTCCTGTCTCTTCTCCTCCATCTCCTGTCTCTTCTCCTCCATCTCCTGTCTCTCCTCTCCCTCCTTTCCTCTCCCTCCAAGTCTGTAAACAAGGGAGTGCCCGCCGGGGACACAACGAAAAGGCATTGCTGACCAGCCAGGAGGAGACCCTCACCATAGCCAGGCATGCAACACGTCGTGCTTGGGCCTTGAGCCTCTAAGATTCTGAGAAAATGCGTATGTGTTGCTCCAGCCGCCTGGCTAGAGTAGCGCTTGCAGAGGAAACATGCCCTGGCCTAACAGTGCCCTGCTTGACCTCAGTACTCGCTCCTATACCCCCAGCAAGCCAGGAGGCTGAGACCTGAGGGTAACTGTGCAAAGCCTGCCCAGGCAGACAAATCAAAGGAACTCTTATCTGCAACTGACCAGCAAAAAGCTGGAAGTGGAGCTGTGGCTCAGATGGTAGAGTGCCAGGCCTGAGTGCCAGAGCTCAGGGACGGAGCCAGGCCCTGGTGCAGTGAGGGTTGAGCCCTGAGGCCTGGCTCACGGCACCTGCGCGCAGAGCACGCCGAGGGGCACTGCCACTCACAGGGCGTCTGACATGGCAGAGCTGCTGACATCTTCACAATAAGGACACAAGGGAGTCGCTCATGGCTGCCAGGCGGGAGGCGGTCAGCAAACCCAGACCTTTGCAGCCTGAACTCAAACGAGAGGAGAACTATTTATAGCCTGCTGGGAAAGCGTTCTGTGCTGCCTCAGCCACTATGAAATGGATGCAATCCTGGGCTGTGGAACCAAAGAGAAACCATGCACCATGCGGCCTCTTCCCGCCTCCTGCTGACACAGCCACAGAAGCCGCTCGCGCTCGGGCTCCTGCAGGATCGCCGGGCGCTCGACCAAAGCCACCTCCGTGCGCGCCACCGCTCTCCGCAGGAGGACAACATTATTTTTGACTCAAAGCAAGACCCCAGCAAGTCTGGCTGCCTTGTGGTGGAAATAGAAAACGTCCACACCCACCCACCCCCTCCTGGTCACCGAAGTACGGGCTGCTTTCCCACCGCCATGTCCCCAGCAACGCCCGTCACCCTGCTCAGCCTGTGTTGCCATAAATGAGACATCTCCCGAGCACCACGCACAGCCCTTCTCCGAGCCTTCATACACATCACGTGGGCACCATTACTAAGACGTGACGAGAGACAGTCCAGTTCCTAATCCAAAGCGCAGTGAGTGTGAAAGCAGGTGAGATGACAGTTCAGAGGTGCTTGTCACCGCCGGCCATCGCGCAGGCCGTCCCCAAGCCCGGCAGAGCCACCTCCTGCGGCAGTGGACTTGAGGAACGCAGCGCTCGGAAGTGATGTGCCCACTGCGCTGGTCACCCATTCATTTCTCCTCTAGGGACAGAGCAGTCCACAAGAAACCACCCAGCTGCCACGGCTCTGCCACAGAAAGGCAACTCCACCAGCAGGCTCGGAGACTTCGGAGTCTTCTCATGATGAGAGCTAGATATAAAATGAAGGAGGGTGGGGAGACAAAGACGGGGGTGGGGGAACGTGTGTGGCCTGTCAGGTGGAGGTCAAGTAAGTCCTAAGTCTGCAGAAGAAGCCACCTGCAAAGCCAGCGGCTTTAACGATAGAAAACGGATGCCACGCGCAGTCAGAACACTTGAGAGTGGAGGGAAGCCACGAGTCACCAACAATTCACAGAACGCATGGAAAGGTTTGTGTGGATGCACCGGAATTATCTGGTGCATTTCCTTGGCAAACACTTGAATTGCTCGCTACATGAAATAGATAATTCTATAACTATTTTCTTTCAGTAAGGGCGCCAGGGGCTCACGTCTGTCATCCTAGCTACTCAGGAGGCTGAGAATCACAGTTCAAAGCCAGCCCGGGCAGGAAAGTCCATGAGACTCTTATCTCCAATAAATCACTAGAAAACCAGAAGTGGCGCTGTGGCTCAAGCGGTAGAGCACTCGCCTTGAGCTGAAGAGCACAGGGACAGTGCCCAAAGCCCAGGTTCAAGCCCCACGACCAACCAAAAGTAAATAAATAAATAAAAAGATTTATGGGCGTGAAATTTCTGGGAGACAGGGACATGTGTACCTGAAGGTCTCTGAGTCGGTTCCTACAAACGTGCCCCAGACTTTTTTGCGTGCTTGTCTCTGCAGAGCCTTGACCGTGAGCCAAGAGGAGAGCAGAGTAGGTTCTCAGCGGGGGTCCAGAAGCGGAGACACACGACTTCTTACTGATTTCACACTGCACCACCAGATAAAATGCCAGTGTCTATGCTTTGGTATTATGGCTACCATGTTTAGTAAGAGAAGGAACAAAATGGAAGGAGGAACCAAGCCCATTCAAGCCGAGAAAGCCACAGATGCCTTTTGGTTGTTTGTTTTTTGTTGGTTTTTTTGTTTTTTTTGGTGCTAGTCCTGGGGCTTGAACTCAGGGCCTGCCACTGTCCCTGAGCTTCTTTTAGCCCAAGGCTAGCACCCTACCATTGAGCCTCTTCCAGCTTTTCCTGTGTATATGGTGCTGAGGAATGGAACCCAGGGCTTCGTGCGTGCTAGGCGGCCACTCTACCACTAGGCCACCCTCCCAGCCCTGCCTTCCTTGTTTCGGACAGGCCACCGACTTGACTCCCTGCCTTCCAAGGTGTCAGCTAAACGGAGAGTAAAGAATGTGAAGAGAGCTGACGTGTTCAGATGGTGAGATCCGCTGGTGTCAGCTGGTGTTGTCACAGACCCGGAGGCCCAAGCTGAGGGAAAGGGTCCTGGCCTTGTACTCCAGCGGCTCCCCTCAAAGACCAGGGTCATGGGCAGACCCCGTGGACCACAGTGAACGACCTGCCTTAAGGTGATCAGACCAACTCCGGGCTGCCCAACTTCCCACACCCGCCAGTGACCACCTCAAGCACACACAGCAGAGACCAGGTCTGCATTAGCCTGCCTGCGTTCCAATCCCAGGTCTACCACAGGACCCTGGCCACCCCGGCCACGGCCTGTTAGCTAAGATGGTTCTGGAAGTCCAGTGGCGAGCTCCAGGGCCGTGTGGTAACCCACACAAGTCCTGATCCAGGCGGGGAACTCGCGCACCCAGAGCTCGCCAGAAAGGGCCAGGAGGGTAAAGCCGAGAGAACTGTGCCACACTCCCAGCCCTGCATATAACTCAAACCCACACCAAAACCACACGCGATTTGAGCCCTGCGTGTAGGTTTCGTCTGTGAACGACCTCCCAGGAGCCACATCATGAGACCAAACAGAGGTCTCGGCTCTTTCCCGCTGCTGCTCCCACCAGAGGAACTAGCCTCCCAGTTGCTTTTCCCCCCGAACACTCATTGGCCATAATAACTTCTGTTGTTTTGGAATATTTCCTTAATTCAGAAAGAGAGAGAGGAAGGCTGAGTCTTACAAGTATCAGAAAGTATTAACGGTATCATAGTTTATTAAATCTATGCATATAAGTATAGTGTGCATAATACATACAGTTCTACACGATACTAAGTGTGCATCATTAAATATCCAGGATGTAATAAGATAGAGAATCCCCAACAATGAAACTGGTGCAGTCGTGTTTCTGGCAGGAGAATTCAGTCTGTAGTTTCAGCCACTCATCTAGGAAGGCATAAACATCTCCACTCCGTTTCTTCGGATTGTGATTTCAAAGTAAAATCCAGCACCAAGACTCTAGCACACATGTTTACAAAATAAGCGAGAAGCACAGAGGCATGTGAAACAAAATGATGTTTGTTGGGTGAGATTTTCTTATTGGTTGCACTTCTTAATCTAGAGTGATATCCCTGTTAACTGTTTTGTTGTGGAAAATTTTTAAACAAAGCATGCATAATAATTTCTCTTATACTCAAAAATTATTTTGAATTATATAAAAATGTATGACTTCTCAACCTATTTCTTCTCTTTGAAATGAATTTCTCTCTGTTGATCCACTTATGATTTTGTTCGAAAGCAAGGCCTTAGTCTTAAAATGCAATATGAAATTTTGTTGAAACTGACAGTTGTGCTTCTTTCTTGGGGCTCTGCTTTCAATTAAAGCTTAACTTCAGCCATTGTTGGAGATGTGTCGTGTAAAACCTAATTTGCATATGCAGAAGCATTGGAGGCACACACGAGGCACATTTCAGCACATTTCAGTTATTTAAATTCTAACGTGATTCCTTCAGCCCCCTCTGGGGTCGGCTCTGCGGGTTTTCCCATCCTGTGAGCCTGCCAGGAGGCTGCTGACCTCACCCTCACGCGCCAGCAGCCTGGCCAGCGAGGTCAGGCTTTCTATTTATTCACATGGGAAACTACAAGTGCACATGAGCAACTGAGCTCTTATTTACTTGAAAACGCACAATGGCATGGTACCGAGGCTTAAGAAAAGAAGCACAATCAATGATTTCTTTGACATTCTCCCTCTTCCCTGCCTGCCTGCCTGCCTGCAGGACACCACACCCACACAGGGTGTGTGCTATGCTTTCATGACCCCAGCTGTCATAAACCCAACGTCAACTAGCTTATAAACAAGAGACAATCCATGTAAACAAAAAGTCCAAGGGTAGAGCTTTTCTGTTCTGTTTTTTTTTCTTTCAGTAAAACATGAATTCAGGGCCTAGGTGTTGTCCCTTAGCTTCATCACTCAAGGCTGGTGCTCTACTATTGAATCACAGCTCCACTTTCAGCTTTTTGCTGGCTAATTGCAGATAAGAATCTCACAGGCTTTCCTTCCCGGGCTGGCTTTGAACCACCATCCTCAGATCTCATTCTCCTGAGTAGCTGGGATGACAGGCGTGAGCCAGGCAGAAAGGAAAGGTTGTAATGTAACTGTGCACTAGAGGTCTCCAGCAACCAGCAGCGTCGTTAAGTCTCAGTGCTCGCCTTCCGTGTCCCTGTCTTCCGTGAAAGGGGGCCTGGCCTGTGGTCGAACGACATTCAGATCACAAGCAACAGTGAGACAGCGCATTCGGTCCTCCAGATTTCAAACCCAAGTCCTGGGCAGGGCTATGCACAACATGACACTGTCTTCATTCCTGCTGTCTTCATTCCTGATCACCGTGGCTGCTCTGAGCAGGCTGGGCGGGGTGGGCCCTGCCCATGGCAGTGGCTCAGGGCCAGCCAGCAGCAGTTGCTCCCCAGGACGAAGGCCTGGCGGGCTCTGGGACTCGGGAGTCGCAGGAGCCAGGCAGGGCCGCGCCTCCGGACTGCCTGCACCTGTGGAGCTCAGGCTGGCAGTTCTGAGCAGTGCAGCCAGGCCGGTGAGGCTGCGGTGGCCTGTGGCACCCGGGCCCAGCGGGCGCACACAACAGACACCAAACCACGCTGGCTCCCGGATGCAAAAGAAGCTCTGTCTTTTCTCCCAGGCTGGCAGGCTCCTCGTGGAGGGAAAGAAATGAGTCAGATTTTGACCAAAACACAATGGAAAGAAGGAGAAACACACTTCATTTATTTTTCAGCATTTTTGGACCCGGTCAATGACAAAGCTATTTTCCTCTCCGTCATTTTTTTACACATAGAAGGCAATCTCAGAAAGTGCTAAATGTCCATATTTGGGCTTTATTCAGCTGAATTTCACGCAGCCTTTCAGCTCTCCTGTGCTTTCCAAAAAGGACCCTTTGTGAAGAGGAGTGTTTAATGAAATTAGTTTTTCACTCTCAGATGAGAGGCCTCCACTTCCATGAAGACAACGAGGCTCAGACCTCATGGAGTTAGGTCAGAATCAAGAGTAAAATCTGGTAGGTGCCCACTGATCACGCACTGAGACAGGAGGGGGACCGCAAGGGACAAAGGCCAGGCCAGGTCCCCCATCCCCCAGCTCCCCCAGCACGGAGGGCATCTCCAGGTCCCCCATCCCCCCCAGCTCCCCCAGCACGGAGGGCATCTCCATGGTCTCCGCTCCAGCCTCCACCAGCAGGACTGCACTCGCACCCGGCGTGCTGGGCCGCAGGGAGATGACCACTGGGAAGAGGTCTCATAGCACAGAACACTCAGATGTCCTCCAACATTGTGACACCCGAGACCCCCAAACCTCCAGATTCCCCTCTGGAAAGAGCTTGGAAATGAAGCTGCAGTAAACAGCATCAGCACAGTGCCCTTCCTGAGTGGCCGATATTTCTTCTCAGTCTGGGGATTAGGTGGGGGAAAAGTGAGAATTTATGGGTGCGAGTGGCTCATGAGCCTGTAATCCAGCTGTGCAGAAGGCTGAGGGAGATCTGAGGATTGAGGTTCAAAGTCAGCCTGGTCAGGGAAGTCCATGAGACTCTTGTCTCCAATTAGCTACCCAAAGAGCCAGCAGTGGAGCTGCGGCTCAACTGGTAAAGTGCTAGCCCTGAGCACAGAAGCTCAGCCCATTGCTCACCACGTTTTAACGATGGGCGTGGGTGGGCCACTGTCCGGCCCGTGGCTTCTGCTACTCAGGTCAGATGCAGAGCGTGGCCGGGCCTCGCACGCTGCCTCTCCCTGGAGATCTGCGGGAAGCCATTCTGCTTTCTTTCAGACATAGTTAACTCCTCAGATGGACTTGACGGAGAGTGGGAGGTGGAGTCTGATGTGGTAAAAAGCTCTTCAAAGGTCAGTGTTGGCTTTTTTTGGTGGAAAACAATGGTGCTAAGAAACAAACACATCTGCCACACACTCAGCAGACTATCAGCAATGCCGCCTCCTCCTGGCCGGCTTCCTGGACCCGGTACGACTTTCAAACAGAATACAGTGCTCTATTTATTGCTTACATGCCTTCTCTTCTAATCATGCACAACAAAACTTGGAAAATCTGTCCATTTTTCCTACAGAACCAATTTTCTCCTCACCACTCACCTATCAGGAAATGATAGCACCTTCTATTTTTGTAGCATTGTGATTTTCAAACCACACGGTTGGAGCCAGCACTCACACAGAAAGGACACGCATCCGTTCACTTCCTAAGGAGCAACAACTTCCAACAAGCTTCCTTCACTGCTGCCTCCGCAAGGCTGCCAGGCCTGGGGGTGTGAATTCACGTGTGAGCCACTCCAGTACCGGCTGTGCCAGAATCGCGCTAAACTCAGAGAAGTCAGTCAGCAAGCAGGCAGATAAACCCGCACACTCAGGGACTCTGGAAACTCTCTGACACATGGTCCACCCAGACCAAAGAGCTCAGCCTTTCTGTGCTGCATTCAGTGAGGAAAGGAATTTGAGTAAATATTTGAAAGAACAAGATGCAATACTGCCAACTTGAGCTGCGTTACTGTTTCAAGACACAGGGAAAGGTCGTTGATTCAGGACAGAAAAACCACACAACCTGTACTCCATCGCAGTGTCTCTTGAGGAGGAGAGGGTGGTCTGCAGAGTGGGGAAGAGTCCTTGACTGTGCTTACCACACGAAGACTCGCGCGCACAGAATGTGACAGTCAAACATTTTCAGCTGAACTCACATCCATTTTGCTAAGCTAGTACAATATCCATTTTCCAGATTACAATACACACACCCTTTCACACACGTGTGCGCATGCACACACACACAGACACACACACAGACACACACACACCTCCATGCAGAAAGAATGGCTCCAGAGTCACAGGTGTGGGCTTCAATGTCTCCAGATACAGTTTTCCCCCACTGTATTCTGCTGTTTTGGAGCTTAAACTTCCCAGCTCAAAGAAATAACCAGAAGACAAAATTCTGCTCCCAGCCAAACTTCCAAAGCATGCTTCCTGCGTAAGACTCCCTCGCCAGTTTCATAGCAGGCTTACCGACATGTTCCTGGGCTGCGAGGAGCACCCCAGCCAGACCACACCCAGCCTGGGTTGAAAGAGTGTGTGACTGTGTCCAAGTCCTGGACGTGGCTGAAGCACACATCTCTCCACACCAGTGAGGAGTTGGGAGAGTGTGTGAGGTCGGTTCCACAGACAGCTTGGGCGGCCATCCCCGAGCCCTGCTGGCCGGGGCGGCTTGGGTGCTGACAGGCATCCACGGAGGCCGGTCAGAGGCCGGTCAGGCCGTGAGCAATGACCCTAGATGGGCTCTGTCTGATGGCCAGCGGTGCCACCGCTAGCTGCGTGGCTCCATTCGCAGTTACCTGGTTACCTTACTTCATAAGCTAATTGTGAGGCTTTGGCAGGTTTACAGATAGGGCCCGCTACCTCTTCTGCACCGGTCAGTGCTCTTACATTGCAGGAACACTGGCCCCTCATTTGGCCTTGTGGATGCGCTGATGCAAATGATAAAGTTCTATGTCGATATATGTCTGGCCACTGTCTGTCTGTCTGATTGTCTCTCTGTTCAGCCTCTTCTATTCACACGTGATGCTCTAGAGTCTTCTTCCTCAGAAAACCGCAGCTCACATCCTACCCAAGGGTCTGACTGTGCGCTGAAAGCTGGAATGCTAGAACGTCTCTGGCTGACGCCACCACGTACAGGAGGTTGTAGACAGCGAATGTGCGCGCACCAAGCTGCTGTGGCTTAGAGTCTCCACCGAGGACCTGGCTGCTAGAAAGGAATCCTGTGAAGGGGTCAGCATGAGTCGCGTCTGTCATGGGGACCAATGTATTCATGCACAAGAGAACTGTGAAATCAGCTCAGCCATTACTTAAAGATGCAAAGGTATCTTGCACCTTCAAAGGATAAAAGCACACCCCAGAGTAGAACAGATGGATGTCTGTGGTCCGAGGCCAGGTGCCAGCCAGGCTGTAGAGCCGCAGGTTTGGAGGACAGGAGGCAGCTCTCGGAGTCGTTTCTCGAGTGCCAACCATCAGAGAACAGCAGAGCCCAGTGACAGCAAGGCCGCAGAGCCGCTGGGCCAGGATCGAGAGCAGGTCGGGAGGGAGGCCACTCTGTTAGGTCTTCGTAGAGGCATGCGAGAGCTCACACCTGCATTAAGGGAAACTGAGCTGGCAGTGTGGTCTATAAAGACCTGAACCACCGACAAAGCATGCGCCAGCGGGAAGATGGCAGACCAGAGAAACTCAGGGTAGCACTTACTTAATAAGAGTGCCTGAGACGACGAAGAGTCACACTGCTTTCTTAAATCATCTTTGCAAAACAGGACACAGCACAAGCAATTTGTTCAATCTCCTGTCAACGACACACATTCCAGGAGGGAATGCAATCCATCTGCAGGCAAACTGTGACCCCGTGGAGGCAGCACACCACTTTCTGCAGGCAAACTGTGACCCCGTGGAGGCAGCACACCGCTTTCTGGAGTAGCTGTCAAAAAGTTAAAAATAGGAATGACACTTGGCGAAAAACCAGATTCTTCACTGAATGCCAAGTCTAATTGGGCAGAAAATAGCACTGTTTGGCTTTCTATTTATAGGATGAGAATTATTATTTTTATGGGCCTCCCAAAAGAGATTATTTTTTCCAGGGCACCTTTTCCCCGATGCTTTCACATTCTGACTTGGGTTTCTTTTGACTCTGTGCTGTTGTTGCTGCTCTGTGTATTTAAAATGTAGCCCCTTTCCCGAGCTTTCCTGGGCAGGTGCTCACGTACCTGGTTTTATTAATTTGGCATCTAACTGCAGCTGTCCCTACCTGGCTCGGACAAAGCCCTGCAAGTTGCCCATCTCCAGTCAATCGGTGCCAACAACCCCCTCCCAAATACTCCTGCCATTCCTTGTGTGAAACGCATTTTTGCTCAAAGCACATCTCCCCTTGGATGGCAAAGTTTGGCAGAAAGCAGCCTCGGGGCATAGGGAACAAATCCTAGCCTGACTGTGTCAAGAAACCACAATCAAGCACTGAACCTCACCAATCACAGTGGCCAAGCCCCAGCCCAGCAGGAGCGGTGGTCAGACTATGTCCATATCAGGCAAAGGGCCCATCAATCCCGCCCACGGAGGGCAAATGCATCCCTCCACGGTTGCCATGACAGCCAGCCAGTTGTTTCTGCACATCACTTCTTTCTCTAGCTGTGAACACAGTCTGAGCAGTGAGCAGGGCACCCCCTGCCCCGTTCCTGGCCTAGAGTAATGCCCATCTGCAGAACAATCTGAACTCTGGCATCTAAATTAACTCATCTACTTTTCTTTTTACCATTCTCCTTGCTTTTGCAATCCAAGGTCTTTTTAACAACAACATTAATAATAAATGCTGCTTATGGGCAGCATTTGTTTCTATTTCTACTAATTCTCCCCACAATGCTGTGAGGTAGGAATTTGTTTGGCCCGTCTTAAAGTTAGAAATCAGAGACTTGGAGAGACTGTGCAACATGCATAGGACAGGGCTAGGCAGGGATGCAATTAGGACCAGAATTGGGCTCCTGGGCTTGAGACTTGTTACTCTCCCATTGTAAAGAACAAGCTCAAGCTCACACGAAATCACACCTGTGTCCATCATCTCCCTGATTCTAGCTCAGCTGAACCAGTAGAATTGTCTCCATGCCCCTGGCCTGGCTGTAGCTGGCTCCTCAGCACACGCCTCCCGCCCCGCCCCCTCCCGCCCCTCCTGCCACGCCCCTCCCGCCACGCCCCCTCCCGCCACGCCCCACCCCTCCAGCCACGCCCCCTCCCGCCACGCCCCGCCCCTAACGCCCCGCCCCTCCCGCCACGCCCCCTCCCGCCACGCCACGCCCCTCCCGCCACGCCCTCTCCCGCCTGGCCGGCTCAGCCCTCTCCGCGCTGAGGTCGCTCCTGCTTTCCCGTCCCTCTCCGCCCTCTCACAACACACATTCCACTCTCACTCAAAATGGCAGCTGTTCTGACGCACAACCGTTATTTCACTCCTTAGGTTCCCTTGTGTGTCAGTGCAGAGCGTGGACCGGTCATGCAGCTGAATCTGCTGACCGCTCCTGCCGCTCCTGCGAGCGTCCCCGGGGCCACACTGCTACACAGACATGGGAGCCAAAGAGGACGGACGCCACGTCCGTGCAAACTTAGCCAAGCCAGGGAGCGAGTCTGGCTTGAATTTGTGGCACTGGGCAAAGGTTTATGGAGTTATAATCCACTTTCTTCATTCACTCTCTGGAGACTGCCAGACCCAAGGCTAGCAGCTACATGCAGCTAAACCATCGGCTGGGGACGGAGCACGGGGTAGAGCGTTTGCCTAATGTGTGCAAGGCATCAACACAGAGAAAAACGCAGGCAGAGGAGTGTGCAGGTGCGCTGGGGTTGTTAGGGAGAAGTCCACTACCCAGACTTCACAACTAGTGGTTCTTCCTGTTCTGAATCCAGGACTACCCCCCCCCCGCCCCTCCCCACTGTGATATTCTGTGTCACACAGCCCATGTATGGCATGACATCAGGAGGCTAGAATCCCGGAATGATGCCAGACATCCTCAAACACATGATGATGAGCTGGCCAGTAGCTAAAATGTACCTTAATACGAGGATACACAAAGAGCATCCAGGGAGCCCTCCCCGCAGGGTGAAGCCCGATGAGCAAGCAGGCTTCGGCTGATTAACATAATTACCAGGAGCTCTGTGATTGCCCTCAGCATGCTGGTGCTACAGGAGGAAGATTCAATTTGAGCCTCCCCAGAAATCCACTTGGGGAAATCTGTTAGGCTTTGAGCCCAGGGTTCTGGAACCGAAAACTGCACCATGATGATCAAACCTGTCACATAAGCCCTGGGTTTGGGGTTCCCACCTCACAGGTGAAGTGAGACCACAAACCACACAGTGCCGCCCAGCCCCCCCCAGAGGCAGGCTTCCCTGGGGGTCCTGGGGAGGGAGGGGTCCCGGAGGGAGGCGTGAGGCCCCTCTTCTTTCCCTAAAATATTCCTCCACCTCCTCCATCCTAGTGCGGAAGGAAACTCTCTCTTCTGGAAGAATAGAGTAAGAAATGAGGGGGGCTCCGAATGCCAGTGTCTAACCCCAGCTCTACCGCCAATCAGAGCTGCCGGCCTGCACTCTGCTTAGCTTTCGGGTGCCTCAGAGAAAAATGAGGGTGACAGCTCACTGGATTTTACGGGGAATTAAAAAAAACACGAGGGGGGGGGCTGGGAAGGTGGCTCAGTGGTAGAGCGCTTGCCTTGCATGCATGAGGCCCTGGGTTCGATTCCCCAGCACCACATAAGCAAAAAGAAAACAAGCCGGAAGTGGCGCTGTGGCCCAAGTGGTAGAGCGCTAGCCTTGAGCTGAAGAGCTGAGGGACAGCGCCCAGGCCCAGAGTTCAGGCCCCACG
>NW_012267260.1:1492318-1524094 GCF_000151885.1 Dipodomys ordii | reverse complement strand
TAACCACGTGCCTTCATCATTACTGACCATGTGCCTCATCATCACTAACCATGCGACTCACCATGACTAACATAGCTAACCATGTGCCTCACCATCACTAACATAGCTAACCACGTGCCTCACCATCACTAACATAACTAACCATGTGCCTCATCATCACTAACATAACTAACCATGTGCCTCATCATCACTAACCATGCGCCTTCACCATCACTAACATAACTAACCATGCGTCTTCACCATCACTGACATAACTAACCATGTGCCTTCATCATAACTAACATAACTATGTGCCTCACCATCACTGACATAACTAACCACGTGCCTCATCATCACTAACCATGCGCCTTCACATCACTAACTTAACTAACCATGCGCCTCATCATAACTAACATAACTAACCATGAGCCTTCATCGTCACTAGCATAGCTAACCATGTGCCTTCATCATCACTAACATAGCTAACCACGTGCCTTCACCATCACTAGCCACGTGCCTCATCGTCACTAGCATAGCTAACCATGTGCCTTGCCGTAGCTAAGCGTGGGGGTTCTGCTCTGGTTGATGCTGGTGCTTCAGCAGGGTACTCTCTTGTCACACTTGAGAGGGGTTTGCGTTCTGCCAGGTTACTAGGGAAGGAGAAGGAGCTGCACGTGGAAGAGGCTGACTTTCTTTTGCAAATGTAATCAGCTCTGGAGAGATCTATTTTAAACTGATCTTGATGATTGTGGGTGCCCGCTTCTTTGTTTTAAGAGCATGTTATGGGACGCACACTCTTAGCATTGTGTTTCTGTTGAGCTGGTGTTGCACCCTGGTGCCACTCCCCTCCTTGTGTGTCTGACTCTCCACCCTGACATACGCGGCCTTCATGGTAGCGGCTCCCCAGGCTGCTTTGCTAGAGGTAGCAAGGCATAGCTCCGCCTCTCTGCTGGGGTCCTAACTTTGCTGCCTCTCTTATAACCAGAAAAGATTCAACATAGCTGTTCAAAGTCAACCTGTGTTCTTGGTTTCTCAACAGTAATGCTTAATCTAACTGCATTCATCGGAACTACTGAACAGTTTGGATGTAAGTTTACTGTATTGCTTTTTGTATCTATTTGCAACTTGGTTTTTGTCCCTTTAATCCTGCAGAACCTCTGCCTCATTAAAGACGTATTTTTCAGTATTCCATTTTATATTTTGTTAGCTTTTAGTTAGTTTTGAATTATTTCTCAGGCGGTTCTCAAAGGTATTCTTCCAGCAGCCCTGGCCTGCCATCTGCCACGGTGCTGGTGTCCAGTGCCGGGTGGACACTGAGTGACATCTCCCCCATGGTGCCAAAGCCCACCGATGCCAGGTTCCTTTCCTGCCACACAGAGCAGAAGGAGTGCTTAAAACGCACGCGTGCCCTGGCAGGACCCCCCACCCCTAGAGGTCGGCACAGTGTGTGAACCCTGACGAGTCTCTAGCGCAGCATGGTGGCAAGAGAGACACTCTGCGCTCCACAGGCAGCACGTCACAACCGCTCTGAGAGTTCTAACCCAGTGTCTTCACGCAGCAGCACCCGAGCGCCCCAGTGAGGAGGCAAGGAGGAGGTGGGCAGCCTCACCTCGTCCAGAGGCCAGGGCGGTACCCCGAGAGCCGGCGAGGTGCGCTCCAGTGAGGCAAGCAGTCCCCGCTGCGCCCATCCTCGGAGGGCTGGAATCGTGCAAACTCCCCCGCGCCTCTCCACTGTCCCACAGGCCCGTGAGCAAAGCTCTCACACCCCCCACTGATTCCTGCCTTCGAGGGTCCGTGCAGCACGCTCCCTGGCGTGGAGCTGACCCTGGGCTGTGAGTGTGGCGGCTCATTTCCAGAGGTTCTAAGAACTTCAGGAAAGTGGAGTTTTAAAGCAACATTCCTCTGGCAATGCGGACGGGGATGAGCGGCGTGACGTGCGGTGCTTCCGGGAAGTTTCGGAGTCTGGGCCAGTCTCCAGGGCATGCGAGCCCCCGCGGGAAGCCCGTACGTCTGCAGCACGCACGTTAACCGAGCTGCAGACGCTCCTTCGAAATGTCATTTCTTCCAGAACTACACTGATCTTCCCTCGCTTCATGTTTCATCCAATTATTTGGTTTCGAAACAAGCAGTGACCTTATGAATTTGGTTTGCTGAGTCACGAGGTCTGAGGCAAAGCAGTTAACGCTTAACATCCTTTCTACTTCAACCATCCCAAGCCGCGCCGTGAGCTCCGCGCGAACCCTGCCTCCTCCCTGCCCCAGCGGTGCTGCCCAGACACACAAAGTCCTCCCCACCTCGGTGAGATGACTCAGGAAATCCAAATAGTACTCATCCACCACCGCAGTGACCAGGTGGGAACCTGCCTAAGATCTCCACGGCAAGAGCGTTCGAACCCAAACGACAGACGAGAAAAGTCAGCATCTGCACGAGAGGAAGATGCGGCTCTCCCAGCAGACTACTCCGTCAGCCCATGGTCGGACACGTCCTGGGACATCAAGATGGCAGCGCTTCAGATCCGTGCTCTTCCTCCATCTGCCGCTCCTCTCCCACCCCGGAGGCTGAACCTCGGTGACCACAGCCCACCAGCTGCTTACTTTTAAACCTGGCGTGGGACTGGATGATTACAATCAGAACCACCCATTTCCCACCTGAGTGTCACCCGCACGGCACCCGCTATTAACTCACACCCAGAGCCACATCTAATGACTCTTCAACTAAGCACCAAGGGAAGATCCAGAATAGAGGTGTGGCTCACGTGGTAGAGTGCTAGCCTTAAGCACAAAAGCTCAGGGACAGTGCCCAGGCCTTGAGTTCAAACCCCAGGACCGCCCAGGAAAATGAAACAAAAAACAAGAACAGCAACATCCTGTGTTCTGTTTGTATCTGGGGATAACTTACCTCTTATTCTCATCTCTGTGCAGTCTTCAATTTCCAGGAACAGACAGCAATGAAGATGTGAGGAAACCGGCCTAAGATTTCTTGGGGGCGGGGAGGGGGGAGGGGAGTCGCTGAGCACCTGCCGAGCATCTGCAGGCCACGGGTTCACGCTCAGCCCTGAAAAACAAAAACAAAGGAAGCAAAAGGCAAGTTGTCTTTGAATACACTTGGTTTTGTATATATTCATATATTTTGAATTTAACACACCATTAGCAATAGCAGTAGTGTGGGGGGAATGTTTCTGTTGTCCCTCTTTAAAAAATACACTTTATCTTCAAGTAGTTGTACAAAGTGTTTCACTCCAGCGTAGCAACATACGAGCACACTGCATCTTGATGGGTGTCACCCCTTCCATTGCCCCCCCCCCCGTGGCCTGGCTCCATGTTCATACATGCACATCAAAAACGATGGCTGCCCGCCCCCCTTACTTCCTCTCTCCATCCATCTTTCTTGTCATTGTGGCCTAATACTCAACGTTGTTATCCGAACTATACAGCCCGGCAGACTGAGAGACTGTCAGCAAGTGGCTTCTCATCACAAGCAAGCCCGTGAGTTTTGAAATAACCATAGCAAGGCCAGAAGAGCCTTTCTTGCCTCCTCTCCCCTTCCACTTTTTGTAGGTCAGCTCTGGAAAGCCAGGGTGCCTTCCAAACCATTCAACTTGTATTTGCCATAAAAGGAGTCTGTTCTCAGATCTGCTCTCTGCACTGATGCCAAGGAGATGTGCCTTCATTTTAAGAGAAGGCCGCAGTGGATAGCAATTGGTTTTAAGACAAAAATATGCACTCCATGACTCAAGAGTCTTAATACTTGGGAGTCAATTCCCCAGTTAAGATGTTGAGGTGAGATTCGTCCTAAGTCACTTGGGGTTTCTTTGAGGTGCACTTTTCCTTGTTGCTCAGCCTGATCTTGAAGTCCAGGGCCCAAACCATTTTTCCTCCTCAGACATTCAAGTTAATGAGGAGTGGCCAGGACTACAGGAGTACAACACAGCCCTGGGCAACATGTCCTATTTTCTGTTGTTTTGTGCGGATCCTGGGACTGGAACTCAGGATCTGGGTGCTGTTGCTGGGCTTTTGTACTCAAGGCTAATGCTCTACCACTTGAGCCACACTCTACTTCTGGCTTTTTGCTGGGTAATTGCAGATCAGAGACTTGTGGACCTTTCTGCCCAGTCTGACCTTGAACTGTGATCCTCAGATCTTAGCCTGAGTTGCTAAAATGACAGGCATGAGACCAGTTGGAAGGAAAAAAGTGAAAAACTGAGAACAAGGCCAACAAGGGGCCTATCTGTGAGGCATTTCTCTTGCAGGCCAGCTGGCTCAGGACCCCGCACGCTGACAGTCACCAGCGTCACAGGCCCCGGGGGGGCTGAGAACTGAACAGTGCCTTCAGAAGCACCAGAGTATCCCACGCCACTTCACCTTTCTCAAAAACCTTTTTCTGCTGTCACAAAAGAGGAAATCCACGGGTCTTCATTAACTGGAGTAGTCTTCCAACAGAGGAAGGCAAAACCTTTCTCTTCAGCGGGTCTTTGACATGGAAACAGGACCATCTGCCAGCAAAGCTCTGAGCAGCGACCATCCAATAGCTCCTCAGACATCAGCTGATACTGCTGGGCACTCTGGTCTCCCGGCTAGGGTTACCATCTCTGCAAGGCCCCAGGAGGCCTGGCACAAAGAGTGGCCTGGTTTTGCTTAAAAATGGCATCAACTTGGGTCAGTGGGAACGAGGCTCATCCGTGTCACTCTGCGAACGGCCAAGCAGGAAAGCCAGGTTTTGTTCCCGGGACCCTGGGCGGCCACCGCTCGCCGATCTGCACCTGTTTGGCAGTGCTGCGACCTTCACGCGCAGAGCAACGACCCCCCATCCTTCTAATTCCAGCTGCTGCCACTTCCATAGTTAGGAAATCCTATGATTTGATCACAAAGAACAGGGCTCCGTATTCCCTTAATACAGCCAGTCACCCTCGGATCTGTGTGTGGCTGTGGTGACCGAGCTGCGTGAGGAGCTGCCTCTCACGGCCCGAGCCTGGGGCCCAGCCGCCTTGGCAGCAACAGCCCCCAGATCCCAAGCCAGTACTTACCAAACATGTGGCAGGATTTCATGACAACTCCTTCCTTGTGGGCGAAGGTTAGGGGATTGAACCTAGGGCCTCATGCTTGCTAAGCAGGCTCGCTACCACTCGAGCCAGGCCTCCAGACCCCTTTGCACCGGCTATTTTTTGAGACAGGGTCTTGCTAGATGCCTAGACGGGCTCGTCTGGGTTTCTGAGGTGATGGGAGCAGAGTTTGGTCCGGCCAGTGCTGGAGACAGGTCTCAGGAACGCCGTCCTGCCTTGGCTGCCTGGAGCCACACGCCCCATCCCTGCCTCCCAGACGGCTGGTATTACAGGCGGAGCCACCACGCCCAGCTATGTGATGCCTGACCTGCCACGAGTTAGCTCAATGGACACACTCGCTCGAAATGACCAGCTGTGCCACGTGTTCAAGTGACTATGTTTATTAATGCATACTGATACCTTTCTATAGGATGTGAGTATACATAATAAATTAAAATGTATATATTTATTAAATATAGGTAGATATAATACCAGAACATGATTATTTTAGATGAGAAATCAAAATAAACCCATTTTTAAAGTATCTTTTGGTCTCTCCAAATTGATACTGCTCATAAAAAAATACACCAATTTTCCCAGGGGGAAAAATTAATTCCATAGCAATGTAGTTAGGGACATGTTTTATTTCATAGCTTTTTGTTTTTCTGCAAGCAAAACTGCTTCACTACAAGGTGAGTTCCATGATCCAGGTGCTACTGTCCATTCAAGCGAGAGCAACCTCGCGGCCACGCGCGTGCACACGAGAGCTGTGCATAGCTTCAGAGGTGGAGGGCAGGGCCCGCACGGACATGGGCAGCCGGCCGGGCACGAGTGCGCACGTGTCGTGATCGACACTGAAGTCATCTCAAAAGATATCCCTGGTTGTCTTTCTGTCCACACTTTGGCATTTCCAAGAGAAACGAGGAATCATCCTGAGGTATCTTTCCTGCGGAGCAGCGTGGCGCAGCGTCGCGGCTGTCGGGGAGGCCGAGACTTACCTGCTGTGCGGGTGGCCCGCTCCACGCACCCTTCCTGTCACACAGGATGTGACTTGAACCCCAGTGCGTCTGACCACGAGGGATGCAGACCAAATAAAAAGACAGATACACAAATAAGGCCGTCTGCAGAACTTTAAACTCTCCTCTTGCAGTATGTCACAGTAATCTCTACGCCCTACTTTACATCATTCACACTCCGGTGATCATTGCTGGGGGTGGGGCTGGCTGCACTATCTCTTGGAGGCCTTGTCCGGTCTGCTGGCGGGCGGCCGCCTCTGGGGCGTGGGGATCTTGGAGGGCCGGGGGCCGGCGCGTGGCGTAGGCCTGGGCGTGGGGGGGGTGGCCTCTGCCTCTGAGCACGCGGACTGGATCTCGGAAATGTCAAAGTCGGAGGCGTCACTGCCGCGGCGGCTGCCGGCCCTGCTTCCGGCTCTGCTTTCCGCGCGGCTGCCGGGCCGGCTGGGGGTCTTCTTGGACTCTGTCAAGAGAAGGCAGGAGTCCTGTGGCTATTCACCCACCTGCAGCTCGCTCTGGGACATCCCAGCAAGTGTCCCACAACACCAATAGCATCGGGAGAACTGCATCGTAGCGCCCTCCGCCCCTGCCGTGAGCCTCATACCCCGTGGAAGGCCCAGCCCGGGCCAGGTGGTTCCTGGGCTGGGAGAAGGCCGAAGAGGCCTGCAGGGGTGGGGTGGGGCGCTGCAGGCCTGTCCTATGACCGCTCTCCTCGGCCCTGTCTGCAGGGTGTCGTGGTCACCTGTCTGGCAGCTCACTGAATGCCCCTCCTGGTGGGCTGGGGCTGGCCTTGTCACCCTGGGGGGACGCCTGCAGTCTCCACACCCACCGGGGCTGCAAGCGCCACTGCCAAGGCCCCACACTCACCGGCAAACTGCGTCCGGACCCTGGCGGCTGCGGTGGTGAGGAGGCCGCTGTCGTCCCCGGAGTGGAAGCCCTTCCCTGACAGGTACCCGGGCAGGCGCAGCTTGCTGCCCTGGATGGGGGTGCCCTGTGTGACAGCGAGGACACGCGTCAGATGCTGCGGCAGGGGTGGGGGGGCAGGAGGGGCGCGCTCCCCAGCCTCCTCCCCAGTACCTCACCCCAGAGCCCCGAGGAAACGGAAAGCAAGTGGGATTCAAGGCTGAAGAGCAAACACAAATGGAGGTTCACCACCGCCGCCCCCCAAGTTATGGGGAGGAAAACAGAAAGGGCATTAGTATCTCCAGGTGACAGCCAGCACCAGGGAGCGAGGGACTCAGTGCCCAAGGCCAGGCGTCCTGCACAGGAGGCAGAGCCAGACAGACAGACACAGGCTGACTGGGACTCTGCGTGTGAGCGAGCCCAACGCGAAGGCCGGGCCGAGGCCACGCGTGCGCGCTGCCTCCGCACCCCGTCGCTTTTTACTGTTGGCTTGTTTGGAAATGGTGCAGGGGCCGGACCCAGGGCCTCTCCACCACCTAGCCACATCCCGCGGGCTCTGTCATCTGGGATGGCCTTTTCATGTAAGATCCACAGGCAACACTTCTGACGGAAAACGTTTACAGTGACGGCAAATTGTGAAGTCACTGCTTTTCCAGACAACGTTTTGGAAATTCCACCAAAGTGAAAAAGTAAATGCATGAAGTCATATTCTTCACTACAGCCAATGATGTTGAAGAAAACAAGCACATTTCCCCTTATGACAGGTCAAGTGCACGTGTGAGACACGGCAAACACCCACTGGCGTCCACACGACTGGACCCTTCCTATCGTCCACCCACCTGCATGCTGTACACACGCACAGGAGCGCGGGGTTTACACGCCGAGCGCTCCAAGTGTTCTGGACCGCTTATGCACACACAACCCCAGCGCTTCCTCTCCCTCCCCTGTGCATTATCTGTTTTACACACTTCCCAGGAAGGGACTGACCGCCCGCCTCGCAGCGCTGAGTGCTAAACCCGGGCTTGACACTGTCAGCAGTCTGCGGGGAGCCAGGGAGGGGCTGGAACTCAGGAAATCCCCCCTAGGACGTCCAAGCCCTCCACGCCTCACCAGCCACAGACCCTTCCATACAAGCAGATGCTGTCACGTTTGCGTGACTTTCACTATATGAGGTTACTCAGAACAAAACCTAGTTATGCATGAGTCCCGGTAGGATGGGGGAGTTGCCAGTTTTACGACAGTCTGTCATAAATATGTGTATGTGGTGCATATGCACACACATGTGCGCATACACATATGCACATACCCTTCTGTGTGCTCGCCAGGCACATGCCTTGCCTTCTGAGCCATGCCTCCAGCCCCTTTTGCTCTCTATAATTAGTTTTCAGATGGGGCCTTGAATTTTTTGCCATGGTTTCTGCACAGCTGAGATCAGAGGTGGGCACCGCCATGCCTGGCTTAGCCCTGTGCATTTAAAATGGATGTGAACAAGTCACTTGAGGTTCCTGAAACTGGTCTCGACTTTTTTGCTGCAGCGGAGCCACGGTCCCTTGCAGGCATTTCTGTGGTACGCATGTTCCTCACTTGGCTGAAAGTCAAGGGTTTGGGGTGAGGAGCTTTCTCGGTCTCCTCTTCCTACTGTGAGGAGTCAGTTGCAGGCACGGTGCTTTGGAAGGGTGTGCCCTGCACCCTGCCGCCTGCCAGCACACTCACACATACCAGGTACTCAAGCCCACCACTCTGCACAGCTCCACACCCTCTCTGCTCTCTGCTGGGAATCCAGTGGCTGTGTTACGCCACAGGCTGTGGGCAGAGGCGAAGGAGGCACACACTCAGGAGCACCAGGCCCACAGGAACTCTCGCTCAAAAGCTCACAATTTAGATGAAGCTCCTGCAGGTGAATCCGCCTGCCTGCCACACCCACATAGAGGTAGTGCCCAGATTCCTTCTGCTAGCACAGTATTCCTCTAGCTGTAGAGAAAACTTCCTATAGAGATGGGATATTATCTCCCGTACTTTGTTCTTCTAAGAACTAGAAGCAGAAACAAGAATGAGTGGGAACCCAAAATAAAGGTGTAGAGCCATTAGGTATGGCTGCATCAGGGAGCAGTGTGCCTCACAGGAACCCCTTGCTCGTGTCTCCCTAAGAGCTTCTTGGTTGGTAACCATTCCATAGACATCCACAGAAAGACTCAAGGTTATCAGAGGTGAGTGGAGGAAGGCGGTGGAGAGGCTGGGTTAGTGGGTGTTATTTTCAGTCAGAGAGGACTTAGGTTAGGACTGGGTCCAGGCCTTACGATACCTCTGCAGATGACACGGCAAAGTCTGAGCACTCTGCTGGCTTACAAGGAGTTGACATTTTGCTGTTTGTCAACCATGGTTTACCATAATTGCGTGTTAAAGGATGGAGAATCTGCATGGAACAATGGCAAATCAAATGTAAAGGAGAGCAGGTCAGAACCAAAGCCACAGCAAGAGACAATCATAGCAGAGTCCCACTTCACAGGCTGAATAATAACCATTAAAAATGAGTATGAAGGTCCGATGACAACTCATACACGCAAAATAATAAATGGAGTTTAAAAAAAAATGAATATGAAAGATAACAGAGTTCTGGCGGGGACACTCAGTAGAGTCACGAGGCAAAAGCATGCACACAAGGAAACCTCGTGAGAAGAGGCAGGCCTGCGGACCCTGAGCAGCCCCGCAGGGGCGCGGGCGAGGAGAGTCTGTCGTGGAGCCCTACCTTGGGCGTGCTCGTGGCGGGGGCTGGCGGGGAAGCTGCCTGCCCGGCCTGGCTGGACACCGACGTGGATCTGTTGGGGGAGGCTCCCCGCGACGAAGGCCGCGACCTGCGCCCCCGAGGGCGGAACGCGGCCATGCCCTGGCTGGCGCCGTCTGCCAGGATGAACTTCTCACGCAGCTCCATGTTGGTCCTTCCTTTAGCTAGAACACACATATGCACACACACACACACACACACACACACACACATGCGCACGCACACACACAAAGAAGAAAAAGAGGGGCTCAGTCTTTATGGAGAGACCCATCACCTGGCATCAGAGATCACACTGGGGAGTTCAAGAACACCTTTTGCCATGCTAACTCCACCGGAGCACACCGAACAGTCCAATGCATCCCTGCACAATGCATTCTCTGGTGCCACACTGTGCCTGGGGGCAGGGGACGGGAGTGCTCATTCTAATACTAGACGCCAGCAAGAATACCACTGCAAAGAAAGTCAGCATGACGATGGAGCGCTCATGCCAGCACGGATGCCACCGCCTCCACCACTCTAAGCCACAACAGCCAGGGGCAGGCGGTGTCTTTGGCGTGTACCCTAGAGGCTGGAGGGGACAGGAGGTGTCTTTGGCGTGTTCTCTGGAGGCTGGAGGGGACAGGTGGTGTCTTTGGCATGTACCCTGGGGGCTGGGGGATGGCAGTGTCTTTAACGTGTACCCTGGAGGCTGGGGGGGGCGGTGTCTTTGGCATGTACCCTGGAGGCTGGGGGCAGGGGCATCAGACAGAACACTGGGATTAGTTCAACAGTAGAATTAAACAGAAGGAGAAATGGCTCATTAGTCATGGAGACACACGGAAACTTCCCGATTTTTCAAGGAAAGGAGGCAGTTAGTCTTTTAATTTTATGCCTTGAGACACCATTTTGTCAGCATGCAATCACCATCGCCAGACCCCAGGGCTCATGTGCTGTCAGTGGTGCAGCCCGTGCACACACACACACACACACATGTGCACTCGAAAACACGCCACGAGAACCTGATGAGCAACGTGTGCACACGTGCTGGATCACTTAGACACTCCCACAGCCAGTGCACGGGACGTGTGTCGGGCTTTCCGAACACAGGTGTGGAAGCACCAGCTCAGCGGGACAGGAGTTAAGCCATACACAATGAATGAGGCGTAATAAGTCACACAAACGATAAAGCGAGAATGTCCGGGGGAGAGAGGAGAGCGGGGCAGAGGTAGAGCTTGCCAACCTATAGCAGGCTGAGTGGTAGTAATTGAAGAGTTTGATTCCGAACGTAACATTTTACTCCCATGATGGTGAACTAGAAGAAATGACACAGGACAGCAGTCACATTCAAGAACACAGTCAGCAGAGGAAGAAACAAAGTCAGCAGTTGAATACACAGACGGAGCTCAGACCCCGCCTTTAGCTGGAGTTTCAGAGGAATCAGGAAAGCCATCCTCAAAGCCTGACCCACAGAGTGCAGACGCCCCAGACACGCACCGTGGGCGCACTACTGCCTAGGTGCAGGGGTGGCCCCTGTCCACTCAGGACAGGGGCCCGCCCCCGCCCATCTTGGGACGCAGAAGGACAAAGGCAGCGTCATTTACGCACTGGCCATACTACATCTTCATTGCTTTTCAGGATCAATGCGCTCCTACTTCTACAAAACGAGCACTGCAGAGCCTCCTGCCCTCCCCAGCCAGCGGCAGCCTCCTAGGTCTTGGGTTAGCTGCAAGAGTCTCCTGTGTACTTTTCTGTGGTATTACTGAATATTCATTGTAGGCCCAGGAGATTATATACACATGGCTATCTATCTGTCTGTCCATCCACCCACCAGCATACTTTTCATGTGGACTGGGGTGTAGCAGGTTTGTGTAAGCACACTTTGTCTACATGACAGTGACATTGTCTAACGGCACCTATCACCACCCATAAGTGATACAAGGCCACTAGAACGGGAGCATGTGATCCTACTACTTTACTTCTCTTTGAGGTCTGTCCTCAGCTGTGGAGGGCTGGGGCAGCCGGGCCTGCTCATCTGACACACTGTGGGTCCCGATGTCCAGAGCTGGCCCCGGGCTCCCCTGGGTAGCTCACCATGTGCTGAGCCCTGATGATGGGAGGAAATCCATCATTTTGGTTTTTTAAAGTGAGACAAAAATGAAGCGCCTCCTGAGGAGAGGTTCCTAGTTAGAAACTGCTTTCAAATGCTCTCATGATGAAAACCAATTGCAATCAAATGCTCTTTCATCATGAAAACCAATCGAGCACTCGGTGACCTGATGCGGGGTCCCAGAGCAGGAAAGCCTTCTCTCCAGCCTTTCCCATCTTCCTGCCCTCCATCTTCTTTCCTCCTTCCTTGCTACTTGCCACTACCTTTTCCTGGTGAGTAAAGGGCTCGTTTGGAACACTACGGACAGGAGGGTTTCAAAAGTAAAAACTGAGTTTAATTCCTTCCTCAAATTTACCCTGGCAGTGATGTGACGGCATCTGTGTGTTTTGTGGGCTCTGGGGACGGAAGCCAGGACGTCGCGCTTGCCAGGCAGGCACTCTGCCACTGAGCTAGAGCGCGGCGCGGAGGGCATTTCAACGCGAGCAGAGCTTGCTCTGCCTGACTGCGCAGCTCTCTGGGAACTCGAGCCTGGCAGACCACAGGGTCAGGCTCCCTCACTTTTAGAGTGAATGCCCGTTGGCCCGGTGTGTCTGTGAGGCTGAAGAACAGAAGACCCACAGGGCGTTCTTGGTCCCCAGGCTGCCCTGCCCGATCCTTACCCCGGCAAGGGTCATTTTTCACCAAGAACTCGTCCAGCGCCATCCACCCGCCTCCAACACGAACCATCACGGTGCTCCGCAGGATCCGCACCAGTCGCAGCTGCTGGGAATCTCCAAACTGCAGTGGAGGGAGGGAGAGAGAGAGAGGGAGGCTGCCATGCTCACCCGAACGCCCAGCCGGGGGGGGGGGGGGTGGAGTCGGCAGGAGCTTGAACCGCCCTTGGAGGCCTTGCTTAGCCCACAGCATTAGTGCAATCTCAGGAAGGGCTTTGAGATGGACTGCGTTAGGCGGCCCCATGCTGATTTAGCCCAAAGGAAACAGTTTGGGAAAAAAATGATCACAAAGGTTATTGTCAAGTTGTAGTAATGAGGCTTTGTCCTAAAAAGGATTTTTTTCTTTCTCGCAATGGAAACAACCAGAGCAAGGCAGTGATTAAAAACGCTTTTACAAATCATACACAGCCATGAAGCCTTGGCCACCTGACCAGAGCTTTTACACAGGAAGATGACTCCAGGGAAAATTTAGTGATTCCTGGTCCACTTACATGAACACTATTTTCCTCTTATATCTGTGAGAGAAATCTTAGTGAGCTCATTTTGTTTTCCGCAAGAAAGGTTTGACTTATGAAACAAAAATCACTTTCACACATGACTAAGATTTCTGCATCCCTAAAGTCTGGTAGCCCAGTTGGTAGAAGGCTGGCTTTCAGATATTTCAGATGATACTGCAGCTGCTGTGGGCAGATTGCTAAGGAGACAGCTTTCAGACCGAGCTCAGCTTCCCAGAGCAGTGTATCCATGATGGCAGGGTGCCCTCTCACCCTGCAGAAGCTTCCAGTCATTGGATGAGCCCCGGATTTCACAAGTCCTGAGTGGACGCAGTGGAATCTACAGGTAGTTCTGGTACGAGGCTTGTTGAAAGCCCAGGAGAATTGACTTTATACCCTGAAATCAGTTCTAATAGGCTTTTGTCTAACTTCAGAAAGCCATCAAACTAATTTCATAGTTGCTAACCTAGCCAATAAAAGAGCAAAAGGACCAGGTAATCAACACAAATGACTTCCTTTATAAATTAGGGAAAACAGAATTGTGCTTCTGGTTGTTTGTCTGGCTTGCCATAGTGAGATAAATACTTTCAGAAGAGTCACTTGGTTACTTTTCAGAAAGCTTTAGCCCTGGGCCATGGGAGATGTAAGTAAAATGGACAGGAGGCTGCAGGTTGTAGAAAAACACCTCTGGGAGCCTCTATTTATAAGCTTGCTTTTTTTTTTTTTTTTGTCGGTTATGGGGCTTGAACTGTGGGCCTGAGCGCTGTCCCTCAGCTCTTCAGCTCAAGGTGAGCGCTCTACCACTGAGCTACAGCGCCACTTCCAGTTTTCTGGTGGGTTATTGGAGATAAGAGTTTCACGGACTTTCATGCCTGGGCTGGCTTTGAACTGAGATCCTCAGATCTCAGCCTCCTAAGTAGCTAGGATTACAGGCGTGAGCTACCAGCACCCAGCATATAAGCTTGTTTTTTAAAGATGGACCTAAGTGCCAATAAGTGGGACCATTCTTCAGATGTAGATTCAAAAACCAAAATGTAACTTGGTTTTATTAGAAAAAAATTTGGTGCTGCTAGTAAGCAATGGGAAAGGAAGGGGCTGAAAGAAAATTACTCTTAAGGAACCAGATAACTGGACAGATAATTAGGTCTAAAATTAAAAGTTTTAAGGAAATAACCAAAGCTGTCTTACAGATCTATTTAATAATTCTGCTAAATATGAATAATTTTAAATGTCATTTTAGAAATAAATTCTCCAGACAACACTGACTTTAGAAAGTCTCTAGTTTTTCTAACAGCCAAACTGAAATGAGAGCATACAGGTTAAATGCTGTTCTTTGACTTCTCAGTAAATGCGCTCTTTGGAGGCATTTCTGTTATTCTCAATACAATTCCAGACTGAGGAAGATGCCATTTATTTGCTCACTACAAAAATAACAAGAAGAGCAACCCTTTATTGTAGTGTTGTAACTAACGGGATTTGATCAATCTGATCCTTATACACCGAATGCAGGGATCGTATCACTCCACTGGGCTCCATGAATTTCTTGGGGAAAAAATCATTCAAGGTAATGGACTATTTCTATTTTAAATACATCATTTGCTTGCAAGAAAATGGAGAATTTGAAACTTAAGATGTAATAACAGCTAAACTGCAGTGGCAGAAAAATAACAAATCCTATGTGTGCATGTGTATATTTCTATCTATATCTATCTCTCTTTCTCTATGTATATAAGCTTCTAATAAAAGATTACAGTCAAAAATCTTCTCCTTGGATATGGTGAAATCGGCATATAATTTTGTGTTTTACTTTTAAAATTCTGACCAGGCTGCAGTGCCACCAGCAGCCCACATGGACATAAGCACCAAAATAGATATTCGGCAACAACTGTAGAAGATTTTGTACACACTGTGTGCAGTCCCTTTCCTCAAAAGGAATGACACCGAGGTGGCACTGCCACTGCACAGATGAAAAGCCCAGGCTGGCGGCTCAGAGCCCAGGCCCGGTCCAGAGCCCCCACTGTCACAAGACTCTGCAGCACTCTTCTCCCACGTTCCTGAGCTACGTGACCCTGGTCAGCTACCATGTGCCGTATGTCCTAAACAGACACAGAGCTGTGTGGAGAATCAATGATCTCTGCACAAAACAGATGCTCATAATGTCATCAAACACTGCACTATTTCATTGTAGCCAGCTAAGTGCTATGGATTGTCTGGTTCCCATAAAAGTAATCTCCTCGCCAGAGGCACAAAGCAGAGGAGTCCTGGATTCAGGACCCTGGAGCAATTACAGAAACACCACAGCAACCAACAGTGAGCAGCGAGCAGCAGCCTGGGGAGATTGGCCTTGGCAAGCTTTAATGACTATGAGCTAAAGTTTAAAAAAACATAGGAACTTGAGAATACAATCCACCAGTTTATACCTGATTTCCCAGGAAGAACTGATAAAAAAATGAAAAATTGAAGAAAGACATAATTAGTTCATGAGGAAGTGTTTGACACAGCTGAGCACGCACACACACACACACACACACACACACACACACGTGCACACACACATACATGCTGGGCTTCAGATGAGAATCTATATTAGGCATGTGTAATAATCAAGTCCTTCAATAATTTTCCAAAGAGTTTATGTGCACGTGTTATAAAATCTTAGGATTTCAAACCCAAGTTAAAATATGCAGAAATATTTTTAGCATTAAAAGTAGAAAAAAGTCAAATTCCTAGTCTTTCTTGTTTTGAAGGTGGACCCCATTAATTCAGGTGTTGAAGAAAAGCAAAGAGTGACTGCCCGAGTGGGAAATACTGCCTCTCTGCCTCCTCTGTGAGAGGAAGAGCCCACACATCTTAATGGCGTGGTTTTGGTTTGGAGCAGCTCTGCTGTTCAAATCAAGACCTACCTCTCATCACAACAAAGTGCAAGGTGACTGGATGCATGCGAGATGTGTGGGCTTTGCTGTGAACGTTTCTCTCAACAGTTGCTGCAAGTGGCAAGCATCCAAGCTATGTTCTAATACACAAGACCTAAGCTGCCTCCCCATATAAGCTGGAGCCTCACAGCCCATTACATTTCGAAATGAGGTAAAAACATTAGGATTCTTGGAAAACAACCCAGATGAAACTGTATGTAAATGTCAGCGCACAGCCTTGAAAGGAACAAGGTCATTTTGAAAGCTTACCCTGTACTTGTTGTCCCCAATCTGTTCAACTTGAAATCGTTTTGCACACTTACACTTAGCCACCTGCCTCGTGACCTGAAAAAAAATCAATGGGGAAATGTTTACTGTAATATTTGCCTTCTGCAGTGGTACCTCACAGCTTTGATACAACCACCCATGTGGAATTAAGTAAGACAGGAACTGTGAGACATGTGGGTCGAGCTGAAGAACCGTGGGCAGCAAGTACCTCATCCTCGATTTTGTCAGCGTCTGTGATGGGCTTGTATGCATCTTTATTTGGGTGCAGGGCAGCCACGAACTCGTAGTAGTCAATGTACCCATCCCCATCACGGTCAAAGATGTCTGCAACTGCGCTCATCTCCAGTCGGCTGGTGGGGAATTCTAAAATTTGCACAAGAGGAGTAAGGACTGGGAAGTAGGCAGACTGCTCCCCGTACCCTTGTATTCCTGACCAGGCATTCACCCTCAGGCTGATCAAGAGTGTCAAAATTCTTCTCTGAAAAGTGGATTTGCATCCTAAAAAATCAACATCTATATACATGATTCAAGTTTATCTTTCATTTCTAGGGTGGAGTATAAGAAAATTCTGGCTTTCGTAGGCTGAAAACTCCACAGGGCTCAACAACTAGTCCATTTAAAGAAAAGTTGATAGGAAATCAAGGACTTCTAGTAGCATCTGTCAGAGAAATCGTGCTCCAACGGACAGGACAGTCAAACAAGAGGGTGGCTCGGGGCTCCCGAGGCTTACTGTGGGAATTTACATTAGGAAGATAAAGGGACAGGTGTTTGTTTCCTGCTATACACCAGCTAACACATATCACCACCTCTGTTAGGCGGATGAGGACACAGCTTGGGGCAGGCACCTGACCAGAGGTGGGAATGTCCTCAAGCACACTGTTTGGTTGAGGTAGTGACTTCCCAGCCCGTTCCAAGTAACAGGAGAGCTTTACACTACGCTTGTTTTCTTTGAAACAGGCCCTACTTGAGGCGAGGATCCCATCAATGAACTCCTGCCGCGTGATCTTCCCATCCTGGTCTTTGTCGATTCTCCGGAAGAAATCCATCACTCGAGATTTCTTGTGGTTCATCCACCGCATGTATTTTTTCCGCCAGATATCAAAATCAAAGTTGGCAAATTCTCTCAGCTAAAAAAGGGCACAGAGCATTGTGGTGGGTTAGTGCCAAGCTGGCATGGCACTCCACGCCATCCGATGATCGCTGCTGTGGGACTCCACAGGCAGGCCCTGACTCTTCTGCATGAACCAAGTCCTTTCAACTACAACTGAAAACCTCTCCCAGCAGCAAAGTCACAAAGGTGGCCTGGCCCAAAGACACAGCAACAGCCCTATGTTCAACAAAAGGCCAGGGCCAGGCCCAGCTTCTAACGAGCCTGGGCCTCACCCGCTCTCCCCTATGAGCCATCTCCTAACTGGCCTACACGTCCAACGCATTCCCAATTCCAAACTCCAGAATGCCAAATCTCCAGTCAGAGTGCATGTTATTAAAAGATCTGAATCATATACAGTTACCTTGGCCAGTTGGTATAGACACATGCCAGGTACAGGGCTATTGTTTCTGTTTCCTTTTCTTCTTTAAGGAGTTAGTTAACATGTAAACATTTTAGCTGAGTGTGGTGACTCATATCTGAGATCACGCAGGAAGTGGGGATGATCAGGAGGCAAAAGTGTGAACGTGTCCATTTTAACCAGTGGTGGTGTGGTGCGGTGCGCGCCTCTCGTCCCAGCCACGGGGGAGGCTGCGATCGCGAGCTCTGTGCTTCCAGGGCCATCTGGACAAAGTTTGTGAGAAACAATCTCAACAGAAAAAGCATGGTGGTACAGGCTTGTTAAACCACTTACAATGGAAAATAAAAAACAGGAGGACTGCAGACCAGGAATGCCTATCTCAAAAATAATCAGGGGGAAAAAAGGCACAACTCAAGTGGCAGAGAGCCTGCCTATGAAGCGCGAGATCCTGAGTTCAAGCTCTGGAACCACCAAAAAGAAAAAAAAAAAAGTAAAAGTCTTACTTTATTGATTCTCTAAATCCAAATCTCACATAGCTTTATCTCACATAGCCTTCTAATGCTATAGTGACGTCTATCTTCTTAGCTTTCAGTTAGGAGACAAACACAGCTGAGGGCTCGTCTGCTGATATGAGAGCAGGTAAACCCTGGTGGGCGTGGCTGCGTGAGGGTGGAGGCAGAGAACACAAACCTCCTCTAGCCTGTCCAGGGCATCGTTGAGCTTCCTCCTCCGTTCCAGGGCCAGGAGCCAGACCTGCTGCCACTTGCTCACCAGCAAGTTCACTCGGGGATTCTTGGTTTCGATCGGGGTCTGCGATGCCGAGGGGTAGAAGCTTGATGCGGCCAAGCGTTTTCCTGTTAAGACACAACTCTGATCAGGATGGTGAAGCTGCGGGCACTGTGGCATGTGCAGGCGTCATTATCATGCAAACAGGAAGTCTAACGGAGGGGCTGGGTGAGCGCACAGGGCCCGCGCGGGCTGCGCGTTCAAGGGACAGAAACAGACCTGCAGAGGGCATGCGTGTATGGACAGCTCACTCAATACATGTTCCTGCTTAAAGTGCAGGCATTTCAGGGACTGTGTTGTGCCCTCTGAGCCTCCTCTTGGTACAGGCATGCTAAGGAAATCCCCCAGCAAGTGAGAGAATCAGTTCCAGCAAAGCCAGCTTCCCTTCTTCAGAGCAGGTACGCGCCAGGGACAAGTCAAGCAAGCTACGCTGTGAGGCCATCCCGGACCTTTTCCACGGGTCTGTGTCCTGTACCAATGCCAGGGAGTACACTTTGTCTCTCATCTGGCTCCTTTTTCACAAGTTTCTTTTACCTTCAAGCACAGTTGTCCTCATCTTACTGAATGGTTAAATATGGCCTAGAAAAGTACTATGGTAAGGCGATTCAGGATGTAACGTCCAGACTGGGGCTAGCCAGTAACTTCTGAGCACATAACCAATGCCTGACAAGTACACAAAGCACCAGCTCACTTAGCTCTCACTACATCCAGTGAGAAATGAGGCTTAGCAGAGCGGAAGTAACTTGTGCAACTGCTTCTGGGCTGGCGAGCGGTGAGGACACAGGGTTCGCTCTCGTGTTCTCACCTCAGGTAATACACAAACTACGACAGCTCAGTGACCCATGTAAAAAGAGACTATCCAAAAATACGCAAAATGGGGCTGGGCACTGTGTTGTAGGCCTGTAATCCTAGCAGGCCAGGAGGTGAGGTTAAAAGGATTGTGATCTGAGGCTGGGCAAGGGAAAAGCATGCGACTCTCCCTGAAAAACAAATAAAAAGTCAAGAAGACTGGGGCTGTCCCTCAAGTGGAAAGTACTGCCAACATGTAATGCGCAGTACACACAATGCACAAAGTCAATGGTGCTTTAAGCTATTCGGAGTTAACGATTGTTATTTTAAGGCTACTTAGTTGCACAGACTGCCTCAGAAACAGTAACAAGAGTGAAGAACGACGAGCATGCAGGCTGCGAACCCTGGTCGTCAGGGGAACCAGAGCCACGGCACTCACACTATCACACAACAGAAGAAGGCAAGCGCCTTTGGTGGGTGACTTTCCAGTTTCTTCTATCTGATATGAAAGATCCACTTCAAGCAAGCAGCATTAAATACAGAATCGTGGACGGGGCATTTCCTTTATTTGCACATGCGCTTCTATAGTACACTTCAGCCTATGAATTCCTTCAGAGAGGAAGCTTTGGCTAGAGTGCTTGTGCAGCACCACTGATGGCCCCAAACAACTAATGGTAACCCAAAAGAAAAAGGCAAAGGCCATGGCCTCCGTGTCAACATCTGGCTTACTTGCTGCCCGTCCCTTCTCCAAGACAGGGATGTGGGACTGCAAGGAGGAAGGTCCGGCTGCTCTCCGCTTGTACGTCTTCGTGACTTTGTCAACATCAGGCTGTTTTCTCGTCATTTCTTCCATGAACATCTACAATGAGAAGACTAGTGTCAATGAATTAAGGGCAGACCAGAGCAGATCAGTGGAAAACGCTGCCACTTCAGTAACTGATTGGGAAGGACTTGGGCAGAGACACAACACCACTCCAGACATCAATACCCTGTCAGACGCTTTATTAAACTCTAACCATGGCAGTGCTAACCGCTTCACCAGGAGGCTCACATGAATGTTCCTTTTTGTGAGCACACTCGGGTCAGTGTGTGATGCCACTTGCTTTAGAGCTTAAAGCAAGTAGGATTTATGGGGAAGTCATTTTTCTGAGAAAGACATTCATTCATTTCCTTTTAGATAGGATACATGTGCTATCTGGATGTCCAGTCATCTTGGAAGACCCATGAGAAATGAACATGAAACAATGAAACAAGGACCAGAAGGATTCATGGGATTGAGGACAGTGTGTGTGCGTGCACATGTGCGTACACGTGTGTGTGAGTGCAAGTGTGAGTGTGTGTACATGTGTGAATGCAATAGAGCGCTGAGGCTGGAATGGAGGCGTAAGGACTAGAGAGCTCATTTAGGAGGCATGAGGCAGTCCAAGAGCTCACGTGAGACTGCATCATCTGACTTGAGCTTCACAGACAGCAAAGGAGGGAAGAGACTTGAAGGCCACAGAAGGAAGAGACAAGCTTTAGGGAAGCTGTAGAATTAGAACTCCAGATACCAGAGTTGGGGAGTGTGTAGGAGGGAGAGGAGGAAAGGGGAAGAGGAGGAAGAGAAGGAGGAAGAAGAGGGGGAGGAGAGGGAAGAAAGAAAACCCACTCAGCATCTTCTGAGGAAGACAGTGTCAGAGTCCATGGGACTCAGGCTAGGTGCAAGCCACGTTACCTGGTGCTCAGCGATGAGTGCCTTCACCTCCTCGATCTCCTGAGGGACGATCTCTTTGTCCTTGTCACTGAGTGTGGTCTCGGCCCACTGCAGCCAGGCCAGCAGCGCCTCTAGCAGCTCCTGTTTAGCGATGAGCCCGGCCAGGGCGCCTGCCAGCCGCTGCTGGTGCTGCTTTGCCCAGGCCAGCACCTGTAGCAGAAACACCACGTGCTGAGAACTTCTTCCAACGTAGACATAAGCGTGTTGTCACGAGACACACAGTGCAAAATGCACATTATGGCTGGCCTGCATAGACCGGCTGTGCTTCTGGCTTTTCTCTGTCCCGTTTTTGGCCAGGAGACCCGGCATATGAGGACTAAGGCAGTCCGGGACGGCCGTCACTATTGGGGTAAAGGCTTCCCCTGGCACTCTGTGTTCAGCTCACTCGGCTCTGAGGGATGGGGGGTGCCTGCTCCACACAGCGCAGTGCCAAGTGGAGCAGTTGCAACCTTAAATAGTTCATTCACACTGTGAATTCCACAACTATGCCACACACACACACACACACACACACACACACGCATATGCACCGGCCAGGGCTGTGGGCTGTGGCCCAGAGACCCCTGAAAGTCCCCAGGGAAGAGTGCCGACGCCTCCCTCTTTTGAAGAACTTCAGAGACTGCAGCCAGGAGGGTTTGAAAAAGCATGTCTTCCGCAGAGCCTCATTTCCCACATCCGCAGGGTGTGCGCCTCACTAGCTGAATTTCCCCAAACACCCCTGCTCCTGTGGGCTCCCTGGAGACACACACACCTCCTCAAACCTGGCCCGGATGATGGTGAGCCAGTGCTTGATGGTGGTGATGGAGTCGGGGTGGCAGAGGGCCAGGACAGCGTCGCCCATGCTGGTGGCTTTGCCGAGCTCAGCTCGTTTCTCTTCCAGTTTCTTCATGAATTCCTATTGCAGAAAACAGGCTTAGGTAGTGCTGGCACTGACAGAAAGCATAGCTCAGGACTTGGAGCACTCATTGTTAAACAAACAAGATCTCCAACTGGCTTATTCAGTAAGAAGTCATCCGCTAATTGGGAAAAGGGGGGCAGGGAAATGAAGAATAAAGCACCTTTTAATACCTAGGTCAAAATGCACGTGCAGGGTTTTAGCTCATGCTTTAAAATGTAATATATAAAACAGGTCTCCAAAATGTAGAAACCCTGCAACCGTATTACAATGGAAGGTGGAGAGACAGTCCTTCTATCAACAATGCTGGTAGAGGGGACAAAGGTCTGACGACTATGATGAGGTGGTTAGAGCCAGATCCGATGCCCTTGAAGTCCCGCACCTGGAAGCGACGGGGGAGGATTACTTAGGCCCACAGGAGTTTGGAAGAAGCCCTGGAGACCCTCTCATCTCAGAGGCACGAAACCAGAGCCAGGCATGGTGGCACATACTTGCAAGCCCAGCTACTTGAGAGGTGGAGGTCCAAATGACTGCAGTTTGAGGCAACCAGGGTGAAAAAGGCATGAGACCTAATCTCAACAAACCAAGTATGGTAGTACATACCTGCTACTGTAGCTATGTGGGCGGCTATAAGCAGAAGGACTGTGATCTAAGCCAACTCTGAGTAAAGATTGTCAGACTCAATTCAAAAAAATAACGAACAGAAAAGAGGGCTGGGATGTGACTCAAGAGGTAGAATGCCTGCCCGGCAAATGTGAGTCCCAGAATTTGAACCCAGAACACCAAAATAAGACTACACAAAAAGCCTATTTGGGCATCTGAATATACCAGGAGAGATTCAAAATATGTTCAGGAAAAGACTAAAGAAGAGAGAAGACTGGGCTAGGAGCATGCGTTTGGAGGTATCCAGGGACACAGTGGGGAGCAGTCGGGTGGGAGCAGTCAGGAGGGAAGTCAGGAAGGAGTGTCAGGGCACCAGGCTGGCAACTGTGAAGCAGCCTGTGAGAGCTGGCAGGCCTCCAGAATGAGCTAGCCCCACAGTCGTGGGGTCACCCACTGCAAGACATCCCTGCACCGTTACCACCAGTGCTGTACGTGCGGCAGACAGACACAGACCTTCCACGTGACCTAAAAACGAGGACCTACCTCTGCCCCTAAAACCTCTTCATCATTTTGGCGCATCCACAGAGACCCCAGCCTACTGCCAAGGGCAGCAGGGCCACAGACACAGCCCGCACTCATACTACTGGAGAGTGTTGATTCATTTTTAAAGCCTATCATCAGCAGACACTGGCTTTCTGCTTTCAGCTTCTGTGAAGCAGCTTTGTTAGAGAGCCCTTGCCCATGTCTGCTAGACCTGAAGGTCCGCCAGGTTCAAAGATGGCATCTTACCCCTGCCCAAGCCTGCGAGGAGGCACAGGTGGCACTTACTGCTAAATCTTAGGGTGCTAGTGCACCTCACTGCAGGCCGAGGGCCAGCCCAAGTAATCCACAACAAAAGCTCTATTTTAAATATTGAGCCAAAATAAAGTGTACTGCAAATTTAACACACTCTTCTTGTCTAGCTTCAAATGTAAAGCTTTAGGTAGCACTGTGTTCTAGAAATGATGTTCTGTGACCTGTATGACTTCTGTTAACAACAAGGAAGTGTTAAGACAAGACGCCCTATAGATGATGTAATGCATGCTTAGAATAAATGATGCATTTCTATCCTGACCTGGAAAGGCAAGGTTATTCAGTGGTGTTAACAAGATTCTTTAAAGTTAATAGGAATGCTGACATCAACATTAAATGGAGTGCTGGCACCGTAAACTCCTGAGTTTTCAAGTCAAAGGTTGAGATACATCTGTTCAGAGCTGCGTGGATGAAACAAATTTAAGGGCTTTGCCAAGTTCTAGACACTGCCGGAGAAAGGCCTGAGCTTGAAAACTCACCAGCTGGATTCTCAACTTGGAAAGTTAAATCTACGCTATCTCCTATGGGATCCTCATTTTCAGTTTATATTATAGGAAGTTCTAGAAAGGGATTTAAAAGGTTCTTGATTAAAAATCAGAGCACAAAATAAGTCTGCTTTATCTGGTTTCTCATTTTCTTTCAATTTAAACGTGAACACAACACCCTTCTACAAAATATATCCAACAAAACTCCTGGTAAGGAAGCCCTGTAGTCAAATTTAAGAATGTATCAATTTTCCTTGTTTTTGTACAGTGCTTTACACCTGCTTAAAAAAAACTTGTTTAATGCAAAACAAGATCTTGAAAGGTCATTTTAAAAAGTCGGTCTGATAATAGTTCTTTTAGAAAGAAGCTTTTTTCCTATGTAAGATGTCATACTGTAGATTTAAAATATAGACTATCAATAAAATGCAAAAAAAAAGGTTCTTGATTAAAAGCAGAACTGGCAAAGGCTTAGAAATAACATTGTTCTAAATTTTATTAAATTACTTGTTTGGGCTGCCTATAAAGATCGAATTTATTAATTTATAATTCTACTGGTATGATTTTTTTAAAGGCCAAACTACTCATTTCAAGATCCACATAAAAGAGCAACAAAATGGGATGATGTTGGTCAAAAGCCAAACAACGCTATAGAAAAATTGATGTGTTTCCTGGATATGAACCTGACTAATTCTAGACTACCATCTTCCCAAGAAGGCCACGGGACCATGGCACGGACACAACCTCAGCTGCATCAGAGGTGGGACCAGAGGAAAAGCCTGTGCGATCTGATAGTTGGAGCTGCAGACCTCTTTCCTCCATGTGGCATTTGCAGGGATCACTCACTTTGTGCTGGTCCATGAGAGTCCGGAGAGCATCTTCATCATCTGGGAGAATGCCGTGGAAGCGCAGGGTCTGCTCGGCCTCGGCCAGCCACTCCAGGAGCGCGTGGACCACAGAGTGGAACTCTTCTGCCTAATGTACGTGCACACACACACACACACACACACACAGATTCCCAAATATGCTTGTTAGTAAAAGTCACAGGAACAGATTCTCTCTTCAATAACTAAAAGTCTGAAAATTTAAATGATGGACGCTACTCCTATTAAGATGACATGATGCTTTGTGTTTCTCATGCACCATTTCCTTAAATAAATTTGTGAGCAGAAGCCAATATAATTCCCACTTTTGGTTGAGATAACCAGGACTTAATGAAGTGAATTAGTCTACAAAACCCCACAGAGCCGGTGAGAGGCTCACTTGAAGGCTACAGCTTTTAGTCATTATCTTCACTTATGTAGCAGGTAACTGATGAATTAAATATGTATTCTCGGCAAGAAGGCTTCACTTTTATAGGAAGTCACCGAAATAACTCAAAGGCTGACGCTTACTTCCAATGTCTTCACTCAACACTCCGCCTTTAGGGCGGCGGCCAGTGACCCAGCTGCTGTGCCGCTCACCATCACCCCCAAGTGTTAGGGTGTGTGCCATGTGAGTTTCCATAAGGCTCAAGTCAACACTGAAGCGATGGGGCAGCATTTTAGAGGCAGAAGGAAACGTCTCATGTACTCAACAACCTGGGTCTCAGCACAAACCTCCTTGGGGGCACCTAGCTTCTTGAGGGGGTTGGGGGAGTGGTGGAGACCCAAGGACCCCCACACTTCTGCCAGAGCCTCAGAGCCCCTCTGCGGGGCTGCAGCTCGACTCGCAGGACTCACCTGGCGCAGGGCCGCCTCCAGGCGCGTCTGCTTGGAGACAGACAGCGCGCACACCGAGTCCCAGCGCGCGCCCAGCTCCTGCATCTGTGCCTTGACCCACGATGCATCGTCCCGACTGCCTTCCACCAGCTCCCGGGCTGAGCGCTTGAGCGCCTGCACACTGCTGGCTCTCTTCCCCAGCTCTTTCTGGAAGACCTAACAAGACCAGAGTTTGAAAAATAAACTTGGCACTCTAAAACCAAAACAGCAAAATGTACTGTTCAAAATATAAATTTATAAAGCATCACACACACACACACACACACACATCTAAAAATAGTAGTTTAAAGACCCTCCTCTGGGTAGATGCTTTGGAGGGGGCAGGGTGCCTTGGCTCCCACTTGAACATCAGGGGAACAAACAGTCTTGTGCAAATCCGTGCAATTCTGTAACACTCCCAAGAGGAATTCCTTATTTTTAAATGTCACTCTGGAGTTGAACGTGGTGGCAAGCCTTCATCTCAATGCCACATGGACACACGCCGGGGCGCCTGATGCTTCATTCAACGCCGCGTGGACACACGCCGGGGTGCCTGATGCCTCTGTTGCCTGCAGTCTCTCAGTCCTCTCAGGTGGCTGCTGCGGCACACCAGTACTGCAGCCACATGGCTCCAGAGGCCCAGGAAGGTGGCGGGCTGGCCACGTGTCCCTGGCACCAACATGGAGTCTGTCTGGAGATGCTGGGCCCCAGAGGAGCAAAGCTGACCTGAAATACTGTTCTTTGGAGGATGTTTTTGTCTCCATAAATTCCTGGGTGTTAACTCACTGCAATGGGTGGAGGGGAGAGTTCTGGAGCTTGAACTCAGGGCCTAGGCACTGTCCCTTAGCTTTTTCACTCAAGGCCAGTACTATACCACTTGAGGCACAGCTCCAGTTCTGACTTTTTGGTGGTTAATAGGAGATAAGATTTTAATTGACTTTCTTACCCTGGCTGGCTTTGAACTATTATTCTCAGATCTCTACTTCCTGAATAGCTAGGATTACAGATGTGAGCCACCAACACCCAGCTTCATTTTGAATTTTAACACAGATTTCAAATACCAAATCCCTATATGTTATCTCAGTGTCACAGCTTTGGGGCTCTGTTCTCTCTGCACAAATTTTATGAGCAGGGATGTGCCAAGGCCAAGGGCTAAATTCAGCCCTTTTGGCCACAGATTTCCTGGAAGGGAGCCCAGGGTTCATTTCTGCTCCAAGATGCTACACGTAAAATGAGATGTTCAAACAACCAATTTCTATGTAGAATAAAGTTATTTTGCTTTTTAAGAAAGCATTACAAAAGTAAGCTCATCCAAACTAACTGAAGGTGTGGTGAATTCTTTCATTTCATTCTAACATTGTTAAGTGAGACGTGACTATAAACACACAGACAGGGACGGACACACACACACACACACACACACACACACACACACACACACATGAGGTACAATATCTACAGTCTATCTATTTGTGATTAGACTCATCCAATAGTCTGAATACTTTCCAATGTAGTTTGTATACTTCTTCAGCCTTCCAATCATTACTAATGCTCATGGATTAATTCATTCTTGATGGCTGTAGTATATAAAAAATCTGGCAAATGCCTGGGGCAGTAAATATTTCGACAGTGAGCTTATAAAGATGGTGTCTAAGTAAAGAGTAACATTTCAGTGCTCATTAGTCATTGAAAGCTGGAAATGGGAGAGTTTGAATTCATCATGCACAAAAACATTTGTTTCATTATAAGCAAGGCGAGGCACTTAAAAAAAGTAATTCATACGGGCCTAGTCAATGTTCTTTATTTTACTTTCTGCCAATGTTGAAGAACACTTAACTTTTTTTGTAGTGTAAACACAGCCAAAAAGAGAAAGGAGGAAAGAAATGTACAAAAGTCCAACTATTTAAGAAAGTCTAGAGGTGGGCACTGGTGGCTGTAATCCTTGCTAACTAATCAGGAGGGTAAGATCTGAGGATCCCAGGGCAAGAAAGTCTGTGAGACTCTTATTTCCACTTAATCACCAGAAACCAGAAGTGGCTCTGTGGTTCAAGTGGTAGAGTGCTTGCCTTGAGCAAAAGAGCTCAGGAACAGCATATAGGCCCAGTCCAAGCCCCATGGCCAACAAAAAATTTAAAATATATATATATATATATATTTTTTTGGGTCCGGTCGTGGGGCCTGAACTCTGGGCCTGGGCGCTGTCCCTCAGCTCTTCAGCTCAAGGCTAGCGCTCTACCACTTGAGTCACAGCGCCACTTCCGGCTTTTTTCTGTTTGCTTATGTGGTGCTGAGGAATCGAACCCAGGGTCTTGAGCATGCAAGGCAAGCGCTCTACCACTGAGCCACCTTCCCAGCCCCTAAAAAATATTTTTAAAAAAGACCAGGTAGGTGAAAAAAAGCAGAACTAGTAAAGTATGAAGAAAATATTGTCAAGTGAAATCAATTGCGGGGGGCGGGGGGGCTAAAAGTCACAGGAACGAAGCACATTCAGGCAGAGGATGGAGAGATGGTCAACTCTGGTGCGCTGTTAGCTGTGGACATGCTCTGTAAAGCCACGTGGTATTGGCTGGTCCTACTCCAGGGCGTCACACTTAGTGCTGGACACCACAGCAAATCTTTGATTTGTATGATGCTTTAATGAGGAAAGCCTTTTTTCTTGCAATAAATACACAGTAAGTCCCTCATAGCCCAGGCTATTGACTCACAGATTGCTCAAGGGTCAGGGGTCAAGGTTAAAATTGTTTCCAAATACAAGAGCACCTAATAACAAGCCGGGCTCATACCCCTGGATTCATATTCTTACACACAACCTAGTTCTAAGGCCACTGCACATTGGTTTTAAGACATATCATGTTAATTGTCTAGAAAATAAAGGCAGTAACACTTTCTTGAAACATGTTTTAAAGCACCAAGGAAAGAAATCTCATTTCAAGATCTCAAAAGGTTATAGCTATGGCATTTCCCAAGCCAGGAAACTCACTGATACACTGAACAATTTCCCCTCCTTGTTCAGGTTTGGTCTCCTGGCTCTGCTGAAGGCAGACTTAGTCCAGCCCTGAAGATGCTGATGGAGCACACCGTGTCCTGCGCTAGCCTGCAGAGCCTTCTGTATTCAGAATAACCCACCAACACGACGAGACAGACGTCCCAGACGATACTACCTTGTGATTATCCATCAGATTCATCACTAAATCCAGGTCTCCATGGACAGGCTGGTCCTCGGCCAGCTGGGGCTCCACTCTGTACAGCCAATCAATGAGGGCCTGCAGTGCGTCTGTGAACTGTCCAGAAAACAGCAGCGCCTCTTCCAGCTTGTTTTGTCTGGAGTGAACAAAGTAGAAAAAGGAGTCTTGGTCACAGAAAAGCTTCAATCTCTGCTTACTAAAGTTTGTGTACACTGAGTGGAATAAAAACAATACATTGATATTAGCCATCATCACATTTCTCTGCTCAGTGTCTCAGGCTTTCTGTTTTACTATAGAATGTACACAATCTATTTACAGGCCAGATTGGTGTACCAACCTGGGAAATCATAGATTCTTCAAGTTTCCTCATTTTAAAAAATGTTTTTTTTTTCTGCTTCTCAAAAGTTCACTTGAAACAGTTTTAAGTGATCAGACTCAAACTTGACTGTAGGCATTGTGGTGTGAACTCAGGGCTTCACACTTGTGGGGTGCTCTGCTGCTGGGCCAGGCCTCCCGCCCCGTCCTGACAGGGTTTAGTGTGCCACTGGTTCTGTGAAAGTAAGTGTGTGTGGATTCATGCATGCATCCCCAAAGTCAACGCCATCTGCCCGGGACATCTCTTCCTGGTCACTCACCCCAATTTCTACAAAATGGGGTCAGACGGGGGGTTGACGTATGCCATCACTAGATTTTTCTGTTTGTTTTGTAAAAATGTCCTAAGTGAAAATAATTTCAGGCATTATAAAGAGGATGCAAGATTTTGACAGTGGAACCGTCAGGGGCAGAGAAATGAGAAGATCTACATGAGAGGCACTGGGGAAAGGGCGGGCCACGCAGGGCGGCGTCTGACAGAGCTGGGAGATGCGTGGTTTACAGTATGTAACGGCCGCAGGGCAATGCTCCTGGTGCAGGGTGGGAGGTGGGAGGTAGGGCTGGGGCGTCCCAGGCAAAGGCAGTAGTTAAGGTCCCCAGGAGGTTCCTCAGAAGCACTCCCCCCATCTACGGAAGGCCGGCAGCCACGCACCTCTCCACGGATTTCCCACAGATGGTGTCCCACTTGTCCCGGAGCTCACTGAGCATGTTGTCCAGTTTCAGGGTGTCATCAGCCAGGGAAGTTTTCTCCTTCAGGGAGCGTCCGGTGCGGTTGGTGGTATCATAGACCGAGTGCTTGGCACCAAGGGACTTCTGAAACTCCTGCGGGGGTGAAACCAGAAAGCAACAGAGGTTTCTACTTGAGAAACGGGAATCCCTAACCAAGGGAGCCGTCAGTGAATCACACCAGACAGGACAGCACAGAAGATCTTCACGCTTTCAAGCTGAGGGATTCAATTTTGTTTAGAAGCAAACTGATTCTGAGAGTACCTATTATTGTCAAAAATAATTACTAAGCAACACAGTATCTGAATCACTTAATCATGTCCCCTTTCTACCCTAAGGAATCCTGGACCCACGCTCTACCCCCGGCGACACCCCTTGCCCCCAGACCTCTGCAGATGTAAACCAGGAAAATTACAATAGTTATACCAGAACACTGAAAACGCCAAGGTGTTTTCTGGGGTGGGGAGGACCCGGGGGATGTGTTCAACAGTCTATGAGTAACCACAGGCCCAGACAGAGTTACTAGTCACACAGACTCATCACCAAACATTCTGAAGACTCACAATAGTGATACATGAAATTCTCTCTCTGCACTTGGTTGCAGAGCCCAAGTGCTTACTGCACTCCCAACACATGGAAAGCGGCTGCTTCTTCCCTCCCTGGTTGCAGAGACCATGGACACCCCAAGTTGCTAGGTCGACTGTCCCAGGATCAGGCAGCAAAGCAGCTGTTATGGTCCCCATGTTTTGATGCACTGCATCATGAGGACCTGTGCACCTGTGCAGTCTCCCTTTGTATGTGTGGGGAGGAGACTGTCCTTCTAACAATCAGACCTGTATAGGGCAGGGACCTGCTTTTGTAGGTCTCTCGTTAGCATCTGTGGGCACTTAGAAGTATTAAACAAGAGCAGAAACAAGAACAGAGGGCTGCTATGGTGCACACTGCCTCAGGATGAGAAAAAGCAAAGGTCACCTTTGCAGGCAGCCGCTGTGCAGGAAGAATCGAGGTCACTCAGAGCCACAGCAGACAGGAAGATGCTCTGTCATTTTTCAAAGTAATCTCAAGGGTGCAATTACCTCATCAGTTTAAAATTTAGTTTAAAAGCAATGCCTTAATGTCATAATACAACTAAGTTATTTCTGTTGTTTTTCTACGAGGAGGCAACAACTCGTAGAGATTTTGAAATAGTCTCACAGTTACAGAATCACACTGGCTATCTACCATTTGCGGTCTGTATTATTTCTTCACACCATTCTGAACAGAATGCTGCATTTAGAATCATAGTATTGACAAGAGCTTTTCATACAACAGATACATAACACATATAATAGCTGAGAACAAAACAGATTAGAGCTTTTTAAAGACCAAAGTTCCCAAATGATTAAAAAAAAAAAAGATTCCTTTTGACACTGGGTTCACGACAACCAGGATGCATCTGGAACAAGAGGGAGACTCGTCACAGGGCTCTTGGCATATTTTTTTCACAGCACCACATTCAAGTCCAAACAAAGCTTCCTGCTCTAAGACAGGGGCTGTCAATTTCCCGTCCAAAGGGAAGGTGGGTCAGGGCGGCTGTTTTCTGTCTCTGTGTTTCTACAAGTGGATGTGACAGCTCATGGGCAGATGCTTGGCTCCAAGAGCCTCAGCATCCGCCCCCCCAGGAGCAGGGCCTCAGCATCCCCCCTCCAGGAGCAGGACCTCAGCATCCCCCAGGAGCAGGGCCTCAGCATCCCCCCCAGGAGCAGGGCCTCAGCATCCCTCAGGAGCAGGGCCTCAGCATCCCCCCCCAGGAGCAGGGCCTCAGCATCCCCCAGGAGCAGGGCCTCAGCATCCCCCAGGAGCAGGACCTCAGCATCCCCCAGGAGCAGGGCCTCAGCA